>NC_054831.1:10600000-10910416 GCF_018345385.1 Vulpes lagopus
ATTGCAGTTGGGGAACACACTGTATCTGATTTCAATTCATTTGAATTTGTTGAGTTTTGCTTTGCGCTTCAGGCTACAGTCTATCTTGTCATCTGTTCCATAGATTCTTAAAAAGTGTGTATTCTGCTATTTTTAGGTACAATATTCTATAAGTTCCATTAGATCCTATTGGTTTATGATGCCAAAGATCCTTCTATAAACTTGATGATTTTCTGTCTACTTTATCACTTGTTAAGAAAGAGTGGTTGTTGGAACACCTGGGTGGCTCAGTGGTTGAGCATCTGCCTTTGGCTCAGGTTATGATCCCGGGGTCCCATGATCGAGTCCCGCATCAGGCTCCCTGCATGGAGCCTGCTTCTCCCTCTGCCTGTGTCTCTCTTCTCTTTCTATGTGTCTCTCATGAATAAATAAATAAAACCTTAAAAAAAAAAAAAGGAAAGAGTGGTTGAAGGTTGCAACTATAATTGTGGATTTGCCTATTTCTCCATTCTTTTTTTTTTTTTTTAGTTTGTTGCTTCACATGTTTTGCAGCTCTGTTGTTCCATATGTATGTATTTAGTGTTGCTATGCCTTCTAGCAAGTTGACCTTTTTATCACTATATAATCTCCCTCTCTGTCTCTAGCAATTTTCTTTGCTCCGATGTCTACTGTATCTAATGTTAATATAGTCACTAACATTTTCTCTTGAATAATGCTTGCATGATATATCTTTTTTTTTGCATGATATATCTTTTTCCACATTTTTACTTTCAAACTTCTTATATAGTTATATTTTAATTCCTTGTAGACAGCATGTAATTGGCTGAGTTTTTAATGTACTCTGCCAATTTCTCTTTTAATTGTTGTGTTTAGACCATTTATAGTTAATGTTATCATCAATATACTAGGGCTTAAAATTGACATTATGGTTCTTTGTTTGTTTTATCTTTCTTTCTTCTAATTTATTTTGCCTGCCTTCCTATGATTACTTAACATCTTATTATTCTAATTTTATTCATACATAATGTTTTGAGCATGTTTCTACAGCTTTTCTTAATGATTTCTGTATGTATTGCATGGTATATACATAATAATCATAGTCTCCTGTGTTGTCAATTTGCTAGTTTGAGTAAAATTTAGAAATCTAAGATCTCATGTGTCCCTTTATCTTCCCCCCTTTATAATATAATTGTCTGCAATGTTTTCTCTACATTTAGAAGCACATCTGATAGGCATCTGGGTGGCTCGTGGGCTAAACATTGGACTCTTGATTTTGGCTCAGGTCATGATTTCAGGGTTGTGGGATGGAGCCTCAAGTGAGGAGTCTACTGGAGATTCTCTCTCTCTCTCTGTCCCTCCCCCCACTTGTGCACCCCACCTCTCTCTCTCAAATAAATATAAATCCTTAAAAAAAAAGAAGCACATCTGAAAATGTTTATAATTTTTGCTTTAACTGTCAAATATAATTTGGAAAATTCAAGAGGAGAAAGAAATCCTTTTTATTTATCATATTACTACTTATGGTGTTCTTCCTTCCTGGTGTTCTAAGATTCCATCCTTATAATGTCCCTGCGATTTAGAAACCCCTTTCAGCCCTTCTTTCAGGGTAGGTCTATTGGTGGTGACAAATTATCTTAGTTTTCATTCATCTGAGAATGCTCTGATTTCATCTTAATTCCTGAAGAATATTTTCACTGGATAATGGATACTGTGTTGACACTTCTTTTCCTCAGTATTTGAAAAATGCTGTGTCACTAACTTCTGGCCTCCCTGGTTTCTGATAAGAAATTTGAATTGTTTTCCTCTGTGGGTGAAGTGATATTTCTCTATGACTGCTTTCAGTATTTTGTCTTTGTTTTTAATTTTCAGAAGTTTGAACCGTACCTTTGGGTGGATTTCTTTATGTTTATCATGTTTGGATTTTCCTCAGCTTCATGAACATACGACTTTATATCTTTTGCTAACTATAGGGATTTTTCAGCTGTTTTTCTTCATTCATTCCAGTGGCTCTGTTTTCTTTTTTTTTTAAGTCTGCTTTCTGACCTTTGTTCAAATTAGATAATTTATATTGTTTTATCTTTAGTTCACTAATCTCTCTCCTCTATGTACTTCACTGTGCTGTGAAATCATCCCATTAGTGTTTTATTTTGACTATTATATTTTTAGGTTTTAATATTTCCATTTGGTTTTTCTTTATGTATTTGCTTGCTAAGATTCTTTTTGGCTATCTATTTGCTTGCTAAGATTCTTTTTGGCTGTCTATTTTTTCATTTGTCTCAAGTGTGTTTGTAGTTGCTCACTGAAGCACTTTTATTTGGATATTTTATTTTATTTTTTTAAAATTTTTATTTATTTATGATAGTCACACACACACAGAGAGAGAGAGAGAGAGAGAGCGGCAGAGATACAGGCAGAGGGAGAAGCAGGCTCCATGCACCGGGAGCCTGACGTGGGATTCAATCCCGGGTCCCCAGGATCGCGCCCTGGGCCAAAGGCAGGCGCCAAACCTCTGCGCCACCCAGGGATCCCTATTTGGATATTTTAAATTATTTGTCAGTTAATTGCAGCATCTCTGTCGTCTCAGTGTTGGCATCTATTGATGTTTTTTCATTCGGTTTGAAATCTTCCTGATTCTTAGTATGACGAATAATTTTCTACTAAAACCTGTGCATTTTGTTTTGCTTTGTTTTGTTTTAAAGATTTTATTTATTTAAGAGAGAGCACAAGCAGGGAGAGTGGCAGAGGGAGAGGCTCAGTGGGGAGCCTGATGTGGGGCTAGTCCCAGTACCCCAAGCTTATGACTTGAGCCGAAGACAGACACCCAACTGACTGAGCCACGCAGGTGCCCCCAAACCTGTGCATTTTGGATATTATGTTAGGAGACTCTGAATCCCACTTAAAGATTTGTTTTCATTAGGTTCTCTTGTTGTTGCTCTTGTAGGGCAAAGGGGGCTGGGTGGGAAGGTGGTGTGGCCTCATTTCTGCTAGATGGGGAAAGAAGTCTAGGTTCCCCTCTTGACTTTCTTTGACACCTGAGGGAGAGGGGTTTCCTCCTTGCTGGAAGGTATGGATGAGGCTTTAGGCTTCTCACAAGCCCTGACCTTCCTTCACTAGACTGCTAGAAATACCTAGTTATTGCTTCCCAAATGGCTTCATTACTTCTGTGCAGTGGCGAAACTTCTGGCTCTCCACTCTGCCTCCATTTACTCTCCCCTAGTACAGAATGGAAGGTGGTGGCCTCATCGCTGCTGTGCTGTGTGAACACACAGGCTTCACTGACACCAAGGTGGGGAGGGATGGATGTAGATGCCTGGATCCTTACTCAGCCTTTTCTAACACTGCTGGGCTGGGGGATTGGGGTGCTTCATTAGAGACTAGAAATATTAGAGTCTGGGTCTCCCGCTTGTCCTTTGACAGTGTAAGTAAGGTGGGACCACAGGACTTTTTTCTTTGGTGCTCTGCTAGAGCATAGCCATTGCTGTCTGTAAATTTTCTGTCTTGCTAGACTGTCTTTTTTTCTGGTCTTATAGTAGAAAGAGGAGGGTTTTTCTCTCTGCACCCACTGACATTTCCAGTTCACGAGTTATGCCTCACATATCCCAAGGCTGGTTTGCATCTCTTCCACCCCACCCCCCAACCCCATCCCCAGGCTGGGATATGTGAGGCATAAAGAAAACCCTGAAGTCACCACAATGTCAATCCTTGTGTCTCAAGGTCCCTACCTTGTCTGCCTTCTCCTGCTTGCCTTTTTGTCTTCTTATATTTGTTTTTAATCTCCAGTTTTTAGTTGCACTTACCAGGAGAAATAGGGTAAAATACACATACTCCTCCTTCCCGTTTATGGAAGTTCTATGGTTTTCTCAAATATATATATATATATTTCATGTAATGAAAAAGGGCCAGAGTCAACAGTACCCTCTTAACAGTCATTTGCTACCCCCAACGTCTTTCCTCTTAAAACAAATGTCATTTTTACTCAAGGAGATACCGAAGCAGGCCCTTGGGAATTTTCTGTGACACTTCTTCCTTCCAGGGGCTGGCCCCTGATGGATGGCCACTGTCATGGGTTTTGAGATCTCTGTGTGCACACAGCCTCTCTACCAGGCTAGGAATGAGTGAGTCACAATTAAGCAAAATGAGTTAGATGAATCGTGAGGACCAAACACAGCAAAGGGAGTCCACGGAAAAGGCGAGGAGCCGAGGGATCAAGGGGAGCACGGCACTGCTCCGAGTTCCCACCCATTACATTGCAGAAGGTAACAAAAATAACATCAAATCTAGAGGAGCAGCCGAAGGGGGGGATGTGGGCATCGCCAGCAGAGCGCGAACGTCGGAAAGTGGGGGAACAACTTGCGGGCTGAGACCTGCTGCGCCCCAGAGGTGCAGGGGAGGAGACGCGCCGGGGGCGGGGCGGGGAGAGCCCTGCGGTCCGAGTCCCCTCCGCTGCGCTCGCGGAGAGGCGGGGAGAGCGCAGAGGGAGCCTGGCCCGGGGCTTCGGTGCAGAAGGACGGAGCCGGGCCGGGGTGCAGCGCCGCCCCGGAGGGCGCGACCCGGAGGGAACCTGCCAGCGGGCGCGGGCGCGGGCGCGGCGCCTCCCGGCCGGGGCGGAGCGAGTCCCGGACCGCGGCCCCCGCCTGCGCGCCTCTGTCCCCGCGCGCGCCCGCCCGTGCGCTCCGGGCCCGGCTCCCGGCGCCTGGGACTTGGTCCTGCGCCCGCCGACGATGGATGGCAACTCCCGGCTCTCCGTGCCCAGGTGAGCGCGCGCCCCGTGCCCCACGCCGTGGCCCTAAACTCTGCCTTGGGCCCCGGTCGCCCCCTGAACGGGCCCCCGGGGAGGGCGCAGGGTGTGCGCGAGGGCGGCCCGGGTCCCCTGCCCCGCCGGGCGCGGAGCTGGGCGCGGCCTGCGCCCCCGGGGATGCTCGGGGCAGCTCGGGGCGCGGGGCCAGCTCGGGCCGCCTCCGGGGCTGGGGCTGGGGCTGGGGCTGGGGTCGGCTCCGCGCCGCGGGAACCCGGAGCCGCACTTTCCGCGGACGCAGCCTGCACGGGGTTCGCGCCCTTTGGGGAGACCCGCTCCAAGGTAGGGGTGAGAGCCGGGGAGAGCAAGACTAGGGCAAAGTACCCCCGTCCCCGTGCATTGCGGTCCGGGCGAGCCCCCGCGGTTGCCGGGGTGACGAGTGGGTGCGCAGGTGGGGGGCAGCGTCCCTAACCCCCGACGGACGGAGGCGGCGCCCCGCCGAGGCCGGGGACACCGGGACCCGCTCCCCTGCAGTCCCACCCGCCTCAAGCGCCCCCACATCCTGGGCGGGTCCGGGCTGGCCGAGCGCGCCCCCTGCCTGCACCCCAGCCTGGGGTCCCCGCTCGGGGCGGGTCGGGAGCCGCGTGTTGCCCCGGGTGTGCGTCTCTTCCCGTCTCCCCCTTTGCCCCTATTCCGCGCCCTTTCACACTCGAGTCCTTTGCAAATTGGAGACACTGAGATTTTTTTATATTTCAGCCCCCATACACCGTTAGGGGGAAATCGAGGTGGTTGCAGCGCCGGTTGTGCCCACCACCCCCCCCCCCCCCAGCTGGGCAGGTGGCTTTTGTGCGGAGCGTCCCCCCAGAGGGCCGGCGGACACCCCAGGGCGGCCCGCACATCACCCCCCACACACACACCCAGGCGAGGGGCTTCGTGGTGCCCCTCCTGTCGCCCTCCCTTGCCCCCAGGCCCCTGTCCCCTGTCCGCAGGCACCGATCTAGGCACCTTCGCCGAGATCATCGCGCCCAGGAATAGACATTTTTCAGCTCGCGTTCTTGGAGAGCAGCGAAACCCAACATCCCGGGGCGAGGGCACACATGGAGCTGATACTATAGAGCCAAGGAGCCAGGATGGGGGTGAGAGTGGAGTGGGGGTGGCCCAGGAGGACGAAACTGCTTTTCAAGCGCGTTGAAGGCTGCCACCTAGAGACTTGAAGCATTTATATTCTGTAATGAAAGAGCTTTCCCAGCTCCACAGGCAATTTCCTCTTTAAGCATCCCTTCTCCGTGGGGGTAGCGAAAGGCTCTGAAAAGGCCTGCGGTGGTTTCAAGGCCTGGCCTGAAGCTGCTGTCAAGGGAAAAACCTTTAGCCTTGTGGCCAAACACGGTCAAACGACCACGAAGTCTTTCCATTCTGCCCTAATGCATGAAAAGGACAAGAGCCCCAGGAAGGTTTTGTTTTGTTTTGTTGTTAAACTTAAAAAAAAAAAAAATTAAAAAAAAATATATATAGCCACTGATTTTTAGGTAAAAGTGTGAGGCACCTTGAAAGTCCCCCTAGGACTTCACTTTCCACACCCCCATTCTACTGCCTAGAATTGAAACGGCAACTGTGATTCCAACATTCCCCTAGAGACACTTTTGATGAGAGATCTCTGGCCTTGCACACAGGGTTGCAGATCAATAGTGATGTGCCTGAATGGGGACTATATTCCTATTCAAAAGCTGGGACCTTTTCTAAAATATTAAAGTTCGTGATGCCAGTAATTCCTTAAAATTATTTCTATGGCAATACTGTAAAAATGATTTTACAAAGAGCAAACCAGTTGCGATGGTATTGCTCTGTGTCATGTAGCATCCTACAAAATATTAATATAGGTTTAATATCAGCTGCCGCAAATTAAACGTTGAATTATTCAAATATTATTGTTTATTCACCAGACATCATATCACATCTCCACGAATCGGTGTAGTAATTCAGCTATTTTGTTAGCATCTTTACTCATATAAAACACATTCAGTTCACTCTAATAGAATAGCTAACTTGATCCTCTATTTCATTGAATACAAGAAACATAATATTTAATTGGAGACCATAGGTATTGATATGCAAAAAGTAAACTAGAATTACCAAGCAGTGTCTGGAAATATTATATTAGCCATACTACTTGTCCACAAAAGTTTGAATTTAAGGAATTGATGACTGGAAACTCTTCACAGGTTTTTTTCAAGAAAATGGCAATGATCAGGAAAAAAATCAAGTTGTTGTCAATCAGTATGTGTGCTGTTTAAATCTGAAATATTTTCGGTATCTAATATAATTAAGTGGGTGATTATAAATCACTGTTTCTCTTAAGAATTATAAAGCAATCAAAGACATTCTGTTTAGCACTTGGGTAGGAAGAACAAAATGATTTAGTAATACACTGAGGTAATCACAGAATTTTTGCATGTGTTGGCTTTTACATACAGTTTCTTAAATTTTTCAGGGAATCAAAAATACAAATTAGATTTTATTCAAGCAATGTTCTGTAACAGTCTTAAAATTGTTTTTGATTCATACACTTTAGATACTTTAAACTATGTTTTTTTAAAAAAACAAAGAATTGTTTATGCTTTGACTTGTTATACTGTCTTTACTTCCGTGAAACCTCCAGTTAGTTGTTAATATTTTCATTTTTAAATGTACAAAAGCTATTTGGATGACGTTACAGAGTTCTTTAAATGACTGTTATTAATGTTGGAAGGTGTCTCCAGTAATGGGGCTGACCTATGGAAAGATGAAATGTTCCCATGTTAGTTGTATTATAAATCCAGAAGCCAAGTGTGTCCTGACTAGTAGTCTAGTTCAAGAAAAGAAAATAAATAAAAAAGGGGAAAAAACTTTAGATTCTTTAGTCATCTACTTTACAAATAAGTTTATTTGATTTGCTAAGGTACAAAACTAGATATTATGAAAATAAGAGAAAATCCAAGGACTCTCACCCAGTGTGTTCCGTGGCTGTAGTGCGTTGCACTGTAATATAGAAGCTACACCTGACAGAGTGAAGATCAGTATCAATTATATTGATCACTAGTGTGTGTAAAATAAGGCTTATATTTTATGAAGTATTAACCTATACATTAACTTTTGTGATCATCACATCCCTGTGAGTTAATATTACAGATATAATTAGCTCCACTTTTTAGTTAAAAAATTTGAAGGAAAAAGAAATAAAATGAGGAAAATGGTTAGATTTAGAAAACCACGCAATAGTCTGTAGCAGAGCTGGGTCAACCACAGAGTTCTTCTGGCTTCCGGTGAGGTTCTCTTTCCTGTATTGACGGAAAATCCATACTTTCAAATAGGGGAAGTTTGAACAAACACTGATATCATTAGGACACATGGGGGCAGCCTAAAAGCAAGATCATCTGTTAAAGCCAACCAATACTGAAAATATCATTTTTGTAGACAGAAATAATTTGTCACCTTGACCATAACTAAGGTTTGAAGTTTAAGAAAGGGGCCATCTCATTTCCTGAATCACTTGTACTTTTTATACTGTATCACTTAGTTATTTTTGTTTTGCTTACTGGATTTCTATTTCAGTAATGTTTTTATCAGGCACTTTGAATGAGAAAATTATCAAAGATGAACCGTTGGAAAAAATGGGGTATTTTGATTTAGGTTTCCTGTGAGATTATTTTAATCCAACCTAAGGTAAACCTAGCAACATTTCACTAAAACCCACCAAAATCTCAAGGTTTTTCCTCTAAAAATGCTAGTTCTAGGGAAAAAAAAAAAACACAACAGGATTTCCTTTTTTTTTTTTTTTTTTTAAAAAAGCAAACCAGGTAATACTGTAAACTAGACTATGATCTTCTGTCAACAAGTTTTTATTGAAAGGTTATCTGTTTTCAAATTCATACAAAAGGAAAAATTCAAGAGTCCATTACATTTTTGTGTCCTATTTATCTGAAACTCTCAGAAAAGATTAATCTATCACTCTTAACAAATTGAGGAACAGAGACAAATAACAGACTGTCTTAAGTGTAAACTGAAGGCTGTTTTCTATCGTGACAACCATGCTCCCTTCAAGAGCAGTGCTGGCATGACCAAATTCTCCAACTCATAATTCACAAGGAAACACGGCCCAAGAGGTGCTGTTTCCTACTATAGAGAAAGAAACTGAGAATTAGTCAATCCTGGTGCCAGGGACCCTGAGAGCCACATTGCTGCAGGGTAACAGGATCTGGAGAAGATATCGAAACTCTGAAGGCAATCAGATCTCTATCCATGTGGTTCCTTTAGTAAAATATGTATCTGATTCAAAATCATCAATGTTTTTAAGATTCATTGATTGACTGATTCATGAGAGACACAGAGAGAGAGAGGCAGAGACACAGGCAGAGAGAGAAGCAGGCTCCATCTGACCAGGAGCCAGACGTGGGACTGGATCCCAGGACCCCAGGGTCACACCCTGGGCTGAAGGCAGCGCTAAACCGCTGAGCCACCTGGGCTGCCCTAAATCATTGATTTTTAAGTAAACTATTAGAGCTTGTCTCGTTCACAAGGGGTTGCCTTTGTCTGATACTATTCATTTTCATGGTATTTTATTCTTTGCATGAGAGTAACAGCTACAGAGACTCGTAAAGAGAGAAAGAAGAAATAGTGATGTCTTTGATGGCAGGAGATCTGGTGTTTCGTCCTGTTCTGAAGTTGTTGGCTGCGACTGCCTGGGCAATGTGCTTGACCTGTGACTCCTGTGTCTTCTCCTGGATGTCATGACTTCTATCCTGAATGTTCTGCTTTTTTAAGTCCCTTTTACTTCTAACCTGTAGTGCTGCAGACTTTATTGTAGCAGTGACCCTCAGTTGGGCATGATATGCGGATGAACATCTCATTCTCCTGAAAGAGAGAGATGAAGTTAAGGCATTTAAAAGAACAGAAGTGGGCACCTGGTTGGCTCAGTAAGTTAAGTGCCTGCCTTCGGCTCAGGTCGTGATCCCAGGGTCCTGGGATCGAGCCCCACATTAGGGTCCCTGCTCAGCAGGAAGTCTCCTTCTCCCTCTGCCTCTCACCCCACTTGTGCTCTCACTCTTTCTCTCTCTCTTAAATAAATAAATAAAATCTTTTTTAAAAAGAAGAGAACTGAAGCAGCACTCGCCATCCAAAAGAAAGCCCAGCTTAGAGAATGAGTTGGCTTTTTTTTAATGTCTCCCCAGAGGGAAAGCAGCATAATACTCATAGAAGGCATAATAAAATCTTGTGTTTTTTTGTTGTTGTTGTTGTTTGGTTTTTTTTTTGTTTTGTTTTGTTTTTTAAGAACACAGCACAGTGATTAAGATCCTGGTTCTCCTACTTAGTAGTTATTGGTTATCCACATTGGGGCAAACATTATAAGAATTGAGATGGTATGTGTGAAATACAAGGATCATGAACCTTCATCTATTGCTGTTTATCATACTTAATAGACTCTTCTAAATACAACTGTTTCATGATAGATTTTTAAAAATCAATGCTGGTGAATAGCCCACATAACTCAGACACAAAGCACACTTTAGCTGACACTGGTGTGGCTGTTCCAGCTTTCTCTTGGCTTACCTTTTTCCATCCTTTTGCTCCTAACCTAAATTTTCATTTTGAAAATTGTTTCTTACAAATGGGCTACTGCATTTTACTGTTTAAAAATCCTATCTGACAATATCTCTTGATTGATATATTTAGGCGACTCACATTTATCATGATTCTAGATAGTTTGGATTAAAATTTACCAACTAACTAGCTATTCTTTATGCTTTATCTGTCATTTGTTCCTTTTTTCCTCTTTTCTGCCTTCCTTTGGGTTGATAGCTTTTTAATGATTCTATTTTATATTTCTTTCAAAAATGTATGATTGCTTTATGGTTTAGAATTTATAGGGGTGCTTGGGTGGCTTAGTTGGTTAAGTGTTGGACTCTTGATTTCTACTCAAGCCATGATCTCAGGGTTATGGGATTTAGCCCCACATTGGGCTATGTGCTCAGCATGAAGTCTGCTTGGACTCTCTCTTCTTCTATTCTTCCCCTCCCTATGCATGTGTGCTCTCTCTCTCTAAAATAAATAAATAAATCTTTTTGAAGAAGAATTTATATATATATATATATATATATATCATTATTATTCAGTATTTATCTTCAAATTATAATATGCCACTTCATACCCAGTGTAAGTTTCCTCCCCCCCCCCTTTATAAGATATTATTTATCTATTTGACAAAGAGAAAGAGAGCACAAGCAGGGGGAGTGGGAGAAAGAGAAGCAGGTTCCCTGCTGAGCAGGGAGCTGGATGCAAGGCTTGATCCCAGAACCCTGGATTCATGACCTGAACCACAGGCAACTGATTAACCAACTGAACCATCCCAGTGCCTCCCCCTACCCCCACAATGTAAGTTTCCTGCAGGTATATATCCAAATTCTCTTATCTTTTGTGCTATTGTCATAAATTTTGTTTTTGTGTATTCTATAAACACTATTTATTGCTAATATGTTTGCTTTACAAAGTCAGGTATTTCTTAGAGCAAGAGTATTAAGAAAAAAAATAAATTTTATTTTACCCTCATATATTCCATTTCTGACACTTGATCTGTGTAGAGCTAAGCTTCTGTCTAATATTACATTCCTTCTGTCCAAAAAATTTCCTTTAACACTTCCTATAAGGAATGTCTGCTGGCAATGAATTTTCTCAGCTTTTGTTTGCCTGAGAAAGTCTATTTTTCCTTTACTTTTTGAATCATATATTTTTTTTGACTCTAGCTTTCTGGATTTGCAAGATATTTTTTCCCCATTGTTTTAAAGTCGTCACTCCATTGTCTTTTGGCTTTGAAGGTTTGTGCTAAGAAACGGGTTTCATTCTTATTTTTGCTCCTTTCTATGTTACATTTCCTTTTTCCCTGCTTATCTTCAAAATTTTCTTTTTATCTTTTATTTAGAGCAATTTAAATATGATATGCCAAGGTGTGTGTGTGTGTTGTATTTATCCTGCACGGTGTTCTCTGAGCTTCTTGGATCTGTGGTTTAGGGTCTGTTATTAATTCTGAAAAAAATTAATCCATGATCTCTTAATATGTTTCCTACTCTGTTCTCATCCTCTCTTTTCCTTCTAGAATTCCAATTGTGCCTATATCAGAATATAGCTCCTGGATACTCTCTTCTGTTTTTTTTTTTTTTTTTTGGTTAATTATTTAGGGTTTTTTATTTTAATTTTTTTCTTTTTGTTTCAATTTAATTAATTTGTATTGGCATACTTCAAATTCATTGATTCTTTCCTCAGCTGAGTTGATGCTACTGAAGAATTTATTAGAGGCATTCTTCATTCCATTATAGTGCTTTGCATTTCTAACATTTCTGGTTTTTTCTTATAGTTTCACCTCTCTACAGAAATTACCCATGTAAGCATGCATGTAGTGTACCTTTTCCATCAGAGCCACTAAACTAATAATCATTATTTTGAATTCTTTGCCAGATAGTTTGAACATCTATGACACAATCAAGTCTGGTCCAGTTGCTTGTTTTGTCCCTTAGAAGTGTTTTTTTTTTTTTCCTCCTTGCCTTTTCACATGACTTATAATTTTTTATTAAAAGCCTGATATCTTCTATAGGGTAATATAGCTTCCCTGAGTGGAAACTGGAAGTCAGTGAAATTATTTTATTCCTATTTTAAAGATGAAGAAATTTAGGCTTAGTAAGGTTAAAGGACCTGCCCAAATCACTCAACTAGTAAGTAACAGAGTCAGAACTTGAACCTGCTTTTCAAATTACAATGTTTGAATGTTGTTAAAATTCATCACTGTCCTTTTCTATTTCCTAATACATGCACATTCTCACTCTTAGCCTCCAAGATATTCTTGAACTCTTCTAACAAAGTTACTGAAACATATATAATGATGAGTAAGAAATGGTTCTTTTCCTTGATGAGTTTAGTATATAATTTCAACATGCAATTTTTTTCTAAATATTTTGATTCAATCTTTCTCAAACTATGGCCTCTAAATCAGAAGCAACTATGAAGACAGATGCTGTAAGAGATTTTTGACACAACAGGAAAACAGAGGAAAGCCAGCACATGGAATCAAGCACATGGAATGAAAATGTTTGTGTCTGTTCTGAAAGAGGTCTTGGAATCCAGGCACTGGAAGCTCTACTTGCATATCAAGCCACACTCGGAATGAAATAGAAGAGGTGACATATTTGGACCTATGATTTGAGAGAATTTCTCTCTAAAAAAATAATATGCAGACCAGTGTGCTTTTTATTCCTTTAATTTAAAATTAAAATTAAAATTACATGACCAAATTATTGAAATAGTTAACAGAACCTCTTAGAGTAGTCATGGTTTTAGAAGTGTAAGTTAGTTTTAAAAAAAACATAAGGGTATTATATTAGTTTTCTATTTTGCTATAACAAATTGCTACAAAATTAGTGACTTAGATCAACACAAATTTACTATCTTACAATCCTCTATGTTGGAAGTCCATCATGGGTCTCACTGGAATAAAATCAAGGTCTTGGCAGGTCTGTGTCCATTTCTGGAGGTTATATGGAGGAATCTGTTTCCTTACCTTTTCCAACTTCCACAGAAAGCATTTGCCTGGTGATGCCTTTCCTCCATCTTCAAAGCCAGCAATGGTGGCTTGAGTTCTTCTTACATCACATCCTTCTGATTTCTGACCTCTTTTTTTAAATTTTTTATTTTTAAATTTTTTTCTGACCTCTTTTTATGCCTCCCTTTCGTACTTTTAAAAATTCTCGTGATTACATTGGACCCATCCAGATTATCCAGGATAATCTCCTAACATCAAGGTCAGCTGATTCCATTAGCTTAATTCCATCTTGAAATTGACTCTGCTTTGCCATATACCAACATATGCACAGGTTTGGGGATTTGAAAATGGATATCTTTGGGGACCCTTTACTCTGTCTGCCACAGGCAGTAATTTAACTAAAAAATTCATCATGTTGGCTCTGAAATGGCACTTGAGATTCTACAAGGAGTACCTTCTCTCTCTCTTTTTCTCTCTTTCTCCTTGTTCTTAAATAAAGGGGAAAATTGACAGAATGATTTGTTTCTCCACTGTGTTATGTGAGTTATTCACTGTAGCTGAGCTGACATAATGACCCAGCTCCTGAAGTTTAAGAACATAAGATTGGGGGTGTCTGGGTTGCTTAGTTGGTTTAGTGCCCAACTCTTGGGCTCAGTTCTTAATCTCAGAGTGTCAGATCAAGTCCCATGTTGGGCTCCATGCTTAGCAGGAAGTCTACTTGAGATTCGTTCTCTCTTTCTCATTCTCCATATACCCCTCCCCCTGCTCATGCTGTCTTTCTCTCTCTCTTTCAAATAAATAAATCTTAAAAAAAAAAAAAAAAAAAGAACATAAGACCAGTTAAGAGTGGACCTGGAGACCTTACAGAATTCACTCTTTGGCACATCTATTTGTTCTAATGGGCATTAATGATATTCAGCAAATATTTCTAACTGTGTTCCTAAGGATAGGGTAGGATCGAACTCGTTCATCTCTTTGGTACAAGGTGTGGCCATATGACTTTTCTAAGTGGAAGTGCTAAAGAGGGCATTTATGATTTGCTTTATTTCTCCTCTTTCTTCCATAGTGAAGAACAGATTTCAAATAGTGGCTGCTCCATCAGCCTGAGTCTTAGAATGAGTACAACCTGAAGCAGAGCTCTCAGCCAATCCATGATGGACACATGATATGAGCAGGACACAGACCTTCATGATTTTAATTCTCTGGCATTTTGGAGCTTGAAACTGCAGTAAAACCTAGCCCATTGTGCCTGATCTCACAGAATTCTCTTTTTGCTCTGAAATTTCCAAAGATCTTCATCACTAACATGCAGGGATATGAAGATGGGGTTGGAGAAAGGGAGAGACGGAATTCACCTTAACCAGTTGAAGCAGTCAGGAAGCAGGCCCTATGCACCAGCTCCAGGTAATAACAATGGATACTGTGGTCTGTAGGTGTCTCCTCCTGAGGACTGGAATGTGAACTGGGAATCGCATTCATCCTGATATAAATTCACACTTTCCCCATTTCATAGTCCCACAAAGCTGCTGCTATTTAGTGATATAATAACATGCCATAAACACATTTAACCCATACATATTCAATGTTCATTTTTCTTTTTTTATTCTTTCATTCTCCAACTCTCTTTCTCATTGTTAAAGACATGGTAAGAGGGGATCCCTGGATGGCTCAGTGGTTTAGTGCCTGCCTTTGGCCCAAGACGTGGTCCTGGAGTCTCAGGATTGAGTCCCACATCAGGCTCCCTGCATGGAACCTGCTTCTCTCTCTGCCTCTCTCTCTCTCTGTGTGTGTGTCTCTCATGAATAAATAAATAAAATCTTAAAAAAAAACCAACATGGTAAGCTTATATTTATTTTTATTACATATTATGCATTTCTATATAGTGTATACACATACACACAAATAATGTTATGAGACATTTTTTAAAAAGTCAACATGCTGTAGTTTATAAACTTCTTAAGGGATTTTCAAAGGCTATTTTGACTCCACATCATTTTCAAGATAGGCAATGACATTAGATCTCAAACTCCACATTAGATGCTTCCAGTGTTGCATACTGATTCTGGTAGCATGTCAACATAAGAAGAGGAAGATTGGAGAGTCAGATACCAAACAACAATTAGTGAGCAGACACTCACTCCTGACACCTTCAAGATTTTGGGTTAGAGTAAGACTGAGTTCCTGTCCTCCTTGCATATCACCTTGGGGGCAGGGGGCATTGCAGATGGAAGGAGACATACTAGGAAGTAGATACCCAGGACATGTTGACTGTAGTTTCTTTTCATTTCCTGAGTGACTTTTCTCAGGTTAACCAACCTGATCAGTTCTTTTATTTGATGGACATGATTGATAGATGACCCCTAACTTCTCTAAACAATTTTTAAAAACAACTTTTTGAAACAATTTCTCCCTAGTAAGAAATTTACATATAAAATATGTCTTTTGGAAGATCAAGTGTTTTCTCTCTGTGCTGGAAAAATGGGAACCCATCAAACATGGGATATTAGAGCTACGGGGAAGTTTGGTAAAAGTGATCTTGTTCAACACCCTTCCTTAACAGATAAAGAAACTAAAGTCACAAAAAGTTAAATGAATTACTCAAATCACACAAATATTTAGAGATAGGGCCAAGAATAAAACCCTGACCTCTTGATTCCTATACTTCCCATTGCATGGGATTTGTTTAAAATAATCCTGACAGTAAGCTCTAAAACATAGAAGCTCTTGGTATTTTCTGGTGCAGCAGAACTTGTCTGTTACCCACATCTAAATACCTTCTTTACTTTTCCTCTAGAAGTATACTATCTCTATAACTGCCCATGTCTACATTTCACTTCAGCTGCCAGAAATCTCAGAAACAAATTCGAAGTTCAATTATAACAACCATGTAGGAGTTCATTACCTGAATATCTGTGCTGTTTTTAACAATGATACTGATCTTTTGTTATAATTTCTATTTTACTTATCCCTGAGTTTTTAACTTATGTTCTATTATTTTATTGTATATATCTGTTCTGTTAGTTGTTACAGATTCTTAGTGGAACAAGATGGAATATCCATTATTAGATGACTCACACAATCAATCATTTTCTTTATAAGTAATGCAAAAGAATAGTTTTCCTATGTATTGGAGAAATTAAATCGATCTGTGGGAAATTGGAACTCATATAAAATAATGGTCTATTTATATTTAATTAGACTTCTTTTAGTGATAGCCTGGTTGTATCTGAAAAATTAGAAGCAGTTCCTTTAAAATGACTATAACATTATTAATATTAAATTAAAGTCAACTGCTTCAGAAGCTTATAATAAAATAAAATGCTAAGGTTTTGTGAGATGTATTTTTTATTTGTTAAACATGTTATACATACATTTTAAAAATATGTGCATATGTAATGGATGTTAATTTGTATCAAGTATTAGTTTCTAAAAGTACCCTATTTAGTTTGTAATTTTATATTTCAGCATGCTTTGTTTAGGTATTAAAATGCATTAAGTAAAAGGAGAGGAATTTTTAAATATTTAATTTTGCTTCCAAAGACACAAGGAGAATTGATAATTTCTTCTTTATACTTTAGTATTAACATGAGTTAAGTAATACACCCAAATGCTTTTTGTCCTAAAAATCTATAATTTTTAACATAATAATAAGAACATAAGAAAGCAATACACCCAATTGCTTTTTGTCCTAAAAACCTATAGTTTTTACATAATAAGAACATAAGAATTCAAGAAGTAACTTTTGATAGATTATGCCTATGAATAGATTTATTCATTCATTTATAGTTTGAGTAGTCAGTACTTCCACTTAATATATGCAGAGAAATAAAGAATTTATCTCACTAATTTAAACCAAAAATAAAATTCAGGTAAAAAATAAAGGACCAGTTGAAGTCATTTTTTTCTATGTAAAATCTTGGCCTCACATAATGTGCTCCTTGCTGACTCATGCACTCATTATAACCTGAAGATTTTTAATTTCTACTTTTTTTTTCCTGAATGAATTAACAGTGCTTCAAAATAGCAATTAAAAAGGTACATACACTTCACCTGTCTAATTATCAACAGGCCAGTGATCTGACCTGGCATTCTGTTAAACCATCAGCCCTCCTTTTCTTGCAAAGGTGGAAAAAAAGGTGGTGACTTCACTGGAATCTTGTCATTTAGAAAATGAGCTATAGTTGCATCATATGAATCATTATTAAAAACAGTGTCCAAGAAGGCGATTCAGTATCCAGAGAACATGTTATCCAGAGAAGCTGTCATCCCAGACTTAATCAGACCAGCCCTTGTAGATCACCCCTACCCTTTGTGAAGGCGAAAGCATATCAACAAAATATTGATGATGGCATTTTTCTTAGTTTTCCCACTGGGTCTAAGATATTTTCCATAGGATGGACGAGGGCATATATAAACAGGGAGGCAAAAACATGAAGATCTAATCCAAGTTTTAACCTTGAAGACCATATGTGACTTGTATGGTTGTTTGGGAGAGGGGGGAAAAATAGTGGGGAGGACTTACTTGCATCCTTCAGAGGAGGGAATGAAACTCAGAATGAAACCGAGTGACTTGAATGCCATCTTCTTTCTGTGAGGATGAGAGGAACCTGGAAAAGGGAACATGAAGTAAATTCACTACAAAGAAGAATAAATGTCATTAAATAGTGCAGACAATAAATGTATTTGACTGGAAATTTATCTTTAAATGAAATTTATCTTTAAAAATTATAGAATTTTTAAAAATTAGTTCATTTTATCATTATCTTAAAAATAACATGAATTGTGTAATAAAAAAATAACAGATTAGGTGTTGACTGGATTGGAGGATCATAATTTTCCCTTCAGAATTGTTAACATGGCACTTTTGGTCACAGTATCATAAACAGTGTTAGTACTATATTCGTCAGCCTCATCCATTTTGCCAATGCTCCCTTTAATTCTTTGATTCTCAAGTCAACCTCTTGTGAAAATATCTGTCACATCATCACCCTCACTGATTTTCTCTCCTTCCACTGTTAACTGATCTCACTCTGCCAGGTGCTCATTTGGAGTTGGTTTGACTTGTGATGAAGAGTTCTCCAATATCATTTTATTCTTCTTTCTGAATCCCTGCATCTTTTGCAAAATTTATTTCAATCGATTAGCATTTTATTTAGATAAAAGTCACAACCTCTGAAATCATCAACAGAAAACAACCACCAAAAGTTGTTGATGCAATGCACAGAGAAAAACACTCAAGTGGGAAGGATCTTCACTGGAGACTAATTGTTAGTTAGCAGTTGGTCCATTTGCTTTCTTACACAATCTTGAAACTGCAGGGACTGGCTAATGAATAACAAGGACACCTGATCTTTGGGGGGGATAAGTTCCAGTGACTTTAAGTTTACTAGATTTTCTCTAGGGAATGGCACTGCTGGAAACCTTTTCCATTTTCACAAACATTATCTGTAGATGAGCAAATTATCTAATGAAACCATCCAAGTGCAATTGAATATTTCAAAAACTCAATCTTCTGGAAATCTCCACTATAGTAAAGATTAAAGAAGTCTTTCTGTTCCAAAACATCTCACAATTGTTAGCTGATTTTTAATACAGTAGTAATTTAGATCTAATGTATGAGAAAACACCAAGGAAGGTGAATAAATTAAATATACATTTTACCTGATAATCCTTGAGCTAAGTTTATCTGTGAGCACAGAGAACATAGATGCTAATATCTCATATGCAAGACCAGAAAAGTCCACATAAAGGAAGAGGTACTGAGTCTAGGACACTAGATCCAAACATTTATTTCCTTAGAAATATGCAAAAATTTAGAATATGTAGAAAAGGTACACTTAAAAAACATTTATTGTCCCATCAAGATATCTTTGGTATATAAAAATCTACTCTTAACCAAAAAAATGCATCAAAGCATTTACCTGAGACGATTCACATAGTGCTAACTAAAGATGATTTGAATGTCATGGTCACAGAGAAGATGGACGTGATTAATATAACATTCCACATCTCCTGCTTCTTACCCCACAGATTCCACTGACAACATCACCTCTCAGATACATTCAGAACATTAAACTAAGCTGAAATTACTCCTCTTTAATCTGTATTTTGGCTCACTTCTGTCTTCCCCAAAGTGATGAAGGTTTTATAATAAAACCCTTATCTGGCAGCTGAGGGTAGGAAATGCTGGGTTCCTCTGCTCCCTTCCCTAATGAACAAGATGCTCACAGTTTAGCTCTAATCACCCAAGATATTCCAAGTAGTAGACAACAAACAATAGATCAGTCTGGAGGGAGATTTTAAAGACACATTTTACAGAAATCATTTCCACAGATCTATAGTGATGATGGCATTGAAGCAAAGTACATGGTTCCCTGTGGTGAGAAATGAAGATGGAGGGGAAGCCAGGGGTTAGATGAGGGAAGCACTCACAGCCCATCCACCAAAATGGATCTGACATTTCCCTCGTCCCCTCATTTTGACTAAACTTTAGAAAACATCATATTCCTGACTTCAGTTGCAGGCTTCCCATTTCTTAGAACATTTTATTTAAAAAACTTGTGCTTGTAAATGATTTCTCTGCTAAGATAGAAATCCTTTGAAAAGACTCTTTTTTTTTTTTTTTTTTTTTTTTAACAACCCAGGAATGTCTTTGTTAAGGACCTGGAAACATCTCTGAAATGTAAACACCATAGGAAATAGCACCCAGATCGCACAGTTTCTGTAAGAGGAAAAGAGCCTAGCTTCCGTAGGCACCTTTACTCTAAGTTATAAAACTGTCTCCTGCCATGAATATATGACGTTTACTTTTCCTTTGATAAGACCAATTAACACCGCCATCACCTCTGCTCTTAAAAACATTCACTCTTTGTTGGAAGGGAGTTGAATTTAGACTGCATTCTTGCTCTCTCTGTTTCCTTTTGTCATAGACCTGAATAGTCTTCCTTCCCTGCTTACCTTTGTCTGGTACAGTTTTTGCTTTGACATCATGTTTAGGAATGTGGACCATGTCTAAGTTGGTTAGTAGGACAGTGGTGGAGGAGCTCAAACCTAGGGGTCCCACAACCTAGACTGGAGTTCTGACTCCACCCCTCCACAAGGCAGTTAGTGGACAATTCATACAATAAATAGGAAGTTGTTTGATTGGGTGATCAACACTGAACATTAGCACTGATTAAATTCGCTAGATAAGTGCTGGGTTTTCCCTGTTGCTTGGCTTTAGTGCAAAGAAATGCACCTGTGAGCATAGTGTCCATTCTGCTGCATTATTCCTGACTTTTTGCAAGCACATCGGTTATAATTAGCTTCACTGAGCTTGGCATGCTATTTTGCCCGTGGCATTTCCACGTCAGTCTTGTGCCTTCTGAACCAGGTGAATAATTATAGATTAATAAATAACATTATTAAAACTTTGGTTCCTTGTTTTTCTTGGTAACGTTACTTTCAAGAATCATAATTATTCAACCTATACAGAACACTGCCCTTCTGTGGCCATCCGAATAATCCAAATAATCCGCGAAAATATTTCAACCTAAGGGTTTGTTTTTCAAGACTTTCCAAAGAAGGCTTTCCTAGCAATTGTAAAGCAGCCCAACTCTTCCAAATTCCAGTGGTCTCTGGGGGCTATCGCTGCCCTTAAGGACATGTACTGCTCTCTAACTAACTTTCTTCTGTTGCCTTTCTGCCAAAATAATGCCTCCTTTACTCCCATATTAATAGGCCAAACTAATAGAAACACCTGCAAGGAGGTAAATAGACTCTGAATTCCTCTGAAAGTAATTTCTATAAAAAACAAATAGAAAAGGGGAATAACAGGTGTTCCATTGTTAATTATCCAGCTGCCTTATTCTATTCTCATAGAGTCCTGCTTTCTTTGAGCCTATGAGTAGAGAACTCTAGAATACTCAGATACATATTGAATCTTTCAGATCTTTTGGATATTTCATTTCCATGATATTCAATACACAAATCGTTGGAAAATTTTAATTTACTTTGGGTACTATGTAGACTGCAGTGTAATGGAAAAAAAAAATCCAAGGCATAGAATTGGAAGATGTGGGTGTAAGATGTCCTTCAATGTAATATGTGATTTTGGCCCAATTATTTAACTACCTTGAACTTGTATATTAATGCTTTTTGACCCAATTCTCATCTTGCAGAGAAAACTAAGCAACATATGTGAAAATATTCACTTCATAAGAGTAATATTCAAGTATTATTTTCCTTAATCTTTTATATATCTTACTTTTATATATTACTTTTTTGTTTCTCTCCATCAATGCAACATAAATGCCATGAAGGCAGGGTTTTTGTTTTATTCACTGCAATGTCTTGAGCACTTCCTACGGTGCTTGTGCTCAGTAGCTATTTGTTGAAGGAAATTAAAAAAAAAGTGTGCATGCAGATTTCTATTTGGTTTTATGATTGCTTAGGAAGGCTTTTATTCCATTCTGCTCTTTCTGCTTACAGAGTGGCTATTAGAACTTAACACATTGTTAGAAAGAAATCCCATTTTGATTGAGCATTTCAGGATAAATTAAATGCTGTGTGTTTCTAGAAGACCTTACCTAAGAAAATGAGAAGCTCAGAGGTGAACCTGAATCACTGGCCAAAAGGTTTGGGATCTATGACTATTTATTGATGTTAGCCTTTACACTTGTAACTTTCTTTTCGGAGGGGTAAACTTCATTCCATCTACAGTGGAAAAGAGCCATTCAGGCAATCCTACAGTACACATCAAGAACACTGATAGAAGTAAAGCTTCCTTGTTGCTCTTTGTAGGTCTGTTGCAATCAAGATGTGGCTACATTTGAGACAAGCACATCAAATTCTCTGAGAAATCCTAATGTAGACACTGTGAAGGTACACATAATAGATAGTAATCTTAACTTGAAATAGGTCTTGAAGGGGAAATAAAAAGTCTTGTTCTCTTAGTTGGCATATTTTAGCTTAAATCTTTCACAAGGGAAGACCTTTCTAATGGGGATGATCTCCTATCTAGGACACATTCGTTTCCACTTTGCTGAGAAACAGTCTAATAAGCTGGATGGTCTGCTGCATTCTCTCCCTGAGCTACAATTAACAGCAGCTCCTAAACTTTGAGCCTTTGCTTTCCCTGTTTTCCAGTGCCACGCAGATGTTCTATTTCTTGTTTGCAACTATAATTTGCCATTAAATATTAAATTATAGGATTTATCTCAGATATATGTTTATTGTATTTTGAACACTTTGAAAATAAGAGAGTGAGTGTTGTAAGGCACCAAGCAGCCTGGAAGTCTCTTTACATAATCTCCCTAGCTAGATTTGCTCACTGCTCTCAGTTCACTTTTCTCAGTGGCATCTAATGAGGCAACAGCATCAACCTGCTGTGACAATGGCTATATCATCCTGATAATGATGAAACACGTTCATCTGCTCAACCTCAGTAAAATTCCGTGCTCCATGTCCCCTAGAAGGGATGAAATGTGATTCCAAGAAGAAGTCAAAGTGTTTTGAATCTTGACTATTTGGGAATCTATGGAGTTATACAATCTGAAATGCTTATTTTTATTCATTTTATGGTATTTTTATTAAATGACCTTTTAGGTTGCTATGACTCATATATGACATAAAACTTGAGGTTCTCATTAATAATAGTTGCATATAGATTCTAACTAATCATGTGTGGTCTGATTGCTATATTCTCATGTCTACCTTTAGAAAGCAAAGAATTCTTACCCTTGTCAAATTTTATCTCAGAAATAGCTACCACTGAATGAGTGACAAGAGTGTTCATTGTTAACCTTCCAACAGAGATGCTGGTCTCAGCTCTAGGCCTTAATTTCACCTCCTGAAAGCAGAAGGTTTGGGCATAGTTAGCTTTAAGGATGAAATAAGAAACTGTTTTAAACTTTAGTAATTGAGATTCACCTGTGTGAAAAAAGACAGTTGAACAGTTTGATAATGCCTCATGGTACCTAGGAAAGACATTTGTGATTAGGAACATGATTTACACAAAAAAGGAAGAATGTTGCTATACCATTAAAAAAAAATGCTTTCTTACATGGGTTAAATAGATGGGTTTCTCTTTTCATGAGAAAACAGAAAATAGATGTTTGATTCTTTCCTCCATTTTTGCACCTCATTCTAAAACTTGATCATTTTTAAGTTGCTTTTTTAAAAGAAATTATACCAGAGTGGAATTATAGAAAAATTGATCATTCTACCTGTCTCTCTAACATATTGGATTGTGCCACTCAACTTCTATTAGGGTAAAAATGCCTTGTGGAGCAAGCCAATTTCGATCTGGCAGGGAGAGGTAGCATGCATCCTATCTGAATTCCGTATGTGAATCACTTAAGCTTTTTCTGCAAAATGAAATCTATGAACACAATGAGAATATATTGTTACAATGAATTTATAACACAAAAATGTTTTGATGATTATCAGTAAGCTCACATATTATGCTTTCTGTGCCTGGGCATTTTGATATATTTTGTAGAATTAAACTTACTTTATAAAGTATGCTTGCTTTCCAAGAAAAGAGATGGTGTGTTTATATATATCTGTATATAAAGACCATACTTTTCAATCTTGAAAGCAAGACTCTTATCCTGCCAAGTATGTGTTTTTGAAGTACAGTTCCGCAAATGATTTGAAATCAGGTCCTTCTTGAAAAATGTAAGTCATTTTCACTATACATTAATTTCATAAAAAATGAAGATGGTTTTATTTGACTTCTAAGGGGGTGAGATATAATAAGAAATATTGATTGCCATCGTTGTTTCTGTTTTTGCTACAGCATGCTACTACTACATGAAATGTCTGAGTGACTAGATATCTTTAGGCCACTTAATTATCTACTTCTTTCTCCATCTAACTGTTTCTATCCTCATGAAAAGGTTTTCAGGAGATGGGTCAGTTGTTTTTAACCCACACTTTTCTCATCCTTGAAATCTGTTGGTACTATTTTCCTCTTCTGTGTTACTTTCCCCACACCATCAGATAACTTTTAAAGGCCTATGAGTTTTAATTCCAGGAATATAACAAAGCTATTCATCAATCCTATTGCTGAAAATGACTGCATTTATTTGTTTTAAAGATTTTATTTATTCATAAGAGGCACACAGAGAGAAACAGAGACGTAGGCAGAGGGAGAAACAGACTCCCTGTTAGGAGCCCTATGTGGGACTCGATTCCAGGACTCTGGGATCATGCCCTGAGCTGAAGGCAAATGCTCAACTGCTGAGCCACTCAGGTGTCCCCAAAATTATGACATTTATAATAAAACATTTTAAAATTTATGAAAAAAACTGAAGGGTTGATCTGA
Organism: Vulpes lagopus; assembly: GCF_018345385.1. Taxonomy (NCBI): domain Eukaryota; kingdom Metazoa; phylum Chordata; class Mammalia; order Carnivora; family Canidae; genus Vulpes; species Vulpes lagopus. The sequence goes on from NC_054831.1 coordinate 10,624,583, forward strand.
TAATAAGGAATTATTAGGTAAATATCAACAGACCATCAAAGAAAAACAAAATCTTAAGAGTGGCTGGAAAAAGATACATTACCTTTAAAAACTAACAATTGGATTGACAGCTGATGTCACAAAAACAACAGTGAGAATCCAAAGATAATGAGGTCGTATCTTCACAGTATAAAGGAAAATAATTGCCAGTTTAGAATTCTGTGCTTTGTGAAAATATCTTGCAAGAAAAAAATAAAGTTTTTTTTTTTTTACAGCCCAAAACTGGGAATATTACTAAAGAAAATCATAAAAGATTTTAAAGACATCAGTGGTTACATTAAAAGTAATTGTACTAAATGCTTCAAACAAAATGCAAAGATTATCTTTTGGATTTTGTAAAATCAAAGAAAGTAAGACATATTTGAAATATAAATTACTAAAAGGCTGGAAAAAATACACAATTCAATAGCTAACTAAAGCTTTGTCTTTATCAGACAAAATGACCTTTAAAAAAAAAGCATTGCCAGAAGCTAAGTATGTCACTTTATGATGGAAAAGGGTTGAATAATCAGCAAGGCATACCTAAATTTTAAATTTGTATACACATAACAAAGTGTCCTTAAAATTAAAACAAAAAATGGACAGACATATAGAGTTTATCCAAAAATATCAGTATGAATTTAGAAGATCTGACTATCACAACCAACTTAATGTACATACCTGAACTGTGACAACCCAAACCTGCAGATTACATACAACACTGACAGAAATTGGCCACATAATTGGGTTATAAAGCAATTCTTAACAAATACCAAAGATCAGTGTTATGCACACCATGGTATGAGAAAAATGCAATTCTACTATAAGTTGAAAATGAAAAGATAAATTGAAATTTTCCATATAAATAGAAATAAAATCACCAAAATTATAATGAAAATTAGAAAATCTTTGAATTGAAGGATAATAAACATGCCACATTTCAAAACTTGTAGAATGCCAGTAAAGCTATCATAAGAGCTATCATATGACCTTAAAGGTATACATTAAAAAAAGAAAAAGTAGGGATATGTAGGTGGCTCAGTGGTTAAGTGCCTGCCTTCAGCTCAGGGTGTGATCCTGGAGTCCCAGGATCGAGTCCCACATCGGGCTCCCTGCGTGAAGCCTGTTTCTCCCTCTGCCTGTGTCTCTGCCTCTCTCTCTCTCTCCCTCTTTCTCTCTCTGTCGCTGTCTTTCATGAATAAATAAATAAAATCTTTAAAAATATATATATACAATGAAAAGTAAACATATATTTAAAAGATAAATCAAAAGATTGTTCTTGGAAAAGACAAAAATCCCTGACATGTTTAACTTCAAAAGGGGATAGATGAAGCAAGAAAAAGCAATTTTAGGGATCAAAAAAAATAATTACTACAAATACTATAGACAAAATTATAGTAATAGTATAAAGCATCACATCAAAACATATATATATACATATATATATGCAACTTGTATTAAAATGGTAATTTTGAATGAAAATAGGACCTACCAAAGTAACCGTAGAAAATAAAAGGAACCATGACAAACATTAAAGATACCGACACTGTAGTCAAAATCCTGCTAACAGGAAAACTACACTACCAGACAAACTCACTGGAATAGTTCATTCCTATAGCAGTCAAACTCTTCCAGTAAGCAGAAGAAGAGAAATACCCTCAAACTCTTTTATGAAGTTGGCATGACCTTGATACCAATCTGACAAAGGAAGAAAGGAAATACAGTCAATTTCATTCATGATCATAGAGGGACAAATGCTCCCAAACAAAATATTAGCAAAGCTACGTCCCACAACATATAAAAAGGATAATACATTGTCATCAAATTGGCTTGATCTCAGGAATTCAAGCCTGATTTAATATTACAAATCAATTATAATTCATCAAATTAACAATCTAGAGGAGGAGAGCAATATAGTTATATCAATAAATGTAAAAAGACATTTGATAAAATGTAATATTCTTTTATGATTAATAGGATAAAAACACTAGAAAAATATAAATAGACAAGAACTTCCTTAATAAAAACGTACCGGAAATATAATACATAGTGGTGTAACTTTAAGGATTTTTGCATTACTCTCTTCAACATTTGACTGAAGATCTTAGCCAACGCAGAAAGACAATAACGAGAAACAAAAAGTAAAAGGTATGACAAAGAAGAAACCAAAACTCTTGGTATTTGCAGTTCATTTGACTGTGTGCACAGAAAACCCCCAAAATATGCAGATAAATTATTAGGATTAATAAATGAGTTTAGCATGTTTGCTGAATATCAATCAAAGCACACAAAGTACATTTTTTCATATAAGCCTCAAACAAAGTGAAATTTAAAAAGGAAATTTAGGGGTGTCTAGATACCAGTGGTTGAACGTCTGCCTTTGGCTCAGTCATGATTCCAGAGTTTTGGGACGGAGGCCTGCATTGGGTTCCCTGTAGAGAGCCTGCTTCTCCCTCTGCCTATGTCTATGCCTTTCTCTGTGTCTCTCATGAATAAATAAATAAAATCTTTAAAAAATAAAATAAAAAATAAATTTATATGCTGTCAATAAATATGATGTTTTTAGGACTAAGTCTAAAGAAAGCAGACAAGACCTTTCCAGAGAAAATTATCACCCTTAGAGAATGGTATAGATTGGAGGTCTTCTTATATGATATTTTACTGCCTTAGTCTTCTCTGGCATCTTTAGCCACACAATAAAATTTTGTTGAATTCTAATCCTGTACTGGTAACTATCAGCCATCTATCAGCCATTGAGATGCAAAGATTATTTCACTGACTCCTTACTCTCCTTTTGTTCTTACATATCTACATTTACAGATGTAGATATATTATTACTTTTTCATAGTTAGAGTGACTTTGTAGCTTTTGAGATTTGAAATAATACAATTTGATCTGAATGGAAAAAAAGGACTAGAGTGTAAGCATCACTCAAGTAAGCATCATATAGAAACTTAATTACAGGGGATCCCTGGGTGGTGCAGCGGTTTAGCACCTGCCTTTGGCCCCGGGCGTGATCCTGGAGACCACTGAATGGATTCAACTGGATTCAATGGAGACCATTGAATCCCACGTCGGGCTCCTGGTGCATGGAGCCTGCTTCTCCCTCTGCCTGTGTCTCTGCCTCTCTCTCTCTCTCTCTCTCTCTGTGTGACTATCATAAATAAATAAAAATTAAAAAAATAAAGTTTAAAGTAAAATTATAAAAAAAAAAGAAACTCAATTACAAGGCATTCAATTTCCATAAACACTTTTAGCCTGCTTTTCTCTTCATATTGATCTTAATATTAAAATATTAAACTTGAGAAGCACAAAGTGCTTCTTCTCACCGTGGTTACCTATAAACTAGGTTGGATGGAACTGAAATTCTTGTCTACAAAATGGCAATTTCTTTTTGATGCATCAAAGATGTGAAGCCCAATCATAGATACACATCCAGCACATTACCTAAGACAAGGGCTATCTGAAAATATGTGTGCAATCTTTGAACTCTTTTCTGAGTTTTTTGTTTGTTTCATTTTGTGTTTAATTGTTCCAGCCTCATCATCTAGCTACTTTTGTTCTTTTTAAAGACAGCCTGCTTGAGTGTGCCTTTTTTCTTGAATGACACTAAAACTTTTGTTTTTTTCCCCCCACCCTGTTCCTCTCCTGCCTCCTCTCCAAATCTGCTGGTGTTTGTAACTTCTTTATTGTGGGTGTGGTCCTCTCCATCAGCCATGTGGGTAGTTGAACCAAAGTCACCTACCAACCTCTCTGCTGCCTTGTCCACCAGGAGACACTTCCAGGAATCCAGGTTGGTTGTGGGGTGTGGGGTCCAGGGGATGTATGCAGCCAAGTCATAAACAGGGCCTCTTCTTTCATTCCAGCACCCCATAGGTTCCCCTGGGTTCCCAACTCTCGGATTTTGACCCTGACTTTCCAGGCTTTCTAGTTTATGACACTATTTCTGCCAAGCTCCAAACTGCTGTGCATATTACCTCTTTCTTACCATCAAATTTTACCCTTTCTATTCCCCATCCTTTTGGAGTCTTGCTACCTATTTTCATTTAAATTACTCTAAGGCATTCGTTGGGACGCCAGCATCAAGATTCAGTGGGTGGTAGAAATTTTTAATTAGACAAGGGCCTCATCCCTGAAATCACAAGAGGACATTGTTTGTCTATTCCACTTTCATGGAGGCCTGGGGCTGGCAGTGCATTTGGCTGAAGCCCCCCTCTTTCTCTCAATGGGACTAACCATCCAACCTGGTGCAGCAGTCAGAGACATCTCCTCTTTTGATCCTCACCCCTTGTCTGCAGTCCTCTTCTCTGGGGCCAAAGGCCCCCCAAAAATGTGAGCATCCTAAAGAAAATAGTTCTTAAGAAAGTTAGCATGTGACAAGAGCAAGTGGTACTATGTGAAGACAGCAGGGCACCTGGGAAAGAGCACAGACCAGGGATCTGGCTCACCTGGGTTTGGATCTCAAATTGTGCCTCTTAATTAGCTGTGTAACTCAGAAAATTCTAAATTTCTGAGTCTCAGTTTTATGAATATAATAGGCTAACATAACAGCACCTCCCTTATCCTGATGCTGTGAGGCTATGAAGTGACAAAGCTAAAGGTCCTGTCATAACAACTGGGTAGAGTGAATGTCAATGAAGTATACCTGTTAATATTGGCTGAGATTTTCTCCCTTCAATAGCAGCAAATCGTGAAAACTAAATAGTACTGGTTCCATTTGACAGATGAAGAAACTGAGGCTCAGGGAGGTTAAATAACTATTCTAAGGTCAAAGTAGTAAAAGTGACATTTGGGACCCAAATTCAGGTCTTCTGACTTCCACCATATAGTCATATTTTCACTATATCACATGACATAAGAAATTTCTTAGTTTTGGCATATTTATATTAACTGCTAGTCTTCTCATCTGGTATATTTAATGTGTGGACGTTGTCTCATCTTTTCATTTATTGTTGTGGTTTAAAATATTGCTATTATAATTTACATGAGTTTCATCTTAACAAAAACCACTACATTTGCCTTATGGTTTATATGGATTATTTCTAGCTATCTGATAGTTTCGCTAACATTTGTATTTCAGGAATGTAGTCTATCACAGACAAAAGCATGCAGTGAAAACTGAGAGACTCTCTTTCCTTTAATCTGACAAAGAAAAACTGCTAATATTTTTAAGTGGTGCCATTTATTGACCCTACCATATTTACTGAGCACTGACCAATTGTCAGGTGTTGTGCTAAGCTTTCTGTGAGTTCCATAGTGAATTAGATGGTCTTTTTTGCCTCAAGAACTAGATAACAAATTTGTTTTGTTTGTTTTTTTTTTTTTTTGGGTTTATATATTTTTTTTTAATTTTTTTTTAATTAACTTTTATTGGTGTTTAATTTACCAACATACAGAAAAACACCCAGTGCTCATCCCGTCAAGTGTCCACCTCAGTGCCCGTCACCCATTCCCCTCCAACACCCGCCCTCCTCCCCTTCCACCACCCCTAGTTCGTTTCCCCGAGTTAGGAGTCTTTATGTTCTGTCTCCCTTCCTGATATTTCCCAACATTTCTTTTCCCTTCCTTTATATTCCCTTTCACTATTATTCATATTCCCCAAATGAATGAGAACATACACTGTTTGTCCTTCTCCGATTGACTTATTTCACTCAGCATAATACCCTCCAGTTCCATCCACGTTGAAGCAAATGGTGGGTATTTGTCGTTTCTAATTGCTGAGTAATATTCCATTGTATACATAAACCACATCTTCTTTATCCATTCATCTTTCGATGGACACCGAGGCTCCTTCCACAGTTTGGCTATTGTGGCCATTGCTGATAGAAACATCGGGGTGCAGGTGTCCCGACGTTTCATTGCATCTGAATCTTTGGGGTAAATCCCCAACAGTGCAATTGCTGGGTCGTAGGGCAGGTCTATTTTTAACTCTTTGAGGAACCTCCACACAGTTTTCCAGAGTGGCTGCACCAGTTCACATTCCCACCAACAGTGTAAGAGGGTTCCCTTTTCTCCGCATCCTCTCCAACATTTGTTGTTTCCTGCCTTGTTAATTTTCCCCATTCTCACTGGTGTGAGGTGGTATCTCATTTACAATTGCACCCAAAAGCATAAGATACCTAGGAATAAACCTAACCAAAGAGGTAAAAGATCTATACCCTAAAAACTATAGAACACTTCTGAAAGAAATTGAGGAAGACACAAAGAGATGGAAAAATATTCCATGCTCATGGATTGGCAGAATTAATATTGTAAAAATGTCAATGTTACCCAGGGCAATTTATACGTTTAATGCAATCCCTATCAAAATACCATGGACTTTCTTCAGAGAGTTAGAACAAATTATTTTAAGATTTGTGTGGAATCAGAAAAGACCCCGAATAGCCAGGGGAATTTTAAAAAAGAAAACCTTAGCTGGGGGCATCACAATGCCAGATTTCAGGTTGTATTACAAAGCTGTGGTCATCAAGACAGTGTGGTACTGGCACAAAAACAGACACATAGATCAATGGAACAGAATAGAGAACCCAGAAGTGGACCCTGAAATGTACGGCCATCTAATATTCGATAAAGGAGGAAAGACTATCCATTGGAAGAAAGACAGTCTCTTCAATAAATGGTGCTGGGAAAATTGGACATCCACATGCAGAAGAATGAAACTGGACCACTCTCTTTCACCATACACAAAGATAAACACAAATTTGGAAAGAAACTCTATAGCCATTTTAATTGATCCTGAGCCAGACTGTAAAACCCCTCTTCATTTGATATAAAATACAATTTTGCCTTAAAATGGAAATTGATACATATTAACACTGATAGGCAAAGATCTCTTATTTGAATTGTGATTTCCACAGGTATTTTAACATGAAAAACCAACCCAGATCCCTGCATCAGTGGAGTTCATTGCCCTGCCCCAGTTCATGGCTGGGGGTGGGGTGGCAGGGAGGAGAGACACATAACAAATAATAAACAGTAAATAAATACATTCCGTTTTTTGTTAGATGATAACTGATACTGAGAAAAACAGAGCAGGATAGAGAGATTGGGAAGCCAGAGATAGCTCTGGGTGGCAATTGTAAACACAATGGTCAGGGAAAGTCATATCCAGAAGAGGCCTTCAAGAAAGACCTGAAGGAGATAATAAAGTTAAGAGTGCATCTCTCCAAGAAAAGAGCATTCCGGGCTAGGGAAGACACCAAGACAGCAGTGCAAGTGAAGACTGAGAGGGAAAGCATAGAAGACAGGAGGTCCCAGAGGTGACAGGGAGTTCAGGCATTAGGGTCTCAACAGCCCATGGCAATGACTTACAGCTTTCCTGGAAGTGAAAGGCAAAGCTACTGCAAAGTTTAAGCACAGAAATGACCCAAGAATAACATTTTGTGTTCAACTGTGTTCATTTAATGGAGCAACATTTTCCTGCACCATTTTTCTTGGGAGGGAGAAGAGACATTATCTTAATGTTTGCATACTAAACCCATCAGTGTATCTATTGATGAAGATACTACTTATTTTCAGCTTTTTCTATTAATAACATTGAGTTGAATATCTAAGTAAACACTTCATCTTGCTATCTTTGCTCTAGAATAGATTTCTATAAAGGGCATTCTTTATGGGTGTGCAGGTATGCAAGGATAGAAATCATGAAAAACATACCCAGATTGTTTTCCTTAGCAGTCATTTGAGTTTATATATTCTCAGAAGCAATATGCATTATATCACACATTGGTATTTTTTTAAAAGATTTTATTTATTTGAAAAAGAGAAAGTGGCGGGGGTGAGGGCAGAGGGAGGGAGAAGCAGACTCTCCACTAAGCAGGGAGTTTAATGTGGGGCCTGATCTCAGGACTCTGAGACCATGACCTGAGTTGAAGGCAGGTGTTCAACTGATGGAGCCACCCAGATGCCCTTATATCACACATTGTTTTAATCAACAGAATAATATATCAACTTTCCTAATTTAAGGAAAATTAGTCAAAATTCAGTCACTCATTTGTCAAGAGATTCCTTAAAACCTACACTTGACACAACAATCACTAGACACATCAGAATGACACATACCTGTTCTCCATATACAGTTATATATTTTCTTATCTTTACTATATTAAGCCCCTTTACTTCATTATTCCATTTTCATACACTGACTTTTTCTTAAGATTTGTTTCTTTATTTGAGAGAGACAAAGCATTGAGAGGGACATGAAGAGGGAGAGAGAATCTCAAATGACTCTGCACTCAGTGCAGAGCCCTACAAGGTGTCAGGATCCATCTCATTTCTGAGATCACGACCTGAGCAGAAACCTAGAGCTGGACACTCAACTGACTGTGCCACCCAGACACTCCTTAATATAACTGACTTTAAATATAAATGACCAGCATACATGGTTCGAGTCAGGATCCCATCCCTCTAGTAACAGTTAGTTGTTTAATTCAGTTTCATGATGTGATGATGTTTGTGATAACTGAAGCAGGGCTCACTCCATTGAAACCTAACTCCCAGTATCTTCAGAAGAAAGGGTTTCCCAAACAAATTAAGAGGGCAAACAGAAATACAGAGGGGAAAATATAAAATGCTAGAAAAATTGCTCTTAATGAATTTATTAAGGTAATATTTTTTCATCTAAAGTAACATTTTAGCAATACAGCTACTTTTCTCTAGAAATGTTTTCAGTTCAGATTTTCACCAGTATTGGACTAGTCTTCTGTGAGCTTTTCAGCTTTGTTTCAATTTTCTGGATGTTTTCCCATGTTGGTAGATATAAAACTGCCTGCACGGGTCACATCTTTGTACAGTTTTAGACTACTTGATTAAATTCTGTGGGGTTTTTTTTTTTTTTTTTTGATTTGAAAAAGCCTTAATTATTCTTCATTTTATAATCTTGTGATAATAGTTAAAAGTCAACATAAGTATGAAAATCATTACTGTATATATTTTCAAACCCAAGTCTGAGAATAGAAAAGAGAAATGTCACTGTAAGGAGTATTTATGCATTTATACAAAAGGCCTGCAGATGTTGTATTTAATTTAATATAAAAAAGTGTATTGAGGGGTGTCTGGGTGGCACTGTTAGTTAAGCCTCCAACTCTTGGTTTTAGCTCAGGTCCTAATCTCAGGATTGTGAGATTGAGCCTTGCATTGGGCTCCCTGCTCAGAGTGGAGTCTGCTTTATTTATTTATTTTTAATATTTTATTTATTTATTCATGAGAGACAGAGAGAGAGAGAGAGGCAGAGACACAGGCAGAGGGAGAAGCAGGCCCCACGCAGGGAGCCCAATGTGGGACCTGATCCCGGGACCCCAGGATCACACCCTGGGCCGAAGGCAGGCGCTAAACTCCTGAGCCACCCAGGGATCCCCTGGAGTCTGCTTTAGACTCTCTTTCCCTCTCCTTGTGCCCCTGCCTGCTGTACAGAGACACACACTCTCTCTCCCTCTCTCAAATAAATAAACAAATCATTACAAAAAATATACTGGTGACAAAGCTTCTCTTGTAATCTGCATTTTATGAATGAGGAAACCAAGGCTTAGAGAGGTTTCAGTAACATGTCCAATTCTTCTTTCCTTTTTTAGAAAGGGAGGGGGGGATGTAGGAGGGGCAGAGAGAATCTTAAGCAGGCTTTCCACCCACTGCAGAGCCTGATGCACGGCTCAGTGTCACAACCCTGAGATCATGGTCAGAACCGAAATAAAAAAATCAGACACTCAACCAACTGAGCCATCTAGGCATCCTGCCAATTCCATCTAGCTAGTAAGTGGTAGAGTGGCAGCTGGAATCTGGGTTTCTCAAATGCCAAGGCACTGGGCTTTGGCTGCGTGAAGACTCATTTGGAAGTCATGGTCATAGAAGCAAAGGATTAGATGGAATATGAGAGGTCACAGAAGGAAAGAACATGATATATTGCTAAGAGAAGCCAGTGAAATCTCAGATCAGTTATTTATAAGTAAATAACTGAATTCTATTATATTAACCTCTAATCCTTAATTTCTCATCTATAAAAGGGGTATGATTAAAAGACTATGTAAAATATTTCTTAGAGCTCTAAGCACCCATTGTGCATGAAACGATAGTAATTGTTTTTAAAAGTAAAATAGGGAAGATTTTATAATAGCACTTGGACAGCTGGTTTGGTGGAAGAACAGAAATACTTGAGACCTGGGATGGTTACTGTAGCATATATTCTAAATGTATCTGAAAAGTCTAGATGCAGCAGAATCCAGTGACATATATAAAATGTTTTGATCATGGAAGCAAATAAAATTTAAAACTTTTTTTTAGAAACAAAGCACTTAGGGATAAATACTTCAACAGGAAGCATCTAATAGTCTTTGCGTACAAATACATATTCATGAAACACTAACTTAGCAACAGCGATATGTACTTTTTCCCTCACATTAAAATAGTCTTTGCAAACACCATTTGCAGGATATTTGTCTTGCAAAATTTCCCTATAGCCCTCATTAACAAAAGAGAAAAAAAAAGATTCTAAGCTATCATGCTATTTTGTTTGATTCTCTTTTCTGAACAAGAAGATATAGTTTTAAAATGAGTTCTTGGGGTTTTGGTGGAGCTTGAGATTGCAAAGCAGCTTTTTAAGCTTTTTAAGGTCCAAAGCTAAAAAACTCATAGTAGTGATTTAAAATCATGAAGACATTATTTGCTATCCCCTCTTTTCTTAGAGATAATACATGGATTTGCAAAGCACAGCATTTGACACACAGGAAACTTCAGTATACTTATTTTCTGTTACACATATTTATTACCAGTAGCACTATATTGAACCGTATATGCCTTTTCCTATATAAATAAGTTCACTATCTGATTATCTTTTCCACTGTAATTTGCTTATTTTGCGCAGTATCCATATATGATGAGGTTTATGTTTCACTGGATATATCTGATAGATTCAAGAGTTGCCTGAATGAAGTCTCTTTTGAGTTATTTTCAATATAATTTCTCAGGATAAAAGATTTCAAAGCAGCCCCGGTGGTGCAGTGGTTTAGTGCCGCCTGGAGCCCAGGGCGTGATTGGGAGACCTGGGATCGCGTCCCACGTCAGGCTCCCTGCATGGAGCCTGCTTCTCCCTCTGCCTGTGTCTCTGCCTCTCTCTCTGTGTCTCTATGAATAAATAAAATAAAAAATCTTTAAAAAAAAGATTTCCGCCCAACTAGTACTGAAAATAGAGAAATCGCTAGCCATTGGTGTTTACAAATTGTATCCCAAATGAATTAGCTATGCTATAATCATATGTCTTCTTTGTTTATTTTTTTTAAAGATTTTATTTATTTATTTGAGAAAGAGAGAGAGAGTGCATGCACAGGTGTGCCTGCAGGTGAGAGGGAGAGAGAGAGAGAGAGAGATTGAGAATGAGCAGGGGTGAGAAGCTGAGCAGGGAGTTCGACGCTGGGCTTGATCCTGGAATTCTGGGATCATGACTTGAGCCAAAAGCAGATGCTTAACTGACTGAGTCACCCAGTCACCCCTGTTTATGTTTTTGGTTTTTTTTTTTTAATTTTTTAATTTATTCATGAGAGACACAGAGATAGGCAGAAACATAGGTGGAGGGAGAAGCAGGCTCCATTCAGGGAGCCCAATGTGGGCTTTGATCCTAGGACTCCGGGATCATGCCCTGAGCCAAAGGCAGACTCTCAACCATGAGCCACCCAGGCATCCCATGTTTTTTTAAATTATGGGATTAAATCAGAGTATAGCTAATATGAAGCCACTATTTCTGCTAAGAATAAGCTACTTGATTTATGGTTAATAATGAATGAATTGTTTATATTCTACTTATTGTCTTTTGATAGTACCCAGACTTAGGTCTGCAATAAGTTTCACTGATCTGAGGACACAAATGATAGTGAAGTGTGTCAATGATCTTATTCCAAAAAGAAGTAATCTCCACTCTTAGATAATCTATCGCAGTTTTTTGTTACATTGTTAAAATGTTCTTTCTTTGAAGAATTATGGTGAAAGCAGAGGTAGGAGTTATTTTGAAATGTTTTTATTGGGAAAATAAAAGAATGGCCACTTTATAATCTTATTTCTGTTTTTATTATTATTTTACTGGTCCAGAAGATGGGAAAGTCCGGAATTCACCATTCTATAGTTACTCAGTTGTCCTTAAATATTGAAACAGGACACTTAACAGTGTTTCTAAATATTTTCAAAATTTGGATAGTTGTTTCCTCTGATTAGCATACTGAAATCATAAGAATTAATGAGTGCCATTAGGTCTTTCAGTGACTAATGAACTGTGACATATTTCATTTGTATGAATGGCATGATATGAAAATCATGCTCTTATGTCTCCAACCTAGAAAAGAAAAACATGAGTATAGAAACAAAAAAGCAAGAAAGCAAGCAAGAAAGAAAGAAAGAAAGAAGAAAGAAAGAAAAAGAAAAAGGAACTTCATACTTAGGAGATAAAAGCAGAGAAGGAAAAAAAAAAAAAAAAAAGGGCAGCCCAGGTGGCTGAGTGGTTTAGCACCACCTTTAGCCTAGGGCATGATCCTGGAGACCCCAGATCTAGTCCCAAGTCAGGCTCCCAGCATGGAACCTGTTTCTCTCTCTGCCCCTGTCTCTGCCCCTCTCTCTCTCTCTTTCTGTCTCTCATGAATAAATAAATAAAATCTTTAAAAAAAAAAAAAAAAAGCAGAGAAGGAGCAGAACAGTACACATTATAAACAAAAACTTTTGCACCAAACACTTGCTGAAAATGTGAGACAGATTTTATTTGAGCTACTGCAGTAGGGGAGAAAGAAATCAGTATAGAACTGAGCTCAACTCCAAATACAACAGGAACAAATGGGGATTTATAGCCAGTAGGCGGAGTGAGGGCCTGGTCAGTGTACTAAGTGGACATGACTGAAGACAGGGGATCCTTGCTAAAATGGCCTAACTGTTCTTGCTAAGGCCATCCAACATAGCTATCAAGGGTGAGGGATGAAGATAGAAGTCAGTGGTGGGGTGATTCCCACTAAATGGACTGAGCAGGATTCTTTGCTAAAAACTGGGCTCGAGGACCAAGGGTAGGGCTGCAGTTCAAGGTCAAGATCTGGTTGAAAGAATGCTTGGAGGCTAACTAAAGATTGGTTAAAGAGAGAGCCTTTGTTAGTAGATGAAGATAAGAGAAACGAACACACCATGTGATTTTTAAAAACACATCAGTTTTTGAAGGACTGACCTAAACCCCTGAGCTTCACATAACATGTTAGCCCTTTCAGCTGAGAGTAAAATAAGGACATTCACTTGAGTGCGGTTCCGTTTTGAACCACGTGAAGTTGTTTTTTAACTTCCTCTAAACTCTCAGTTGTGGTATGTCATTAAATTGAACTTAATGAGACCATCTCAATTCCTTCTTAAAGATCTCCTCTGATAGATGTAAGTTTTTATTTTTTTTCCCCAGTGTTGAGATGCAAGGATTTAGTATAAAGCTCAAGAGTAAATATCCTTAATAGGATAGAGATAATCATAGGAATGGTAATTACTCCATTTTACTGAAAACATTCAATAAGTGGGCAGGAGATAAGAATGAATTTTACCTTTTAGAATCTGCTAAGTTTAACTTTACACTTTGTTTACTTAACATTTAAGCAACAATAGCAGCAGGATCCCATTTCATTAGAGCTATCCTGGGAAATTCTTTAAATGATCTCCTCAGATGCAGCTGATCCCACCATCTGTCACCACTGCAGAAAATTTAGCATTGATTTCAAACACTCTTTTGTGCATAATCTTTTGATGTCAACCAGGATGCTCAGAAAGACAAGAAAAAACATTAATAAGTACTAATTCAGCATCTACCACTGCCTGGTTCTACATCCTAACAGGTCCCTGTTCTTTCAGTATTTACAACCTCAAGGGAAGATAGACAAATATTACAAAATTATTTGCCATTTGCCAAGTGCGGTAATAGGACATGATACAGGGTGCTGTTGAAACACACAGGAAGAGTGTCTGTCCCACTTCTTGCGCTAGGGTAAGATTGGGAATATGGGGAGTGGTGAGAGTGTGAGTGTGTTTGTGTGTGCATGAGGCATTGGAAATACATGGGAGATGAGACGTGGCCTCCTTGGGGGGAAGGAAGGTGCAAGAAGTGATTTATAAATGGAGACCCAGGAGGTAGAGTAGATATTATTCAGAAGGAAGGAAGGGGACTGGAATGGGTGTTCTTAAAAGAAGAAACACTATGCGCAAGGATTCAAGGGTAAATGGGAATAAGTACTTAATTTAACATGTCAGAGAAATGCTTCTCAAATTTTAATGGGCATGTGAATCCCTCAAGTTGGATGTTAAATGCAGATACTGATTCAGTAGCTCTAGGGAGAGACTTGAATTCTTGGGCATCTAACAAGCTGCTAAGCAATATCAATGCTGCTGGTTCACAGACCAAACTTTGAGTAGCAACATACAGACAACTTGACTTCCAGTAACTGGACACTTCTCTCTCCAGAGAAGTCACTGAATATTCCCGAAGCCATTGTCACTACTGATGGTGACCTACTTATTCACACTGTGTGAATCCTTAATGATGGCACTGTGGTGGCAACTCAGCACATCATTCACATATTACATTTTCTGCAAGGGAGCCTACTTCTCTTCCCATAATATTTTTAAAGTCACTACTTCAAATTCTGCTTTTGTACCTTCTTTTCCTTCTGTTCGTTTCTCTTGATCTCTTGATCTACCTCCTCATTGAAACACATTTAGCAGTTTCAGCATGAAACCAGCCTGAAAGGATGTGCTTAAGAAATATTGTCAACATTTGTCAAAATCAAAGAAAACGTCCCAAGGAAGAACTTACAGCCTTCCCCATTAGGAACAACTTAAAGGCTGTACTGTATCTTGACAGCAGGTCTTTTAATGTCAATTTGAACTCATTTTAATAAACGCACGAGTCTCATGTTACTGTCTCTGCCTCATCCCCTAAGAGCCAATGTTCTGCTTCTCCAGAGACCAGGGACAGCATCTTTGCAGATACTCCTAAAATTCCATCTCCATCCCAAAGGCATGGGAACAGATTGGGCTACGTTAAAGTCACTTACAGGGAATTCACACCCAGGTCACATGTTTTAAAAGAGAAGCCTCTCTACATATAGTTTTGTACATTAAGCATCATCGAATTGATTTATAATGTGTTTCTGGGGACTAGAAGTGGCTTTTGCTTTGAATATTGGTGCACTAGAACTGCATCTCCCTTGTCAGGTAATGCACTGATTTTACTCCTAGTAATGTGAGTCTAATATACTGTTTAATCCTCATAATAATAAGTAAATACATATATACATACACACATATATATTCACATATATATTTAAGATCAATTTCTGTTTTAGTGCTATATAGACTTAGCATTAGGACAAATGGAGTGAACCTTACAGGCAAGCAACACTTTTTTTTTCCAAATTTTTCTTTCAAATTTTTATTTAAATTCTAGTTAGTTAATATATAGTTTAATACTGGTTTCAGGAGTAGAATTTAGTGATTCAGCACTTACATATAACACCCAGTGCCCAACCTAACAAGTGCCCTCCTTAATTCCCATCACCCATGTAGCCCCTCCCCTGACTACCTCCCCTCCATCAACCCTCAATTTATTCTCTATTTTTAAGAGTCTTTTATGGTTTGCTTCCCTCTCTCTTTTTGTTTTCCTCCTTCCCGCATGTTCATCTGTTTTGTTTCTGAAATTCCACATATGAGTGAAATCATTTGTCTTTCTCTGGCTGACTTATTTTGCTTAGCATAATACATTCCAGCTCTATTCACACTGCTGCAAATGGCAAGATTTTATTCTTTTGATGGCTGAGTAGTAGTCCATTTCAAAATCCTTCTTCACCATCAAAACCACAATGAGATACCACATAACACCAGTGAGAATGGGGAAAATTAACAAAGCAGGAAACCACAAATGTTGGAGAGGATGTGGAGAAAGGGGAACCCTCCTGCACTGTTGGTGGGAATGTGAACTGGTGCAGCCACTCTGGAAAACTGTGTGGAGGTTCCTCAAAGAGTTAAAAATAGATCTGCCCTATGACCCAGCAATTGCCCTTCTGGAGATTTACCCCAAAGATACAGATGCAGTGAAACGCCGGACACCTGCACTCCGATGTTTATAGCAGCAATGTCCACAATAGCCAAACTGTGGAAGGAGCCTCGGTGTCCATAGAAAGATGAATGGATAAAGAAGATGTGGTCTATGTATACAATGGAATATTCCTCAGCCATTAGAAATGACAAATACCCACCATTTGCTTCGACGTGGATGGAACTGGAGGGTATTTTGCTGAGTGAAATAAGTCAATCGGAGAAGGACAAACAGTGTATGGTCTCATTCATTTGGGGAATATAAATAATAGTGAAAGGGAATAAAGGGGAAAGGAGAAAAAATGAGTGGGAAATCTCAGAAAGGGAGACAGAACATGAAAGACTCCTAACTCTGGGAAATGAACTAGGGGTGGTGGAAGGGGAGGTAGGCGGGGGATGGGGGTGACTGGGTGACGGGCACTGGGGTGGGCACTTGACGGGATGAGCATTGGGTGTTATTCTATATGTTGGCAAATTGAACACCAATAAAAAAATAAATTTATAAAAAAAATCCTTCTTCACCTTTATCTCCAACTGGGATCTCAAAATCATCTTAAAGGCCGATGGGCTTTCATACCAAAGTATATGTGGGTAGACTTGTCATTTCTTCCTTCCGCTAAACCAACTTAGCAATTCTTAAACTTTTTTTTATGCATTTTACTGTAGCACCTTGTCTATTTGCAGTCATATACAGTGTGCTTTGTGGGGAAATGAGGAATTTCCATAGGTGTTCTTTTACTTTTTTCTGTGTTCCTATTAACTCTTACTTTGTACCTATCTAACTCTCCCCAAACAGATATAATTCCCCTCTAGAGCAATCAGAGATTATCGAAGCCCCTTTTCTACACTGTTTTATATCAGCTGTGTCTCAATCTTACTTCTCAACCTGCTTCCTTCTCACTCCTAAGGTTGCTAATCCTGTAAAGAGAAATGGGAGCGGTCCTAACCCTGGAAAATACAATTTCCTTGACTCATGAGCCAAGTTATTGCAGATCCAAGTTAGCTTGGTTTATGGTTTAGAACCTAACAACAATAAATATTTGACATTTGGGTAAAAACCCAATTCTCCTATGGCCAGGAAAGCATTCAGAGGGGCATCTGCAATTGAGTGTAAGGTACAGTTACATTTAAGTGGTAGCTAAAAAGTTGCAGGCCCCACGTTGTGAGATACCTATAAAAATAGGGCTGAAACCTCATGCTTTCCATGATACTTTATGAGTATTTCTAGAGCCAGAAAGGACCACAGACTTTACTGCCAACATTAATTTATAAATTAACTAGGCAGCAGAATAGTTAGGGATCTGGAGCCAAACCTCCTTTCCTTCTTCATTCCTCTATCTTTTCCCAGTTAAACAAAGATAAGATGACTGCTCTCCTTTCATTTAAATTAAGCTCATTCTAGTCCTCAATGTGTCAATTACTCAGAAAATAATACATGAATATTTAAAACAAAACAGATTTTACTTGAATTATTCTGTGTAATTTTTACCTGAATCTGTGATTTGCTACATACACCATTAGCCATCATTTAAAAAAAGCCATTCATAGTAATTAATAATGGAAATGCTAACAGACTACATTTATGTATTTCCATTTAATTGCAATATAATGGAAGTTGACTAATTTAGAACTTAAAACATAGAGTTATATATTAGTTAAAAAAGCATTAACTGACCTTCTATTTGCTGTTTCTTTGAAGAGTGTTGGCTTGATAATTACATAAAGAATTATGAGATCACATTCCAAAAAAAAATGTATTTTGAGGATTTGTACATATTCTATGTGATCAAGAACAACAAAAATAAAATACATAGACTTCAGATGCCCATACATTTTTTAAAAGATTTTATTTATTCATGAGAGACACGGGGAGAGACAGAGAGAGTCAGAGACACAGGAAGAGGGAGAAGCAGACTCCATGCAGGGAGCCTGACATGGGACTCAATCCTGGGTCTCCGGGATCACACCATGGGCTTAAGGTGGTGCTAAACCACTGAGCCACCCAGGCTGCTCCCATACATTTTTTTTTTAATTCTGAATTTTTCTTGTTTTCAGAAGAGAAATATTTAGGAATCCATAAAATCCAGAGGGCTTTTTATATTTCAATTAGGTTGAATTCAAAATCTCCCAGTTATATCATGAAAAGCAAGAGTGACAATGATTTCAATTACACGTAAGGCTTGGAAGGGAGTTAAGTCTAGAATTTTGGAGACAGAGAAGTTAAGGTAATGCTT
The DNA here is from genome assembly GCF_018345385.1 of Vulpes lagopus. NCBI lineage: Eukaryota > Metazoa > Chordata > Mammalia > Carnivora > Canidae > Vulpes > Vulpes lagopus. Next base: position 10,642,918 of record NC_054831.1, read on the forward strand.
CCAGGTACAGAGATAGAAAGAGATGACATGCCTTTTCTGAAGTCTACGTTCTGTTCATGACACTGTCCTTCCTCCTGATTAAAAGTATGTTTTGTCACTTGTTTTAAGAAATAAGATGAATATTTTACATTTTTAATTCTGAGCAGAATTAATGTGGCATTCTAAAAGCATTATTTGGGTAAAGCGTTATTTGGGTTTTAAAACTGCTTGCTTAAGAAAAACTGGCAGAGCTGGAAGTCAGGCAGATGCACCGTGTCCATGTAAGCACCGTGAGAAGTCACTGGCTTGCAGTTTCCTGTTCCCAGGAGAATAGTGCATAATGACTTCACCAATTGCATGAGTGAAGCCAACAAAGACATGTCATCAGGATTTGCAGAGTTCCGTACCATCTGAAAAGAGGGTTTTGATAAGCCACATCATGTTACTTCTGTTCTATGGAGATGACTCACTGGAATGTGTTTTCTTTTGTATTTTGGGGACAAGCAGCAATTTGGAGTCACCACTGATGTACGAGGTTTCAGCGCCACAGCAGGGCAGTGCCAGCGGCAGCTTGAGAGGCAGCCTGGGTAGCTCCATCACAGCGTGTAAGAAGGTAACCTTGCCTACCACTACTCTCTTTTCCCTGATTGAACTTGAACACTAGTGTCATTTGAGTTTCTAAGTACCTGTTCTAAAGCAGAAAAAACAAAACAGCAAAAACGAACAATGCAATGGCCCACAGTTTGCTTGTCTGGTTAACCTCTGATGCCACTAAAAATGTAATTCATGAAAATGATCAGAAAACTCAAGCAGTTCAGATCGGTATGACTTGAAAATGATAAGCCTGAAGTGCTTTTCCATCAGCGCTTCCACTTCTTCCACTGCCTCTTTGCAAATTTGGCCGTGGGTAATAGCTTCTCAGATCTCCTTTCTTCTGTATCTAAGAAACATTCATGGCTCTTCTCCTTCTGATATTTTCTTAAAGAGGAAGGTGTGCTTGGCTTATTTTATTATGAGAAGCAGAACTGCATTTCCTAGAATGTAGACATTAGAGCTAATAAACAAATTTTGCTTTAACACGCTTGCTGAAAGGTGTCATTTGAACAGCATAAATTTATCTACTTCATTTTTCAAGCCCATCCAACTTAAGGCCCAGAAACTTAAAACAAAATGTCTGATTTCCCACCTAAAGCTTTTGTCACTATTTGCTACGGAATTCCAAAGGAGAATGTGTTTTCTCTCATCCAATCTTAGAAAATATCATACTGGATTATTTCATTAATTGTTTGAAAAAATGTTAAATTATAAAAATTACTTATAGGTGTAAATCCAGATAGATTCTATTACTAAATATATTTTTAGTATGTGTATATATAATTTATGTATACATAGTGTTTTTTATGTATGCCTATATGTATTTATTGATTGATTACTACACCCAGTAGTAATTACTACACCCAATTAAGCAGCCTTATTTATTTTCTGCTTGTGTGATATTTATATCATTTTCAAGTACTAATGAAAATGACACATACCTGTGTTAGAGAACATATATTGATTGTAGAAAAGTAGCATTAAACATAATTTTATAGCGTGCCTGGGTGGCTCAGTTGGTTAGTGTCTGCTTTTGGCTCAGGTCATGATCAGTTGGTTAGTGTCTGCTTTTGGCTCAGGTCCTGGGGTCCCAGGATCAAGCCCTGAGTTGGGATCCCTGCTCAATGGAGAGCCTGCTTCTCCCTCTCCCTTTGCCTCTCCCCCTCCTCATGCATTCTCTCAAATAAAGAAATAAAATCTTAAAAAAAAGGCATAATTTTACAAAAGTATTTGCATTCATACATTCAAAATCAAACATAAAAATAAACCAGTTCGGGCATCCTGGGTGGCTCAGAGGTTTAGCACTGCCTTCAGCCCAGGGCCTGATCCTGGAGACCCGGGATCGAGTCCCATGTCAGGCTCCCTGCGTGGAGCCTGCTTCTCCTTCTACCTGTGTCTCGGCCTCTCTCTCTCTCTCTCTCTCTCTGTCTCATGAATAAACAAAATCTATAAATAAATAAATAAATAAATAAACAAACAAACAAACCGGTCTAATCAGTTAAAGTCTCTAATTATCATGTGTTATATGATCTATTATTCTTTCTCCTCCTCTACAATTCTTATAGAAGAGTCAGTGATATGAAGGTCTGTTTTTAATGCAGAAAACTGAGGTTCTATAATTCAAAATAATTTTGAGTTACGTATAAGAGAGGTAAAGCTGCAGATCTTCAGGTCTTGCAGTATGTTCTATTCAACTTTGAAATTCCAAATTATAGTCTTCACTAGATGCTACACATTTCACAAAGCTAAATGATTTTTCATTTATTCTAATTTTTAAATAACTCTATTTCTACTGATTAGAGTCCACATGGTACTTAAGTTAAGGATTGAAACCAGACTCCTGAATTTGACATCCAGTTCAATCATTACTAGTTGTGTTATCTCCAGCAAATTATCTTACCTCTTCATGCCTCAATTTGCTCATCTGAAAAAAGGTGACAGGTGAGGATCAGTGAGTTAATAGACATGAAATATTTAAAAAGGTGCCTGGCATGCCATAAGCACTTGAAATAAAGATTATCTACGAGTAACATTATTCTACAGAATAATTTTTCAATAAGTACATGGTGCCAGAAAATAATTCAATATATGCATTGCCATGCTGAGAGAGTTAGTACTTTATGATCTCTTGTCCCAGCTACATTTTTTTTTTTTCTGGGAAAAGAAGTCATCATTTTCATTTCTTAAAAATTGTGTCTGGAAGTTACTGAATAGAGTCTTTGGTGCTCATGTCTACTCAAAAAATTAAGACTCAAACTCAATCATTTATTATATGTATAAATATATTATGTCTGTGTGAATATATATTAATTTAAAATTTTAAACATAATCGTACTCATACTCCAACCATTTCTAAAGCTATTAGTAGGTTGAACCATATATAATGTCCTTTTCTACAGATTAGAAATTATTAATTATAGGCAATTTCATATGGTGAAAAAAAGATTTGAATGAGTTAAGAGGTTATCCAACCAAATTTAGGAAGGCCTGCAACAAATTAACACAGGAGAATTTAACACCTTTGTGTCCTGGAGTATTTTTCTAATTTTCAGAATGCATTCTTTTCCTTTTTTTTTTTTTTTTAAGATTTTACTTATTTATTCATGAGAGACACAGAGAGGGGTGGTGGTCAGAGACACAGGCAGAGGGAGAAGCAGGCTCGATGCAGGGAGCCCGACGTGGGACTCGATCCCAGGTCTCCAGGATCACACCCTGGGCTGAAGGCGGCGCTAAACTGCTGAGCCACCTGGGCTGCCCCATTCTTTTCCTTTTAAATATTCTCTTAAACTTACATAATAATTGCATTTAAAGACAGTTTAGTAGCCATATATGCCAGAAGTTATATTCCAAGTGAACTCTAAGTGTTTTCCTTTTCTTCAAAAGAGTAGCTCACTATTGTTTTCTTTTTTATACTTAGAACATGGGCCCTCATTAAAAAGTCACTGAATACCGAATGATTTCATGCCTTCATTTTATCATTATATATTATTGCAAACTGACTTAAGTGATTATTGATCAATTTGAAAACAAAATCTTGTTAATCACAGATAATGGACCTGGGCAAGTGAGAATCTATAAATGCACATATAGTGTGTATTCAAAGAGACAAAAAAGACAAGGACAACTCTACCTTAGAAACAAAAAGACAAGGACAACTCTACCTTAGAAACATCAAGGCTGTCCAGCTGAATCACTATGGCTCACAGTCAATCAAACTTCAGTGAGAGTACCATGGATAATTGAAATCTGTTGGTAATTCCCCAAACTGATTTTGTGTAATAGTCCCATCTTCTTCCCCATCAAAGCTTCTTATCAGAACTGACATATTGCTAAATTAACTGGTGGAAGAAATAAAACAAGGGTCTAGAAGATAATGCATTAGTTGGATAATCAGCCTCTGAAAAATTGTAGATTGACTGAATTTCTCTCATGTGTGTCACATCGAATCTCTAAGGGTTTCAGAAATCCTATCTACATGAAATTGCTTCAGTTCCTCTTTGCTGTTGGGGAAATATAGTCTCTAGGAGCCTCAGCTGTGAAAAAATCCATAGCATCAGGAAAAAAGATTTGAGTGGACTAAATTTGAAGGAGGAACTCCTTAAGGAACTGCCTTTCCCCAGAGCTAAGATGGCCATACCACCCAGCCGTGGTTTACATATATTATCTTCTCATTTTGTTAATAGACCTCCTTTTGCTCTCAAACATATCCCAGTATGCACAGTAATTTATATGATTGTAGAACCAGCTCAAGCTTCAGAATGATCCTTTATCTTTCCTTATCCCCTTCTTCTAAATGCTAGGAAAGTTATCAGATAAATTCTCACTGAGGTATTAGTGATTGTGTACGTTAATATTATTGTAACTTAACTACTACTACCGCTGAACTAGTTCTATCGTCCCCTCCCCTAGTTGATGCTGATAATTGAGCCTAATCAACCTGGACTTGAGTTCAGAATTCTACTCATCTGGAAGCTCCAAGCAGACAGTTATCAATCCATCCAAGTCATAATATGAAATAGCCTCTATGTCACCATAATTTACTGAGCTCTGAACTCAGGGAAATTTTAATGTGTACAATGTGATACTTCAAAGTCATGCATTTAAAATGATGGAATTTCAAAATATTAAAGGGAAAAAATGGGACAGAAAGAGTAGCTGGTGGAGAGTGTATACTAGAGCCCTCCGTGGTACCTCTTGAATCTTATCTCACATAGATCTTATCTAATGTTCCCACTTCTCCTAGAACCAGTTCTTCTTATAAGACGAATACAACCACCATTATTAAACTGAATTATAGGAATTTTCCATCCAATGAGCTAAATGATTATAAATGCTATCATTTTATATCTGTTAGACACTAACTGAAAAGCCTTTATATTCTCTTCAAAATGCATCAACATTCGTTAACTCTAGGAGGCAGTAGGATGCCATGTAGCAAAGCTGGACTTGGAATCCAAAGATCTGAATTGGATTCCAGGTTTCTCTTTTACTGTGTGATCTTAGGCCAGTGACATAACATCTCTGACTCAGATATCTTAGGGTTGGTGTGATGTTTATATGCAAAAAGGTTAGTATAAGTTCTTTATTTTTTTAAAATATTTATTTATTTATTTATTTATTTATTTATTTGAAAGAGTGTGTGTGTGATTGTAGGGGAGGTACAGAGGGAGAGGGAGAGGGAGACCCTTCAAGCAGACTCCCACTGGATACAGAGCCTAATGCAAGACTCGATATCTTGACCCATGCCATGAGATCATAACCTGAGCCAAAACCAAGAGTCCAATGCTTAACTGACTGAGCCACCCAGGCACCCTGCTTTGTCTAAGTTCTTAGCACACACAGCTGATGCTCAATAAATAATAGTTGATTCCAAATAAGCAATCTTTACACCGGGAGAAATTTATTTAAATAGATTTTAAAAAACTAATCTGAGGTAGCATGCACTGTCCTCTCATTATGTTGAATCTCTGTTAGATTTTCTTCTGCTTTGGAAGCATTATACTCTGTCACATTTCCACAGTAGCTGGATGTTTCCAGGCCTTGCTTCACTTCATGGGCCTGAAGATCTGTTCTTTGGGGTAGAGTAGAATCAAGACTCTGAATAGGATTCGTATGATGAAAGAATCGTGGGGGAAAAATCAACACCCCAAATATCCTTCTCTTTCTATGTCATGTTAATTAAATCTGCATTAAATCTGGATTTATCAAAGGCAGCGACTGAACAGACTTCAGTTTCCCGGAGATAGAGTTTGATCTTAATATGATATCTGATCATCTCTTTGAAGCTTCAGAGCATTCTTTGCCATGACTAGCCTCCTTTAAACGAGTTAAATTTGTTGTCAACAGTGGCATAGAAACCTCTGAAGAATTGGCAGAATGGATGTCCCTGGATGCTTCATATTATTCTGTAAAATACCCTTTCATCTAAGCTCATATCATTTTGAATTGCATGTAATTAACAAAAGCAATTCAATTAATGTGTGCAGGCACAGACATATAAATTGGGAGGCTTTTTCAGGATCTGATCTATATCTCTAAAGACGTTTTTATTAGTCAGAATTGTATTGCTCTGGGCCAAACACCCTATTAGTACTTCTAGGAAGCATGTGATAGGAAATAGTTGTCATAGTCTGTGTTTATAGAAGCTGATTCCTTACAGGAAGGAAGGACTTTAAAACATGCAAATATATAAGTAAAATTAAAACAAAATAAGCATAACTGGGCATATTCACCCTTCTATAGAAGGAAAATGCTAGGCTTTCCCCCTGGAATATACAGCACTCACAGCTTTATAAACACTCTCTTCTGATGAAGCAACCTGGCTGTGGTCTTCAGACCTCGCTCCTTATAACAGAATGGCCAATCTAAATTTTGTCAAATGGCTAGATGTCCTGTTTGATTGCCATTATGCAGGGGTAATCAGAAGCATTGAAGAAATAGGGAGATTTTATTTTATTTAATTTTTTAAAAATATTTTAGCTATTCATTCATGAGAGACAGAGAAAGAGGCAGAGATAAAGGCAGAGGGAGAAGCAGGCTCCCCATGGGGAGCCTGATGTGGGACTCAATCTCAGGACACCGGGGATCACGACCTGAGCCAGGCAGATGCTCAACCAGGTGCCCCGGAATAGGGAGATTTTAAAGAAAATGGAGAATTGTCTTACTAAAAGTAGTATTTGAAGAAAGCTAATTTAATAGTTCTAAAGAATTCCTTAAAGCAAAGGGAGACTGGAATCTGGGATGCCAAGAGGGACACACTTGATGTGGACGGGGGGAGCAGGGAGAGGAGAGACGGAACCTGCATCCAGGCAGTGGGAGGAGAGACACACACATGTGGAAGTCAAGATCAAGACTCCCTGGCACTGAGAGTTAAACTAGGAACTCTGTCTATTTGAGCCAGAACATCCATGAGAGGTGATACCATTAAGGTCACTGGGAAGAGGAGAAAGGAGATCAAGTAGCAAAAGAAGTCCATCCATTCAGATTCAGCCAGTTGCATCCACAGAGCCAGCCACAAAATTCCCTCTGGGGGTCAATTCCCTGACCACTTAAGGAAACTTCTTTATCTGCTGATCATATAAAGAGCCAAAGGGCCCCCTCCAAGGTTTGTTTAAATTTATCTGAGTTGCCCTGACACCAGAACGCAGATAACAAGGGTGTTGGTGAGACTGATTCCCTCTGCCTTCAGCAAAGACAGATCAGAATCCTGTGCACCTCTTGGCATTCAAGCAGTCTGATCCACACTGAGATAAAGAGGTGGGGCTTCATATACTACGTGGTGAGTTCATTCTTTGGAAAATGCCAATTCAGTCATCCTATGTGGGAGATTTTGTTTAAAACTATCAATTATGGCTTGTATTGCAGTTTGAATGTGATTTAGCCTCTTATTCCAAAACCAGTATGTTTGAAGACTTCTATTTGGGACTCCACACCACCTGTCTGCCTCTCTACAGTTCCGTTCCTTGAGCATCCTTTTTGCTATGTGTGAAGAACTCCTGGAAGGATCTTGCAGTGCCTTTTCTTTTCCTTCTTCTTCTTCTTCTTTTTTTTTTTAACGAAAAAGTAGGACTCTGAAAACCCAAAATAGCTTAGAACATTTTGTGGAGTTGAGGGTGATACTGCACCATGGGAACTAGGCAAGTGATCTTTTTGTCTGAATTCTTGCAATTTCCCCAAACCTTTATATTATGTATTAAATATCTCTATGCAAATGGGATGGGTCTAACATTTAAAAAAATATCTAATATGGCAGTGAAAATTCTTCTCCTTTCTATTTTTGAGTGTTTTTTAAATTTTTATTTATTTATTTTTTATTTATTTATTTATTTATTTATTTATTTATTTATTTATTCTTATTTATTTATTTATAGATTTTACTTATTTATTCATGCGAGACAGAGAGGGGACGCTGCAGAGGGAGAAGCAGGCTCCATACAGGGAGCCCAGCCTGGGACTTCATCCCAGGTCTCCCAGGATCAGGCCCTGGGCTGAAAGTGGCGCTAAACCACTGAGCCACCTGGGCTGCCCTATTTTTGAATGTTTTAAAAACGACCTGACACCCCTGCTCCCTACCACTTACCTTAAGACTTGCTTGCTTTCCTTTCCACTTCCCAAATAAGCAGCCCTCTGGACTTTGGAATCTGGAGGAGATGGTGCATTTCCCACCAGCCCTAAGAGCTTCCACTTTTCCTGTATCATGCCAGTTTTGCCTTCTGATTGAAATGCCCAGTTGTCACTTCTGCCAATGTCAGAGCAGGGAGGAAGGATAGGGCTCGGATAAATTTGAACAAACCTTGGAGGGGGCCCTTTGGCTCATGAATCCCTGAGAATGAGCCCCCTCATATGTGTGCTCACTTATAGGAGGCTCATCTCCATGTTTTGGGCATTAGATCCACCTTGAAAGATTCATTCGAGGGCTCATACCTTAAGGCTTGCTCGCTTTCCTTTCCACCTCCCAAACAAGCAGCCCTCTGGACTTTGGAGTCTGGAGTAGACAGTGCATTCCAACAAGCAGGTGTCTCCCTTAGCAAGTTATGTGTACATCTGCTTACATCTTAAAAGGTAAATGTATCCAGTAGCTTCTTCCAAACAAGAGTCAAGAAATGAGAATTGCCACTTTTTTATAATTGCCAAAGGCATGCATCAAACCTCAAATAATACTATGGCCACTAAAACCTCTGTCCCTTTGACCAATGGTACATTTTGCATTAACTACACTTGGAAACCTACAAAATAATCCTGAATCAATGGTAAGCCTTGACGCATATCATATATTTTTCGACATGTGTGTTCTTCTTGTATTTTCCTTCTCCTAACATTAAAAATCACATTCCCCTTACTGATCATATCAACATCACAGCATTATACTGCTTCTAAATAGCAATTAAGTAGCAATCAGCTGTCCTCTATTTATATGTCTAATTTTATTCTGTTTAAAACATTGCTGACCATTCATAAATTATACTATATTTGCATTTCCTGAGCATATCTGTTTCTGTAACTCTTGCATTTTATGATTGAAACTCAAACTCGGTTATCACTTTCATGCAGAAAAAAAAAAAAAGCTCTGATCAACTTTCAAAGCATTCTTCAGCCAGCTGACATCTGTGTGATATGATAGAAGTAAACAAGTATGGCTTGATATTTCTGAATTGTCCTCTGCACTCTTATACCATTCTGTGACTCCACTGAAATACAATGTTGTTTCCAGGAAACAAATAATTGTGTGGCCCAAGAAAATCAGAGAGATAACAACAGAAACCATCACTGAAGTTGAGTCTAGTTCGTTTCTTGCCACATTAGGATACGCTCTGGCCCAAGTCATTACTGAGTCTCTAAATTACATACACGGGGTTATTAGTTTCAAAGAAGAGATGCCTTTTGCTAATGAAAAATCTCCATTTTATACTCAGGTAGGTGCATTCATTTGTCAGAGGCCCATGACATTTGTCAGAGACGGATGCTCCATGAATCAGTATGTCCTGTGTTTATTTATCAGAGGCAAGTTTAGTGAGACAGGTACTGATTGCTAAAAGCATTCCATAGATAAGGACTCTCCTGGTGTAAAAATACAGCTTATCTGGAGGCTGGTCATTAATATGCTTATGATGAGGTATGACAATGTTGCCTTCTTTCTTATCTCGGGGGTATTCCTTCCCACCCCGGACATGGTAAAGACAGAGAATGAGGTACAGACCCTGCGCTTGCCATTTTCTTTTCAAATCTCCACCAACTAAGCCTCTGATCTGGTGCTTTCTAGGTACTCTCCTTCTCAGTAATGGAGAACTGTTTTGTTCCAGGGCCTTAAAAACTCCCTTATTTTCCAATACTTTAAAAATAATTGTTGACCAAGAAGAAGAGGCTGTCAAGCAACCAAAAGACTTATTTGGGGTCTTAAATGGAGAGTGGACTAAAGTTGAAAGTGTGCTCTGAATTGTACATGGGGAGTACAGACATATAAAGGCAAAACACACCAAATTACATAACTTATTTTGAAGGAATTATGATTAGTGTTTACAGAGTTAAGCCAACCGACTAATACAGGATTGGCCATGTAGCCACTAGGTGTTTCATTACTTTGGTCCAAAGTAGAAGGATGTATTTCAAGAGGTGGTCCGGTCACAATTGTTCATGATGTTCCCAGAATTGAAACAGGAGATGTACATTGGCCTTACTTACTCAGTGCCTTCCCTATCCTGTTTTGAAATGACACTCTGAACAATGCTTACTTCACTTTGGAATATCCTTTCACATAATCAATTACAAGATTTTCAAATTGGAGAATATGTCAATAGTAAGAGGCAAGAATGCTTCACGTCCAACCAAACAGATAATCATATTACAGAATGTGTCCAATGAATAATCAAACATGCTTTGGATTGCAGTTTCTCCTTTTTTTTTTTTTTTGTCAAAGGACACTAAATAGACAAGAACTCAGGCAGGCAGCCACTAGAATCATCAATAAAAGGAAAATGTTGGGGATCCCTGGGTGGCTCGGCGGTTTAGCGCCTGCCTTCAGCCCAGGGCATGATCCTGGAGTCCAGGGATTGAGTCCCATGTTGGGCTCCCTGCACGGAGCCTGCTTCTCCCTCTGCCCGTGTCTTTCTCTCTCTCTCTCTCTCTCTCTCTCTCTCTCTCTCTCTCTCTCGAATAAATAAATAAATAAATAGTTCTTTAGAAAAATAAATAAATAAAAGAAAAATGTTACCTTAACATTTTTTAAGATTTTATTTACTTATTCATGAAAGACACACAAAGTGAGGCAGAGACATTGGCAGAGGGAAAAGCAGGCTTCCTAGGATCACCACTTGAGCCAAAGGCAGACACTCAAGCACTGAGCCACCCAGGTGCCCTGTTATCTCGACATTAAATTAACATAAATTCCACACATGAGTGAAATCATATGGTATTTGTCTTGGACTGACTTATAAAGTTTCCTATACCACCTATTACCCTCATTCTTAGGTACTTACCCAAGCAAAGCAAAATCTTAATTTCTAACAAAAACCTGTAGGGGTATGTTTATAGCAGCTTTATTCATATTTACGCAAAACTAGAAACAATCCAAACGTTCTTCACCTGAGAAATGTTTTTTTTTTTTTAAACAGTATACATCTATATAGTGGAACACCACCTGACAATAAAAGAAGAAAAAGTGCTAAACACACAACAATGTACATGAAAGTCAAACACATTATGCCAAGTGAAAGAAACAGGTCACAAAAGGTTACATGCTAAATGATTCCACATATATGACATTCTAGAAAAGGGAACATTTTGGACATAGAAATCAAAGCCATGGTTTCCAGGGGCTAAGACTTAGGAGGCATTTGACTAAAAGGATCAGGAGGGAATTTTTTTTTCTTTTTGTGTGGCGGTGGGTGATGCTGAAAAGTTGTTCTACATCTTGACTAGAATGGTGATTATACTATTATGTGTAGTTTTTTTAATTCATAGAACATTACACAAAAAAGGCGAATTTTATAGGATCATGATATCTCTATGAAGAGTTGCTTGCAGTAGAGATGCCATTAATGACACCATGGAGCACATAGGTGACAGCATCTATGAGTAGCTGCCTTCATCCTAATCAGATGTTTATCATCTCTCCCACTTAATATGCAAATCTGACTGACCTGCTCACATTATGGTCTTCTTGTGTAAGAGACATTGAATTAAGTTTCTTAGAAAGTCTAGAACACCAATGGGGGCCTGGAGATTCTTCTCTGAATGATGCCCATGGCTCTTCCAGTGAGCTTCCCTTGCTCCCTTTATTTTATAGCTCTTGCTTTTTCTTTCTTTCATGAAAATTGTGTGTCACCTTGAAAGAATGATTTTTTTTGGACAGTGTTTCCAAACTTTTTTCATATTATGACTCTTTTTAAAAATAATATTTGTTTGAAACTCTTAAGTAAGCAGATGACCAGGGGTGCTCACCCTGGAATGGCAACCCCAGGCTCTGTCCAGCCTGAAGACAGCTGAAAGCATCAATGTCTAAAAATCCCAGCATACTTCACTTCTCTGAGTCTAGTTGCTTGGAGGGGCAGGTAAATCTCTGCTTTTGAAGAAAAATGAGTCCTTTTGTTCTGATGACATTATTCAGTTAATTTTAAGCAGTGTTCCATCATTAATCATAATGCATATATTAAGCAAATACAGCATTCTGTGTGTGAAATTTTCCTCTCCTAAAAGCTTTGGGGCTGCTTTACATCTTTACACTTACTATCATCAGAAAATGAAATTTGATAATGTTTTGATAGCAGAGCACTACAAAAATGCAGATCTTGCTCTAACTTAAAATTCTTTGTTACCTTTGCATAAAATCCTTGAGAGAAATAAAAGTCTTGCAGAAATGTAAAATATCATCATGTGCCCTAGATTTAACTCTTAAATTTTCTTCATATTCAATATATCCCTCACAAGTTTTCTTTATGAAGCACAATCACTGGAAAAGAAAATTACAAATCTACATCACACCAAATACAAGAACTTTTGGTGCCAAACAACAATCAGTTGCTTCGTACCAACTATATGTCAAGAGATAAGTGTGAAAGATAAATTAAATAAGATACTCATATATTATATCATAATAGGAAGGAAAAGACACACATGCACATTCTAAAATTCTGAGGTAGAAATATTGTTTTCATTATAGAGATTTCACCAGGAGAGAGACACACTTGCTAGGGGGAGGGGAGCCATGATTCAATTGGTTCATGATGGTTAGGGAAGAACATTGATGGGAAAAGTTCAGGGGGCAGATGAAAAGATATCAGGAAAACAACATGCATCATAAATATTTCTCTTTAGTAAACTGCTGGACTGTAGCAGAGTGTACGTGCAGGGAAATAATTGGACACAAAGCTTAGACAACAGTTACGTTAGGCATAGTGCAATATTTTAAACATTGAAGCTTAATAAATGTCTGTGAAATGATTAACAGATAGGAGCTGAATTAGCATCTGTCTTGAATGCGAGGCCATAAAATGTTGGGCTCACTGACAGAAATATTGCCCTTCTTTCCTATTTTCCAGGGCCTAACCTAGTGGCTGATAGGACTAGCTGGTAAAACTCTAGTATATACTGGCTCAATGAATCGACTACTGTGAAGGTCATGGAATAGAATTACATAACATCAGTAATTTACAGCTATTAACCTTTCTGTGAATACTTAAAATAATCAGATGCTATGTAAATTTATTATTTCTAATGTCTACTAAAAATCCCTCATTGTAAGTGGCAATGTTGACCTTATCTTGTAGATGGGAAAACCGAATCTCAAAGAGGTTAAATGACTTGCCTTAGGTTGCACAGTTAATTAATGGAAAAATTGGAATTTGTAGCCAGGTTTGTCTTGAAATACTGCACATTTATCTTTTGGTTTCATTGAGCTAGGTGGACTTGGGAAGCAAAGAGTGAGAGAGTGAGGGAGATAGAAGAGGCAGACAATTAAAACATGAACTGTCCAGGCCCCAGCCTTACCTAAATGCCCATCCCAAATATCATCCCTGTTCCCTTTATGCTCTGTAAATGTGCCATGTTGAATTGCTCCATACTACCCACTACAATTTGTAACACAATGTGTATTTCAGTGCTCCTTTATTTACTATTTGGCTCCCATGCTATATTTGAAGTTCCATAAATACGGAGATCAAGTCTATATTATTCACTTTTGTATCACCCAGGGGTTAAACTAGTCCATGGTATGCAGTCACATGTGGAGAGAATTAAAGAAAAAAACCAAACTTTGGAGAGCAGAATATAAGGACAAGAAACAGACAAAACAGTATTCCAGATGGCACAGGCATTCCAAGCCAGGGTAGCTAGGAGAATTGTTCTGCCATCAACTGTAAACAGGGGAGTTAGGGAGGGAGTCAAGTTTCTTTTAGAGACTGAAATTAGGGAAGGAGGTAGCTTGGGCTTAGAAATCAAGAGTTCATGGTGATAGCAGGAGACCTAAGAGTAATAACTAACAGAAAAGTGAAAAGCCAAGCTCTATAGAAAGTTCCAAGCTGAAGCTGTCAACCATTGAGTCATCCCTCCAGGTGGAAATTAATGCCCCAGAAGTCAGTGAGTTCTCTGAGGAAAATGACCCAAGGAGGTGGATAGAGCAGCACCCCGAGGATAAGACAGAGGGCATATTCCCAGTTAGGGCATCAGAGGAGGAAAAACTATTTAGAAAGAGAGACGTGTCCTCCCTCCTACAACTTGCCAAGATCCCCAGACCACTTGGAAATATCTTGAAAACTGTGGTCAAGTGTAGAGTCTTCCGCCAGCCTTGCCACAGGTAAAAGCACCTACTCCTCTTGGGTGATACCCTCCCTGGACTGCCATTGATCAAAGCACATGCCTTCTTTATCACAGTTCTATGAATGCTTCTTCTCCCCTATTATAGTTTAATTTCCAAAAGGACAGTGATCATTTTTGTTCATCTTAATATTCCAAGTGTCAAATGAACATTCATTGACCAAAAATTGACTAAAAGAGATTAGAGAAGGAGGGGGAAAACGAGAGTGGTACATCATAAATAATGAGTAATAAAAATTGTCAACTGTTGTGCAAAGATCAAGAGAATGTTCGAGAAAATCTTGTCTAAATTGCACTGCATTCTCTTGACAACAGCTATCCTGTACCACTTGCCTACTCTGAAGAGATTAGCCCTTTACAAACATTTTCTTTTCCGAGTTCACTGATTTATTTATTTTTGTTTAAAATCAGTGAGCCAACCTATAGTACATCATTGGTTTCAGATGTAGGGTTCAGTAATTCCTCAGTTGCATACAACACCCAGTGCTCATCACATCACATGCCCTCCTTAATGCCCGTTACCCAGTTACTTCATCCCCCCACCCACTTCCTTTCCAGCCACTCTCAGTTTCTTCCCCGTAGTTCAGAGTCTCTCATGGTTCTTATTTGAACCTTAGAATGACTCTCAGAAGGGGCTGTAATTGTTCCCATGTAATAGGTGCAGAAATTAAGTCCCAAAGCAGTTAGAGGACTTGCCCAAGTTTACTCAGTAAGTGATGAGGTGACATAGAATTTCAGTTCTGCCTCTAAACCTCTGTGACTAACCAACTGTAAGGTACTGTCTTCTTCAACCTAGGTTACTTTTTGAAAAAGAAAGATTTAAGGCATTGCTTAGATGTGTCCAGGTTACTGAGAGTTTATTTCTCCCTCCCCCTTCCATGTTGAAAGTATATTTCTGTAACTTGGATCTCTCTATGAAAAAGAGAAATCACTGTAAAATAGAACACACAGATCTTTCTTCATTGTTTAGGACATGCATTTTTTTTTAAGAGAAACTGTGTCATTATTATTTCGAGTTTGTGAACACACAGCACATTCATTATTAGCTCTTCATCTGAAATAAGTAAACCTGCAACTAAAAATAGCAGATAAATAAATGAGCCATTGAGAACCTGGTGAGTTTTTCTCTTTCCCCCCTCAGACAAGTGACTCTCTCAGCAGGGTGATTATATTCATAAGGATTCAAAATCATTAAATTTTCAAGTACATATTCTTCCTTCTAGTATGCTTGTGTCTCTAATGGTTCGTCTAAACCATTAAACCAAAAGCTCTTCACAAGTTAAAATTGCCTAACATGATGCTAAGTGGTTTATTGGAGGCTGAATTTTTATTCTGTTTGCTTATTTGGCTTTTCATGTATTTGGCAGAGAAGAAAGCAGAGGGAGGGCAAGCAGGAGGAGGAGGGGGGAGAGTTACATGC
Organism: Vulpes lagopus; assembly: GCF_018345385.1. Classification (NCBI taxonomy): domain Eukaryota; kingdom Metazoa; phylum Chordata; class Mammalia; order Carnivora; family Canidae; genus Vulpes; species Vulpes lagopus. The sequence continues at coordinate 10,658,717 of NC_054831.1, forward strand.
TTCTCAGTGTAAAAGGAGCCTTCAGATCACATGAGTGAATTGTTTACAGAAACTGAGGCCGGAAGCTAATGGGTGACTTGACCACATAGACAGTAGACTCAGGACTGGGACCCAAACCTCTGTATCACCCAGACCAGGGCCCTGAGAGAGAGAGAGAGAGAGAGAGAGAGAGAGAGATGAATCAATGCATGGATTGGGGTTCCTTAGAACCCAAAGACAAGAAATTATGTAATTTTACCAACTTGCAACGGAGTACTGGATAATGGGGGCTTTGGGGTCAGAGAGCCCAGCTCAGATCCTAGTTCTCCACCAACTAGACAAATTATGGACGCCTCTAGGCCTAGGAAAAGAGAATAATCATTGCTGTGATAACTTAACTGTGATAACTGTGAGAACTTGTTATAAGTTCTCCTGTTTTAAGCACATTACATATATGGGCCTTAAATTCTACCTTGTATGTCTAGAGGTTTAATTCAGATAATATATAGTAGAGCCTTAGCCCAGAGCATTCAGAGTACCTATAGTATTTTTTGGTCAATAGTTAAAGAATATAGGTATTAATAATCTCTAAATATTAATGAAATGTAAGGGGCAACTTTCTTTTAATTACTAACATAACCAGGTGAACTATTTTTTTCATTATAATGAATAAAATTGAAATTTTAAGGTTACATAGTGGATGAATACTCTATCAAAGTTCTCTTCAAAATATTTCTCCTAAGACATTGAAAGATTTAGGTTTAATTTTAAATTCCACTTCTTTTCTCCGTCATTTCTATTTCCTCTGAAACAAAGATGTATCATAGAGAAGACACTCAGTATCCCAGGGATATGGAATAGCCAAACAGGAAGTCTTTCTAGCATTTTCCACTGAGCAAGCATTTTCCACCAAAAAGCTGTTGACTTTTCTCACTGCTAGGATAGGACAAAACAAGGTCTTTGTATATTTTCAGTTATTATTTACTTTAAAAATAGGTACAAAAAATACCTCTAAAGTAGAAGACTTGACAGATTCATCATTCTGCCCTCATTTCTCTGTTGGAGAAGTTAAATGTAGGAGAATTCCAGCAAGTTAGCCAGCTCTTATCTCCATCGGCCTCATCATGGTCATGTTTTTCACAGATGTGGGCATCCGATGGTGGGAAGTGTCAGGCTGAGGCTTTGGATGCCTCTATCTCTGCCTCTCATTATTTCACCAGGAAAACATGCCAACCCAGCCACCATTTTTCAGAAACACCCAAGTGACTTGTGTCTGAACTCTGTCCTCTTCCTAAGGCTGACCTTGGACAAGAGTAGTTTATATGCTCTGATAAGTGACAGTTGCTTTCTTTGATTGACATATTTGTTGCAACCATAATGCTATGTGCTTTGAATATATTAGAAAATAGAAGACATCTATTGGCTACTTTTTGAGGAGTGAGTTTTGCAATGACTAAGAAGTGATTGTAGTCAGTGTTTATTACACGCACTGTAAAGTATTATTAATCGTTAAATTCATTTGATGCCTCCATTTTAAATCTCTAATGTTCTTATGGTTCAAAGTGAATGAAAGCTTTACTGATAGGGGTTCTAAATTTTAAAAATCACACAGAAAGGCGAGGAGCAGAAGCACGACAATATGAGTTTCAGTGTTAATACAAATAGATATAAAATCATGCTTTCCTTTGAGAAATTGAAATACTGCCATACTTGCCAAATGGATTAATTTCATGATTATAATTTACATCACAAAATGTTTCTTCTCCTTAAAGAAAAATGTCACCTCATAATTTCATTCATGGAAAATAGCTTTAAAATGGAGGTCCTTAGGGTGCGTGGGTGGCTCAGTTGGCTGAGTGTGTGACTTGATTTCAGCTCAGGTCATGATCTCAGGGTCATGAATTGGAGCTCCATATTGCTCCGTACTGGGCATGGAGCCTGCTTAAGATTTTCTCTGTTCCTCTACCTCTGCCCCTTCTGCTTATGCTCTCTCTCTCTCTCTCTGTCTTAAAAAAAATAATAAAAATAAAAATTAAAGTCTGTAAGAAGGTATAGTTATATTAACAAAAATGAGATGCACATAATTTTTTGAGAAACATGCTCCAAATTAGAGTCATTTTGTATGGGTTATGGAAGACAGCATAATTAAATTATTTCACTTAAAGGCCTTGGTAACTCCAAAACCAAATCCTAAGTCAGTTTCTGAGCAGTTTGGGGAAGAAACTCAAATTTTTCTGAGCCTCAAGATCTTCACCTTCAAAATAACAATTTCTGTGAAGATCCTTATCTTTAAAATAACTTCTACCTTAGAGTGTTGCAATAAAGATGAAATTAAAAGGTAAAAAAAGAAAAGAAAAATTTAGCACATTTTCCAGCACATTCTAAGCACACAAAAAATAGTAACTGTAACTATTAATACTACAAAATGCAGAACTAAAATCACACCTCAGATTAGAATATTTGCTAAAGACAATTTGTCTTCACAGATCTGAAATGCTTTCAATTCACTAATTTCAAGTGAAGGCATCCAATTTTCCATTTCCCTTTGTAGTTCATTTCAAATAGTAACACTGAAAAGCATGTATTAGGAGGATAACCTGCCATCTGCATGCCACAGTGTATGACACGTGTCATCTCCCTGAGTACTCAGTGATCCCACCAGTGAGCTTTATTTTCTCCATCCACAAGTGTGGAAACTGAAACTCGGAATTGAAGTCAGCTGCCCAAGGTTATTCTGCCTCTGCTGACTAAGCTAGGATTTCAACTCAGACCACTGATGTCCATGCTCTTAAACTCTATTCCATGCTGGCAGTGGAAGTAATTAGCAGTAAGGAGTAAAGTGGGCCAAGAGCCTTTTTCTACTTTAAATAAAGTGAGTCTAGATGAATAGTTCAACATTGGGCATCTCCTGTAATGGGGAAAATTTTACACACTGTTTGGGTAGAGTTAAGACACATTAGAAATTGAATTGTTTGGTTACTCATGAGATTGCATCTTCAAAATGTCTTGTCTCAGAAATATAATTTTGGGGGGCTCTGGGTGGCTCAGTGGGTTAAGCATCTGACTTTGGCTCACGTCATGATCTCAGGGTCCTGGGATTGAGCCTCTGCCTCGGGCTCCCAGCTCAGAGAGGAGCCTACTTCTCCCTCTTGCCTTCCACCCCCACTCCTACAGGTGCCATTCACTCTCACACCCTTTCTCTCTCAAATAAATAAGTAAATAAAATTTTTAAAAGTAAATAAATTTAAAAGTAAACAAATTTTCTTCCTTGGTTTAAAAACCAAGCCCAGAAGCGTGTCATTTATAAATCTTGGTTTTGTTGATTCACGTATTCAGATTTGTTCTGCTTTACTGTACTGTTTCAACATGGAAAATGTTTATCATGATGAGCTTTACTTATTCCTAATAACTTGGTATAGTACTTTAGATATTCAACAAGAATTGAACCCTATTTCACAGACATGTTAGCAAAACTGAAGCTGAAGGATCATCATTTCAGTAGCAACATTGCACCAGAGGAAAAACATCACATTTTTTAAGATTGAAAATATTCATAGAGTGAACAAGAGCCCTAGCATTAAAATGAACTTTGATCCCCATTGCCGATTGAACCACACCCCAGAATCATCATTTGAGGTTTCCACACGGACATCATGGAAGTTTCCAGATGTTAGATTTGATAACAGAAGAAACATCAGGATTAATATTAGTGTACTCCTCTAAAACCAACTCCTGGTTGAGTATTTTACACATTCAAGAGGTGTTATTATCATTTCAGTTTTTTTTTTTCCAGTATTCAGATGCTCTGAGGTAAAGAAAACACCTACAGATTCTTCAGAAAAGAGCTGCTTGTTGAAATAGAAAGCCTGGCCGTGTAACACTAAGAAGGTTTTCTTGATTCCCTTCAGGTTCTTTGCAGCAACAGCCTGCTTGAGTCTACAGACTACTGGTTGCAGAATCAAAGGACACCTTGCCAGATTGGTTTTGTGGAAGACAAGTCTGAAAACTGCGCTTCTGTAAGTAAACATAACTCTCAGGATATAATCTGACAAAGCAGAGACTCCGGCATGTGTGCTCATGCTAAAGATGGAGGTTTCGTAATTCATTAAATACAAGGTTAGGAAACTATCATTTTTTTTTGGAAAGTATCATTTTGAACATGCATAACTGGTTTATATGGACCATTAACAAAATAGCATGCCGAGCTCATGTTTCTGCTCTCCTTTTGCTCATTTCAGTGGGTAAATTAACCTGATCAATTCTCTGTAAAGGAAAAATGATGTTTGTATTTTCAAGACTGATTGAGAAAAAGATTCAGAAATAGAACCGTATGATGAAAAAAAAAAAAAAGAACCATATGATGAGAAATAAGAGACCATTCAAGAGCTCTCTTGTATTCTTTTCAATATATTTTATAACTGCTGCTAGTAGGTATTTTCCAACAGGAAAATTGTGTACAAATTTTCTACCATTCTTATAAGTTATAGTCATCATCTGAAAACCTTTCAACCTAAGAAATCTACAGGCATACATTTTAATATACTGGAGCTGAGCTTCACGTACAAAACCTTTTTTAAGGAAGAGATGTTCTTATAAACAAAATTCTTATCTTAATATATGGATATGTATTATTGATATGGGAAAATCAACAATATGGTTTTTTTTTCCTGTTGACATATGCACCATCCTGTATGTTCTACAAAGCGATATGTGTCATTTTAGTTGAAATCACCTAGCCCTTTGGGGGTCATAATTATAGAGATTGGGGAAGAGTATTTCCAAAGCGGAGAGAAATGTAATTCTCATGACTAAACTGAGAACTTCAGCTCTGAGCTATTCTTGGCAGTAAGGTGAATGCCAGCGTTTCTGTTAAAAGAAAAAAAAAAATAAAACAAAAAAAGAAGGAAGCTGAAAATGGGATGAAGAAGCTTTTTATATATATAATGGGCAGAACCAGAACTGGCAGACAGAGGATATAAAACATTTCACACTGCAGAGTCCCATCGCACAAGGAAAGCAGAGTCCATTCAACAGACTTATTTCAATTTCCTTGTTTAGGCAAATGATTTTAATCCTGCTACTTTTAGGACTTTTAATCCTTTATCCAGATAACTGATTGATGTCTAAAAATCTTTGGGAAAAACAAAAAGGATTAGGTGGCAAGTAATTTAATAGTGATACCTTTTTTCCAAATTCATTTCTGAGGTGAGTTAGAAAATGCAAGCATTTGTGGATAGATATTTCTAATCACAGAGCTATCTACTGTGAAAGGGAGAGAAATGCAGCATAAAAGCTCTCTAGCTACATTCTGGAAAAAGTTGTCATCCAAGCATCTCCTGTATTACGAAGTCTCCCACTTGGAGGGGCGCCTGGGTGTCTCAGTTGGTTAAGTGACTTTTAATTTCAGCTATGGTCATGATCTCAGGGTTTCTGGGATTGAGCCCCACATTGGGCTCTACAGTCAGCAGGGCGTCTGCTTGAGATCCTCTCCCTCTGCCCCTCCTCACCTATGCTCTGTCTCTCTCTCTCTCTCTCTCTCTCTCTCTCTCTCTCTCAAATAAATAAATAAAACCTTAAAAAAAAAGTCTTACACTTGGAGAAGGCATGAATGTTGGGGCCCTAAAAAATGTGTGGTGGAGGGCAAAGAGGTCTTCTCTAACCTTTATATTTTTGGAATCTGGATTGCAGATCTGCAATTAGAAATGCTAAATTTATAACCAGATTTAAGATTACCATTGGATTTCCCTAAGTAAAGAGAACTCTCCTCCCACTCCCCACCAATCCCAATAGACTCAAATTTGGACTTAAAACCATATGACTTCTTTCCTTAATTCTTTGTCCCTTTATAGTGTCAGATGACATCATTCAGGTTGATTCATCCTGCCTTTACAGTTCTTTCTATTCTTTCCAAAAGGGGAAAAGCTTAAACACAAATAAAAGGCATACTGGAAGATTTGTTTTCCCACACTGTTTATAAAAATTGTCCATGATTCTAAAGCTAAAGAAATTTCAAAATCCCTATGGCAAAGTATCCTTAATCTCTCAAAAATAAAACCTCTAATCCCCTTTTCTTCATGTACGAGTCCTTTCTCTCTTTCTGACTTGGCATGGATTTCTAGGGCAAGAAGAAGAAACAGAGTCCAGTGTTAGGCATTGCTGAAGGGAAGCAATTATTTAGAGGGTAAATAAAGGTGAGCCATGGAGATATCTGACCAGGACCAGGACCTTTTGATCACGTCAACCATACATAAGGAGTGGCCAAAATAGTCAGGATAATACCTATTGTTGTTTGTTTTTTAGGGTTTTATTAATTCATGTACTTAATTGCCTTTTAAAAACAAATTCTCGGGGATCCCTGGGTGGCTCAGTAGTTTAGCACCTGCCTTTGGCCTAGGGTGTGATCCTGGAGTCCCAAAATCCAGTCCCACATCGGGCTCCCTGCATGGAGCTTGCTTCTCCCTCTGCCTGTGTCTCTGCCTCTCTCTCTCTCTCTCTCTCTCTCTCTCTGTGTGTGTCTCATGAATAAATAAATAAAATATTTAAAAAATAAAAATAAAAAATAAAAACAAATAAAAACAAATTCTCCATAGCAGGATGAACATGAAAGCTGTAATTTAAAGGAAAACTTACTGCATTTTAAAATATTATCTTCATGCAAGTTTCATTTAAAAATTCAGTGGAGTAAAATCATACCAAATTAAAATCTCTTTTCACATAATCACAACAGAATCCAAGGAACCTGTAGCAATGTTGGCTTATATTTTATTGCTTTGTACTTTTTGTACTCTGTTCATAGGTCTGTGTTAATCATTGGTTCTTTAACATATTTCTTCCCAGTCAAAATTAGCAGCCAACTTTTACAGATCCAATTTTGATTGGCTTAGTAGCCAATATACTGACTCCAAACGTCGAGACTTGCAGTTTCTTAAAACTAAGACCCTTAGAGTACAACATTTTCTGAATTCAAGAGGTCCACTTAAAATTTTTATTGAGAAACAAACTCAGATTTGGAAAACATTCAGGGTATTGTGCACATGGGTCAGTATGACTGTTGTCAAGCATCAAGAGATGAGTTTTTCTAGTTATTATCTTAATAGAGAATTGCACTCATCTCATAGCTAATATGAAGAGCCATCATGAAGAGTAGCTTGAAGCAGTCAGATAATATGGGGCACACCAAAGAGGAACATCTTGCCAGGAAGCCTGGCTCAAGGAGCCCCCTAAAAGTCATCCTTAAAAGTTTTCCACAAGGTATCAATTATAAGCAATGTGTTTATATTTTCTTAGAGTTCTACATAGTTTCATTTTCTTTCTGATTTGTGATTCCAAAAACAAACAAACAAAATTCACTAACCTTAGCTTTCAGGGTGTTTTTTTTTTAACTTGATTATTTTTTTAAGATTTTATTTATTTATTTGAGAGAGAGAGAGAGAGCAAGAGGAGAGAGTGGGACAAGCAGACCCTGAGCGGCTTGCCGAGCTCAACCTTGATCTCATGACTTGGAAATCATGACCTGAACCAAAATCAAGAGCTGGAAGCTAAACCAACTGAGTCACCCAGGTGCCCCTGACCTGATTATTTAAAAGAAAGAAATGTGGAAAGGGATAATGGAATTGGAAGCCAATTTTCAAACCCAACAGCTGAGGCATTATCTTAATAGAGGTCCTTAACACAAGGAATAGAAATTGGATTTTCAAGACTCTTGACTTTTTTTAAAGATTTTTTATTTATTTATCCATGAGAAACACAGAGAGAGAGGCAGAGACAGGCAGAGGGAGAAGCAGGCTTCCTGCTGGGAGCCTGATGTGGCCCACAACCCTAGCCGAAGGCAGATGCTCAACCACTGAGCCACCCAGGCGTCCTGACCCTTGACTTTTTTTAAAATTAAAAATTAATTTAGTTACTTTTTAATCTGCTATTACTCTTTGCTATTTACTCAAAAAAATTGTTTTTCAAAAATCCACTTTTGTTTTAATGCTTCATTAAGATTACCTTGACAATTCACATTACTTCTATTTACAGCTACTGTCAGACTCTTTTCTTACTGATCATTTTAAGACTTGGCTATCACCCTGCAAATAAATTACACCCTCTAGTATGCATCTTAATTGACAAATCATGGTATTTGAAAATGTGTTACATTTGCCTTAAACTTTTAAATAAACAAATTAAGTTCTCAGGCTTCAACATCCCACACATGACACTGCAAAACTAAGAAGAGATCTGACAGCCGTTCAGTGAGTCTCTGACGTCAATGCGATTTGGTGGCAACAATGACATGATTTTTTGTATGACGGCTCTTTATTTTATATTATTTCTCCAAATATTTATATACCTAGTCTATTGTGAAATTTAAAAATATAAATTAAAGAAGAGAACTCTCCACTTGACATATTGATCTATGGAAAAATCTAGACTTACATGATCAAGGAAAAATACAATTATAGAACAATGAACAATGATCTAGTCCAGATATTGACCAAACTTTCAAGCAACTTTTAATGTTTTTTTTTTCCTTTAAAAATCAAGTTTGGAACTTATTTTTTAAATTCTTTAATTTTGGACTTACAGCAAAATTGCCCGAATTCCTAAAATTCCTAGATTCCCCATATACTAACTTTTTATTGCATTTGCTTATCCTTCCGTGTGTGTGTGTGTGTGTGTGTGTGTGCAACTGTGTGTAAATGTACATATAGGATTTTTTTCTAAAAGTTTTGAGAATGAGCTGCAGACATGATGCTCCTTTATCTCTGTATACTTCAGTGTGGGAAACAAATATTTAAAACCAGAATTGAACCCAGAGCTGAAACGAAGAGGGAATTTTTAAAGTTTATATTAATTTAAAATAGAATTCATATTCTATCACTTATGTTGTAGGTAAAATGCTGCATAATAAAAATTAAGATCCTTGACTTTCTTTATTGGCTCAAGGAATTACAGTGTACGTCTAAATATCACTCTAATAAGTGGAATGAAACTTCCAATAATTCATTATATGAAAAGGAATTAAGAGGGAAATCCAGGTGGTTTTTTGTTATTTGTACTATTTAAGCTTGATGCAACTGCAGAAACCAATTTTTAAATGCTTTTGCTTCAGTGAACATTGAAACAAAATGAAAAGCCAAATAGCAACTGTGTAACTGTATATATGTATATAATAGCCTCACAGTATTAATTGCAATGCATAAAGAGTGGCCACAATTCATTATGAAAAAGTGAAATTTCCAATAGCAAAGTTGGCAAAAGGCCAAACATAAGAAATTCATTGAAGGGGTAAATGGGTGGTTCAGTTAAGCCTCTTCCTTTGTTCAGGTCATGATCCCAGGATTATGGGATGGAGCCCTGAGTCAGGCTCCTCCTTCTTCTTCTGCAACTCTCTCCTACTTGTACTCTCTCTCTCTCTCTCTCTCTCTCTCTCTCAAATAAACAAATAAAATCTTAAAGAAATTCACTGAATAATACAATTTTTAATTTAGACTTGAAAAAAAAAATAAACTGCTCTGATAATCAAGGAAAATAAATTCCAACTATTACAGAATATTTCCAGTAAAGTGGTTAAGATTGTAAAAATTATGATACCCAGTGTTGGTGTAAGTAAGAAGACACCCTCAACAACTGACATTAAGGAATAGGAATTGACAAGTTACTATACTCTTTCTGGAGAAAAGCTTTGTAATGTGCACTGTCCAAAACATTTTAAATATCCATGACTGTCGATCCACTTCTGGAAGTATATTCTAAAGAAATGGCCAGAGTTACGAGCAGACTAATATAAAATATAGTGAATGCACAAAATAATGTACACAAGGCAACACGTGAGATTGATTTAGAACATGAACTCTGGAGTCAGGCTGCTTTAATTTGAATCCCATCTCTCCTTTCTAACTACATAGTCTTGAGAAGCTGTTTAGTCTCTATGTCTCAGATTTCTCATTTGTCAAATGGAGATGTTACAGTATTTATCTCATGGGTTGTAAAGATTAGATGCATTAACATGTCTAAGTTTTTTTTATGTCTAAGGTTTTAGAACAATGCCTGCACATAGTAAACATTATTAAACATTATTAAGTAACATTATTAAGTATTCTATGAACTTAACCGCATGTGATGGCAAAAAAGAAAGACGTTGCGTGGCCCACAATATAATACAGGCATGGTAAAATACATGTTGGACATTTATGCCATGAAGATTAATGCATTCTTTACAAACCAGGTTTGGAAAATAAAAATATTTTGACACAAGGAAATAAAGGCTCACAATATAATTATGCATAAAAATAGAGTCCAAAATTGTACATAATTTATTTTAAATAGGACAGGTTAATCAGTGGGATGAAGGAAAGAGAGAAATCAAGAATAAGTCCTATGGTTTGGGCTTAAGCTCCTAGATGCATGGAAGTTTCATTTACTGTGATGGGGAGGACAAAAGGAGAGGGAAGCAAGTTGGAGGTGGGAGGAGGAGGATGGTGTTGAATGTCTTAGTCATCCAAGTGGCAATGTCAGGTTGGCAGATGGATGTACAAATCGGAGTTGTTGGCAAGATCAAGTTGAGAGAAGAGAGAGGAGAGATTTAAGGGACTTCACGGTGACCATCAGAGTTGGAGAAGACCAGCCAAACCACGGAGGGTGTGTAGGTAGAAAAGAGCGTTTGTAACTGGGCATGGGGTATTCTGATAAGTGCTCATATGTTGATCCTCATGTCTCAGGCTTGCCCCAAAAGCAAAAGTTTATTATTTAAGCATGTAAACCTGAGTTTCAAATACATAATGGAGCATCTTCTGTGTCCTGATATCTTTGCACTTAAAGTACAATCAGAGGAATAGACCTGAGTGTACTTTTAAACCTGGGGTGTTCATACCATTTTTCAACTGTTTTTTAAAAAATTCATTTTGACAGAAGAATGCATTATTAAAATAGCTCAGAATAGCTTTTAGTTTCGAATTTCATACAATTCCTGCTATTATAGCAATTTTCCTCTGAGTGGAAAGTCTATCAATCAGGAAAAACTGAAAACAATAAACAGTGTTCCTCATTAAATACCTTTCAGCTTCAGGGGTATTGACTACATAATTTCTACTTCCTTTTAGTAGAATTGTTTGTTTGGACCAACATGTCTTTCTTAATCAGTTCTTCCAAAATCCCAAGAAAACTAGTTAGAAGTAATAGTGTGTGTGTGTATATATATATGTATATATATATATATATATATATATATACATGTTTATATATATATATATACTCATATATATATTATATATATATATATTTTACAGTTTAGCATCTCAGGTTTTTAAAAAAATAAAGAAAGAAGAAAAAGAAGGAAGTTTTAAAAGTGGACCTGGCTAATTGGCTAATGACCACCATAAGATGTCTGGTTTTTAGTTCAGAGCCTCTGGAATACTATTTCTCTCTTTTATAACAATGACTACAAGCTCAACCTAGAGATTTATTAGGAAATGAGAAAATTCTAAATGAAGAATTTCTGCTCTTCCATACTTGAATATTATACTCTTATGAAGACCAGAGGCAGCCCTTACTTTACATTTCAGAGAGTACTGAGCACATTGACAGAGTACTGGTCCATAAAGTCTGTAATGTCAAGATTGAAATGGATTATCTGGAGGCATTCAGTGTACTTGCTGGAACCATCTGACGTGGAAAGTCTGAAGCCAGAAGGCATGAAGGAAAGTGTGCCCCTGCTAAATTGTGCCTTGGGTTTGTTTAATATGATCAATCAGCAGACAGCCTAAGTCAGTAGTGGCTCAAGTGGTTTTATTAGGTACCCAGGGAGGAATTCTTCTAAAGCAGGATCTATCAACTTTTGACTCTATTGTTGAATTAGGCTGGATGAGTCTTTATTATAGGGATGCTTTCCTGTGCATTGTAGGGTATTTAGCAGCATCTCTGGCCTCCACCCAGTAGATGCCAGTAGGATCTACTCTCCAGAGCAACCAAAAATGCTTCCAGATGTTGCCAATCTCTCCTGGCCGGGGGTGGTGGGTGAGGGGCAAAACCATATCCAGTTGCAATTGCTGCTCGAGAGTTTCTAAAACTATAACCCCTCATCTCTCCTGAAGTATCTACTATTCATATGCTTCAGCTCAAGCTACCCCTCATGCCTGCACAGACATGGAAGGCAAGCACAGCCTCCACTTCTCCCAAGTGATCCCAGCCCACTTGCTACCTCCATCAGTGACCATACATACTGGAAGGAAGGACTGAAGATAAAAGTTCATGAGACAGTCAAAAGCAGTTCAAAATACCTACCTGTAGGTCAAGGTCAGTTAATTTATGGCCACTGCCTCTACCACACATAGAATCAGTACCTCTGGAACATCCCAGGCAACCAATTTCTAGATTGAGATATATTACATTTATATAAATAAATAAATTTATTTATCAAATTTCTTTTATCAAATATGATGCGGTTACATAACAGATCATTGGAAAGCAACAAGAACAAAAAGCACTCTAATTCTAGTACCTAATGGATCTACTCTTTGTACTCAGGTTATTTCCTTTCACCCTTCCTCCCATAAACCAGAAAGAACAGACATGTCAACTCATCTCAATTCCAAATGGGAATATGGGCCCTGGGCTGAAGGGCTCCTCGTTTTTTAAGAAGAGTAAAAAATTTTGTTTCCTACATGAAATGTGGTTTCTAAAAATTGGCCAATAATAAAATTTTCTTTCAACATTGTATAAACAAAACAGAGCACATCTATGGGATGGAATTAGCTGGTAGGACTCCCAGTTTCTGACATCTGCCCCTTCATCTTGTGCACACCTGGTGTCATTCTTGTTATCTGCCAATTTCTATTTGCATTTTGAATTCAAGACTTCTGTCACTAAACAATCCCTCAAATGCTTTCCAGCTAAAAAATTCTGTTAGTGTAGGGCCAAGTACGTTATTAGAGCCCCCTTTCTCATTACCTGAATAAGCTTGTCCAGATTTTTACTACTCTCCACAAATAGACATCATCTTCTGTGGCTTTACTCTCTGAAGATGATTTGGAAAATAGAGTCTTAACTAACCTGGAAAATAAAGGACATTGGATATAAATTATGCCAACTTCTTTTCCTTTATTCATATGGTGCATATATACATGTGTGTACATATATATTCATGCATACATATAATATATAATACATATTTTATATTTTATATAATATTTTTAATAGTAACATAATGGATATATTTCTGTTGAAAGTGTTGTTCTGGTAAGTAAACAATTCACTTCACAATGAGTCAACCAAAAAAGAATGGTCCAAAAGATAAAAACTAACCCCATAGGTGTATTTGGGCTGAAGCATCCACTTCAAGACCTTCCACCATCTGTCCTGTCCATATTTGTCTGTTAATCAGCCATTACTCCTTGCTACCACTCTTTCCCCAAGTCCATTGGAATACTTGTCGTTCTTCAAACATCAGTGTGCCTTTGCTCATACTATTTCCTTGTCCCAGGCTACTCTGGAACCAGCTGGCTGCCTCAAGAATTTTTACAGACTTTTTTGGTCGAACTATGTTCATACAAAACAGTTGTTTCAACTTTTAAGCATTGCTTATTCATGACAATTCAGGAAAAAAATATCACATTCTTTTTTTCCGATTAATTCCTGAGAAACTCACTGAAATTTCCTGCACTCCTTACTTTATTTGGAACTGATACCTAATTTGTCAATTATTTCAATGTTTCATTCCTTCAAAATTGCTTTGTCTTAAAGAGAACATGTGGTCATCATTCTTTATTTTTTTTTTTAATTTTTTATTCATTTTTGATAGTCACAGAGAGAGAGAGAGAGGCAGAGACACAGGCGGAAGGAGAAGCAGGCTCCATGCACCGGGAGCCTGACGTGGGATTCGATCCCGGGTCTCCAGGATCGCGCCCTGGGCCAAAGGCAGGCGCCAAACCGCTGCGCCACCCAGGGATCCCCATCATCATTCTTAATAAAAGTACTATTCACAGCTGTATCCTTAAATACTTACTTACATACGCTTTTCCATTCTTACATATTCTTATGTTACTCCACAGCTTCTTGAAAACATATCAAAACAAGTGAAAAACACTTTTCCTTGACCCTCTCTCTGTGTGAAAACATTCATCATATGTTCTTCCTTCTCTTGATTACCAAACTTAAAAACTAATAAAAAGTATGTTGTCTCTGCTACCTGGCTACTATCTGGCTGTCTCACCATTCTGCTGAAATTGTTCTTATTAGTGTCACCAAATCCACTATGTGTTTTCACTGTTTATATTGCCTCATTCTTAGTAGAACTAACTGTGCCCATACCCTCACTCAGCTTCTGAGGACTAGCTCTTTTCTCCATGGCTCCAAAAACATTATTCTTCTAATTGTTTTCCTGCCTCTGGGATCATTATTTCTTTGTCTTATTCCTGGACTTTTGCTTTCCATGATCTGGCACTTTGTGGTGGCATTTTCCAAAGGTCCATGTAAAAGCCTGGTCCCGTCTTGCTGATTGTGTTCACAGGAACATTCATCCATACCTCATGGCTTTAGCCATATGTACTTGCCAATGGCTGCCATCTCTGTACTGTAGACTTATTTCTAGGTACTTGCTGGATACACCCACCTGAACATCTCAGAAATAACCCAAATTTAATATAGCTGGTGGTAAATATGCAAAAATTTGTCTGACTTCCAAATTTTCAATTTCTGTTGATGGTTTGTAATCTACATATTTCCCCTCGCTATGCTCCTCAGGATCACACTCATTTTATCGTTCCCTTTACTTTTCATCTCTGACTAGTTACCAAAAGCTCTTTTGACTTGTCAATTCTGGCTGTGCATTTCCAGTCTCACTGTCCCTATTTTATTGCCTCATGCCCCCATATATTTCTTCTAAAGATTTAATATACAAAAATCAAAAGCAAACATAGAGAAGGGCGGGGGGAAGCAAGAAGACCCTAAGGTCCTGTTATCTTTTTCTCCTGAAATCTTTTGCAGCAACAGATTCCTAGATTTATTTTAAGGTTCTGACGGTAGGAATAATTACATTCCCAGTCCCCACTACCACCCTCAGCATCACAGAATTCCTCCAGGGGCTGAATCAGTTCAGTGTCTAATTCAAGACCTAGCTCTAGTTTGCAATTGGACTCAATATGAATTCCAAAGGAGCTGATTCACCATGGCTATCCTAATTTTTAAAGTGCTACACTAAATGACAGGCCAGTGAAGAAACACTTTGACATTGGCACACTTTGACATTGGAAACACTCACAATATTTATTTGCCAGAGCCTCCTGGTAACACCAAAATATAATATTAACTGGAGAACATATTTACACCACATGCTAAGCAAACAGAATGATTCTCTTTTCTGTCAAACTAAGTAGCTAAGCTTCCATTTGTGATGTCTAAGAAGCCAAAAGCTGAAATAAAACTAAGAAGATATATTGCCCATCCCTCTCACTTTTCAGGTGAGCAGAAAAAATTGCAATAAAGGGAAGGGATTGCTCAGGGCTAAGGAGTAGATTAGTAGCAAGGCCAGGTCTAAAGCTCAAACCCACCAGCTGTTAAAGCAGAGAGTATACTTTCTCAGTATTCTGGTAGGCCCTCACCTCTGTAAAATATTATGATAATTGTATCAAAATTTCATAAAAGGTACAATTCCTTCATTAGAGGATTACATTTATTTGAGGCGTAAGAGCTTTGTATTAGTGATCCAAGCTGAAGACCCTTGGAACTATTGAAAAATTCCAAGAAGCTTTGGTTGTTTTTAGTAAATTTAAGAATGTCACATGTTCGTGGATAAATTATTGTCAGATTATATTTGGTTACATCAACTGTAGGTATAAATGGCATTAAGATCTGTTATGTCTGTACCATCAAGCCAAAACACATAGCCCTTGGTCATCTCAAGTGGCGATGCCTGTACTTACCCATCCAGCTGGCATTTATTAGGTTTTGCTATGTGCAAACTACCTATCAGAACCTCTGAGGGGTATAAAAATACAAGCAAAGGATCTCTGCATCTTAAGAAGCTCAGAAAAATGGGCGTTTTCAACAATAGAGCAGCTCTGAATACTGATCCCTCCTTTACTCTCCTGGGCTTGTTTGGTTGTTATTTGATTTTTTAAAATTTGGTTTTGATTAGGCTAAGTTGTTTTAGTGAAACCTATTTCCCCATTATAGTGTGAAGCCTTTGGTGTCACTCCTCAGAGATTCATAGCCTTCGGCCTGTGCACAGTCACCTCGGATGACATTGGTCTTAGCAAGTCTCTCTTTGGCTGTCTTTCTCTGATCTTTTTTTTGAGCTTCCTGGTTCATTTGATATTATACCTCTGCCTGTTTGACTTTACTATTTTACCAGCTGACTGCTCTACTGCTTTTAACAATGCCTTAGAGTAGAAGTTGCTCAGCAGTCTGATCCAATTAAATTTAAGCAGCCACAATTTTTGAGACCAGTTTTGAGTTTTATTTTGACCCCATGAGGGCTCCTCCTAGCTATTTCTCTTTCTGGTTCTCCCTAGTAAACTAGCTGGCCTACGGTTTAACTTGTTGCTCTTAATTAAGAGGAGCTACTGTTTTCAAGAATGCCCTTATCTTGAACTTCCACAGATTCCATTTCAGATAATCTCAGTTCCTTTAGGGAGAGTTTCTGAGCTCTCTTTTTCTACAGAGGACATCTCCTTCAGGGCAAACTCTCTGAGCCACTGCTCTGAATACTGGATGGGGCAGTAGCCTTTAGAGCTCTGGGTTTGCCTTCTCCACTTGGAACTTCTGCTCCTCCAGCAGGCCCTTGGCTTCTTTTTCCAGCCCCTTACTTTGTAACATGGAATTTGGTGACCCAGGCAGGATCTATAGCTCTAGAGACAGGGGCTTCATGTCTCCAGTTAAAGGTAGCTTAATGTCCTTCAGCATTCAGACTTGTTGAAGGTAGACTTGTTGAAGGTAGAGTTGATATTGTCTTTATGAAAGCTAAGGCATTTTAGTTTGTCCCTGGAGAACATCTCATTAATTTTTTAAAAAATTTTTATTATTTTGTTATTGAAGTAGAATTGACACACAATGTTACGTTAGCTTCAGGTGCACAACTTAGTAATTTGACAACTATAAACTTTATGCTGTGTTCACCACAAGTATAGTGACACCTGAGAGCATCTCATTTTTGTGTAAAGTGTACAAGTGAATTCTTGTCAAGAGAGCCAAGATTTTCTTCAGGGGAAGAAAGAGGTTGGAGTTTCTTGTAATACCTGGAGTCCAACTTCAGACGATGTTTTTGTTAATTTTATTCTGAAAGTACCTAACAAAAGTCACTTGAGCAGCCATTAAGGACCTGTTAAACAGCATTGGATTTTTGTTTTGTTTTTAATTTTAGGGAATATAATTTCAAAGTGAACCCACAAAATAAATGTTGCTAAAATGTTCCCCTAGATATTACATGAATTGATTTGCAATCTAGCTGTTGGCTGGAAGGTACTTAAATATTAAAGAAGATCTGGCAAATGGTGATAGATGTCAAATAGCTAAAACTTGAGTCATTCTTTTTGGTACTAACTGCATAGAAGACCCAATTGCCTACTTATGCCATTTGTTCCTATAAAATTGTGTTATCAACCTAAGAGACTTTAGTCATGTGTTCTTGAAACATACTAAAATTTTTGTTTATTTTTAACCAGAAATTCATGGATAGATTTATCTGCAGCAAAGAGAATTCTCTGGTCACTGCAGTTTTTGTCTAAGAGCATTAAGTAATATGAGGTAGGTGCAGGCTTAAAAAAAAAAACAAACTGATATGAAAATTAAGGGTTGCACTTCATTTATCACCACGAATTCCCAAGTGACCCGGTCGATGTGAGCTCAAAAGTTTCTTACAGTTTTAAGATTCTTTTCAAATGTTATTCATTGTTCTTGACAGGGAAGTATTGGAACAAAGTGACATTTTGCTTAATTAATGAGAGCAGCATAATGTTTCTGCCTATTTTACTTTATTTTATTTTTTTTTATATTGACCTTCAGCATATTTTGTTAACTCAGCAGGTTGCTGTGGCTCTGATGCTTCATCTGTGAAAACACCTTCTGTTTGAATTACCTAAGAGGCAAAATAAACAAGGGTATATTTTTGGTTTACCTTAATAACTGCAAAGGGAATTCATCAATCAATGCCACATGCATAAAGGTATTCTTATGACAACTCAATTTTATTGACTATTTTTCTTCCTTCAGTAAGCCTGTCTGTGAAGATGTCCTTTCTCCTCTGTCCATCATAACACTTTCTTAGTCATCATCTAGGCAGAGAGCACTTTGATTTAAAGAAAAGTGATTTGAGAGAAGAAAAGCACAGAACTGGACTCATTCCCTGTTCATGTGCCTGGAAACTGAAGGAGGAATTATTTTGCTTAAGCAAAGTCCACTAGAGTTACAGTTTTTGAAAGTGCTTTTTGAAATGAATCAAGGGTGAACATTTTAGAGATTGCCTAAAACAAAGCTTCACAAGGCATTTAAGTTGCTGCAGAAATAATGGATTCTTGTGGTGCATGAAGATTTATGTCAGCTCACTTGTTTGAAAACAAAACCATACAAAAACGTGACTGATTTATAATAGACAGTATTTATGTAGGAATATATAAAAATGTGAAATGAATGACCCTAATGTTTTCTTAGTGTGTTGATAATTGTAGGGAAAATTCATGCAAGCTTTAAGCTACTTTCTTTTTTTTTTAAAGATTTTATTTATTTATTCACAAGAGACACAGAGAGAGAGGCAGAGTCAGAGGCAGAGGGAGAAGCAGACTCCATGCAGGGAGCCCGATGTGGGACTTGAACCTGGGACTCCAGGATCATGACCTGAGCCAAAGGCAGATGCTCAACCGCTGAGCCACTCAGGGGTCCCTTTAAGCTATTTTCAAATCTATGTAGTCATTTGTTTACTTTTCCATTTATAGGGCTACTCTGTTATGAATATTATGTCTTGTTTAAGCTCTTTCTTTCTTTCTTCTTTCTTTCTTTCTTTCTTTCTTTCTTTCTTTCTTTCTTTTTTTTTTTTTTTTAATTTAATACTGAGGGCACCTGGGTAGCTCCGTCAGTAAAGCGTTTGACCTTGGCTCAAATCATGGTCCTGAGGTCCTGAGATTGGCTCTCTGCTTGTGGGGAGTCTGGTTTTTTTTTTCCCTTTCCCTCTGCCCCTCCCTCCCATCTCTCTCAAATAAATAAATAAAATCTTAAAAAATTAATACTAATTAGTTAATAACACACACTGCCCTTCAAGATGAAATGGGCAGGGTTTTACCAGCCGTCCTCTGAGAGGCAGGTGAAGGAAGGTTTCCTAGCCAGTGTTGCATTCTATAGGCTACATCTGGTGGGTACCATGTATTAAGGTGGCAGGACACTATGTATTGTTTTAGGGCTTAGGCATGTGTAGGAAGAATAAAAAGAAGACAATAAGCCCAAATATTATTATTTTTTTCCTTTGGAGAGATAAATATCCTATAATAATGTTAGAAATATTGAATTTGTTACCTATACTGAGTTCTGTGCAAAGTAATGAGTTTTCTAATAAAAGTATTCCAAAATGGGATGAACACAGAGCCACCACACAATAAAGGTGATTCAAGCATCTGGTAAATGACCTGTATGCTCTTCCATCCCAGAGTTATATGACTTTGTGAAACTTTTCAATAAAAAAGATCTGATATTTATCGAATACTTCTGGTCTGCCAGGAAGCTCTGCTGAGAACATTAGGTGGATTCATTAATTCATATAACATTTCTACAGAATAGGGAGTATTATTTTCTCCAGGCGAGGCTGACGTGGGTGGTGTCTGTGAGTCACAGAGCCGGTAACTGGTAGAGCCAGGAATAAGATACAGGCAATCTAACCAAGAGCCCGTCTTCCAGCACTTTCTGCATAGTCTCCATACTGTTTTAAGCCATTCCTAGCCCTCTCATTTCATGGCAACTGAACAATCTGTTCCATTTTATATAGAGACAGAGGGCCTCTAAAAGTGATTGTTCAGAGATTCCATAAATTTGCATCTTTTTTATTGCTACCGTTTTAGGTTCCTATCAATTTTTCTGTTCACTTATCACCTTAGTAATGAGAACTTCATAATACTTTAGTTTACAAAGTATTTCCACTAGTGATACTATTTCATTGAGTGTTTTCAGAAACCCTATGAAGTAGCTGGAATAGGTATTGTCAAAGAAGAGATGCACATAGGTGTTAAAAAGTTTAATGCTACTCCAGGATGATGGAGTTGGTGCCTGAAGTTAGTTTTTCTAATTATATTTGCCAAGGAGCTTCTCCCTGGCCATGTCACTTGCCATTAAAGGATTAAATGGGAAAATAAAGATCTATGACTTCCTATTTTTTTTATTTTCTAAAGCAGCAGTTAGCAAAATATAGTCTGACTCACTTCCTGTTTTAGTAAATAAAGTTTTATGGAGACTCAGTCACACCCATGCACTTATGTATATTCTATGGCTGTTTCTCCACCACAGAAGAGTTGAGTAAATGCAACAAAGACTTTATGGCCTGTATACCTAAAATATTTACTCTGTGGCCCTTTACAGAAAAAGTTTGCCAACCTGTATGCTAGAACAAAGAGCTAACACTTTGAAAGATAAATATGACTTCTCTGCATCATCAGTTTAGTATGGATAAAAACAAGACTATTTCTGTTCTATCTAAAGAAACACCCAGGTCTTTTTTGCATTAGGTATTTGAAGGAATTTCTTTTCCACCATCCAGGCTTTAATTTTTTTATCTCTGCTTCCTATTACGTAAACCCATGATATGATTTGAAATCTTGATCAACATGATTTTTTCATAATTTCCCACAAACTCTTTTATTCTCGTTTCACATTAATGAAGTCTTTGTTTTGCCTCTTACTTTTTTTTCCCTTCTCAGCTTCTTCTCACTTAACTACTCAAAGTGTCCTAAGAAATTACATGTTTCATAGCATTTTCTCCTGACTTGCATCTGAGAATTAGACAGATATACTGAGTTTTCTTTTTTCACTGAAGAGTAATTGGGCATCTTTGGAGAGAACAATATTGCTTCCTGCATAAACCTAGCCTTTGTTTTTCTCAAAGCTGTAATTACTAACAGTATTTTTAGTCTTGTAAACCCTAATTTGCCATCCCATTTTACTGTAGCCTGTTAATCACAACCTACCAAAAATTGCAAAAGCCATGCTCACAGTCATTGAAAAATCTTTGATGTGTGATTTGCAATTCAGAGAGAGGATCAAACACTGGTCAGCTCTTTAGAAAAGGAAAGTAAGTCCTTGGTAATTCAAAGGGGGTGGGGTCAGAGGATAGGTTTCCTCATTTCTGGGCCTCAGATTTCAAGAAGTTAACGGGGGGCACATACACATACACCTGGGTTCTAAGTCATTATTAATTTTGAGAAACAGACACATCTTTGTATATCAAAATGCAATGTGCTAAAAAGTTACTACACACATGGCACAAGAGAAAAACATAGGTGTTATAAAAATCCTTTCAAGGATGCCTGGGTGGCTCAGTGGTTGAGTGCCTGCGTTAGGTTCAGGTCATGATCCTGGGTCCAGGAATCGAGTCCCACACCAGGCTCCCTGCAAGTCAATTTCTCTCTCTGCCTGTGTCTCTGCCTCTCTCTCTGTGTGTGTCTCTCATGAATAAATAAATAAATATAATCTTCAAAAAAACATCCTTTCATCTTTGAAACCCATTTTTGTGATCATTTTCTGTAATTTTAATTTACTTCCACAATTATGTTCTTCCGGCCTCAATAGGCATCATGCTACTTCCTGGAACTACAATGGGGATGGACATCAAATTTTGGAGCCAAAATTTTCTTGGCTTTGAAATAGGATGACCTCATATTATCTGTGATAACATTGGTTATATTCTCATGCTGAACAGAAACTTGATTGGCAGGAATACATGTTGAGAGAAATTGCCTGAAGGGGAGGTAAAGAAAAAGAAGGAGGGAGGGGGCAGGAGAGGAAGGAAAGGAAGAAAAGAAGCCAGATGTGCTCAAAATATAGTCATATTCTATTGGGGGAATACTTCTGAAGACTTCAGTAATTCAAGATTATTTTTCACATGGGTTTTAATGTAAAGTACACATGATGGTGGGATTATATCAGTTAACTCCCATTACAGAACAGTTTTGCATTTAAATACACTTTTTAATTACAGTATATATTTACAGTAATTTTTCAAATTGCTTATACCTCTTATCAAATTATCACAAAATACAACCTGCCTTAATGCAGACAATTGCTTGGGTTAAGGTCATAGGAACACATTATGGGAACTTTGACCTTGAGGTTAGTTTCCAGAAGTTTATCTTTGCTCACCTGCATGGCAATTTTTGCAAACTGAACATTGAAACAGCTTTGATTTTTTTTTATTTTGTCTCATATTTCAGAGTGGTTCTCCTACATTAACCATAGGGAGTCATTGGGAATGATTCTTGGTTTTCCTCATAGCATCATAGCACTGCTAACTTCAGATTCAAAGTCCTTGATTTTATGCTCTTTAAAATAAAAAGATTTTAAATGGTAATAGGAGTTACTACTAAAGGAACGTTGAGCAAACTTACTCACAGAGGGGCTGAGACTTGTAAAATTTCAATCTTTAATGGCCTGAGGTCAGTAGTTCTGTCTCTTAACAGAGAGAGTGGAGTGAGCAGGTGGCAGTTAGAGTTCACAGTACACCAGAAATTATGTGATTGCTGATGTGCTGATTTAATTTAGAGAGCATTGTGGTATAGCTGAAAATCTGGGCAATACATTCACATGTGAAGATCTCAGGGGGGTCAGGCTTTTGTTTCTGTCACCATGTTTTAGTTCTCTCTCTGTGTTGAACAGTAAATTAATAACGCTTTTTTTTTTTTCAAGACTACCCATCTACTGTTTCTAGGTATGCTCCCTTGGTAGCACTACTTGTGAGTCAGTTGAATCAGAATTGGAAAGATCCCTACATCCCCTTTGCCCCTATGTACCACCTACATACTCATACATATGCACACAATTAGCACTTATTTTGGACTGGCTCTGCCTAGTATATTAGAAGGCATGTGGTAACTTTTAGGAACCTCAGTGCCATTGGTCTTGCTTTATCCACCCTGAGTATCTGGAGCTGTATGAACCAACATTCAGTTAGAGAGAAGGCCTTATCCCAATTCACTAACTCATGTAGAGCATTCCCAACCAGACCAGCACCCTCCTCACATTGCAAGGAAGGAAAGACCATTGCTCTGCCACAAATGATCTCTTAGATGATGAGTTAATTATTCTACCCCTCTGTATGTAAAGTAAACTTTGACTAGATTTTCCTAAGGTTCTTTTTCATCTCTGAAAGTTCATGATTCTCCAATTATCTGTCAGTTAATATGGATGCACAATCACCCCACTTCTTAGTAGCATAAAACAAATTTTCAAAATGCTCATAAATTTGGTTTGTCAAGAATTCAGACAGGGCACAAGAGGGTGGGTTTTTTCTGCCCTATACTGTCTGGGACTCAGCAGGAAGACTAGAAGGCTGGATCCAATGGCCATCAAATAAGTTGGCCAGAAGGCTGGAGATCAAAATCATCTAAAACCTCACTCTTTCACATGTCTCACATCTGGGCTGAAAGACTCAAATGGCTAGGATCTCAAATAGCTGGGCTTTGCTATGTTTATCTCTTTAATGAAATGTGGTTTTTAATTTCTTTGTTTGTCCAAGTGCTTTTTCCAGGATGAGGTTTTCAGAGTAGCCAGACGTGTTACATGGTGGTTCATGGTTCTCAAGGCATGTATCCCAGGAGCCAGATGGAAGCAGTAATGCCTTTTTTGGGCTATTTTCAGATATCACTAGGGTTGCTTCTACTATGAGAAGCAACAAAAAAAGCAGGAAAAAAAAAAAACAGGTGAGAAAAGATTTAAGAAAAAAAGGAAGAAATGACCCCACCATTCACTGGAGGAATGTTTGTATTGTGTTGGTGTAACCACCTCTGGAAAATACAGTATCATGTCATGGAAAAATATTTTTCAATATGTTTAATCTATTACAGATAGAAATAATATGCTATACTTTTCACCTTCTTGAATTCTAGTATTATGAAAACACTGATATCTAATGATATGCTGCCTACAAATGACTCATTTTAGCTTTAAGGAGATACAAAAGGCTAAGATAGAAGGGATGGAAAAAAGATATTCATAGCAAATGGTAAACAAAGGAAAGAAAAGGTAGCTATACTTAAATACTTAAAAAAAGAATTTAAGCTAAAAATGGTTACAAGAGACAAAGGAGATCATTATATAATGATAAAGGAGTTAATTCATCAAGGACATGTAACAATTTTAAATATTTGTGTATGCAGCATTAGACAGTCTAAATATATAAAGCAAATACTTATCAAATTAAAAGGAGAAATAAACGGCAATACAATAATATATGGAGATTTGATACTCCATTCTTCACAATGGATGGATCATACAGACCGAGAATCCATAGGAACAACAGATTTAAAAGCCATCATCACCACACTGAGATCAAAAAGATCTACAAGATTGTCCAGGATTACCTCATCAAGGATGGCAAACTGATCAAGAGCAATGCTTCTATTGATTATATCCCTCTGACAAGAGCATCAACCTTTGTGCACTTGGTGAAATGACCAATGTCCTCATCATGCTGAAAGGCTATGTGTTGGAAACCAAGACATAAGTGCTTGCTCTCTGAAAGTCCTTTGCAGGCCCTGGAGAAGGCTGACCTTATGTTCCTTGACACCACCTCCAAGTTTGGCCATGGCCGATTCCAGACTGTGGAGGGAAAAAAAGTATTCACAGGACAACTTAAGAAAAAATGAATTGCAAAGGAAGAAGGAGCTTCATGTCAGGAGCAGATTGTGCAGCTGGTAAAATCTTAATAAAAATTATTTTCCAGTGGAGAGAAAGAAAAAAGAAAACAACAAATTTTAGAAACATCATAGACCAAATGGGCCTAACAAACATGTACAGAACATTCCATCCGACACCAGTAGAACACACACTTCTTAAGAGCACATGCACCATTTTCTAGGATAGATCATATGTTAGGCCATAAAACAAGTTGCAGCAAGCTCAAGAAGATAGAAATTCTATCAAGTATCTTTTCTGACTATGATGGTATGAAACTAGAAATCAATAAAAACAAGAAAGCTGAAAAAAATAGCAAATACATAGAAATTAAGTAATATATTCCTGAATGACCGATAGATCAAAGAAGAAATCAAGAGTGAAATTAAAAAATATATATATTTGGGACAGAAAAACAACACACCAAAACATATAGCATACAGAAAAAAAGAATCCTGAGATGAAAGTTTATAGTATAATAATTGCATCAAGAACAAAGAGAGAGGGGATCCCTGGGTGGCGCAGAAGTTTAGCGCCTGCCTTTGGCCCAGGGCGCGATCCTGGAGACCCGGGATCGAATCCCACGTCGGGCTCCCGGTGCATGGAGCCTGCTTCTGCCTCTGCCTGTGTCTCTGCCTCTCTCTCTCTCTGTTTGTCTGACTATCATAAATAAATAAAAAATTAAAAAAAAAAAAAAAAAAGAACAAAGAGAGATTTCAAATAAACAGCCTAACATTACATCTCAGCAACTAGAAAAAGAACCAAGTAAGTCCAAAGTTAGCAGAAAGAAGGAAATAATAAAGATTAGAGCAGAAATAAATGATAAAAATAGGAAAGCAACAGAAAATATTAACAAAACTGAGAGTTCTTTCTTTGTAAAGATAGACAAAACTGACAAACATCTAGGTAGAGGCAACCAGGAAAAAAGGGAGGAGTCAAATAAAGTTAGAAGTAAAAAAGGAGACATTAAAATGATATCACAGAAATACAAAGGATCATAAGATGCTACTATGAACAACTTTATACCAAGAAATTGGGCAAACTTGAAGAAATGGATAAATTCCTAGAAACATATTACCTATGAAGAGTGAATTATGAAAAAATGGAAAACCTGAACAGACCAGTAATGAGTAAGGAAATTGAATCAGTAATCAAAAATCACCCAACATAGAAAAGCAAAGGAACAAATGGTTTCACTGGTGAATTCAACTAAGCATTTGAAGATTTAATACCAACTCTTCTCAAACTTTACCAAAGTTTGGTAAAGTGTTCTCAGACTTTACCAAAAAATTGAAGAGGAGAGAACACTCTCATATTGAATTTATGAGGCTAGCATTCAACTGATACCAAAGCCAAATAAAGACATTACAAGAAAAGAAAACTACAGACCAATTCCCTGATGAATATGGATGCAAAAATTCTCCAAAAACACTAGAATACAAAAATTCAGCTCCACACTAAAAAGATCGTACACTCTAATCAAGTGAGATTCATACCTGAGATGCAAATCAATGTTGTGATACATTACATTAATAGAATGAAAGATAAAAATCATATAATTAACTCAATAGATACAGAAAAAGTGTTTGAAAAAATTGAAATTCTTTCATGATAAAAAGTCTCAAAAAATTGGGTATAGAGAGAATGTATTTCTATGTAATTAAAGTCATTATGTGACAGGCTCACAGCTAACATCATACTCAACATTGAAAGTTTGGAAGCCTA
This sequence comes from Vulpes lagopus, assembly GCF_018345385.1. Lineage (NCBI taxonomy): Eukaryota > Metazoa > Chordata > Mammalia > Carnivora > Canidae > Vulpes > Vulpes lagopus. The sequence continues at coordinate 10,685,261 of NC_054831.1, forward strand.
TCTTCTAATATCAAGAACAAATCAAGGGTGCCTACTCTCACTGCTCCTCTTCAACATAGTACTAGAAGTCCTAGCCAGAGTAATCAGACAAGAAAAAGAAATTAAAGGCATTTGATTTAGGGTAAAAAAAAAGAACAAAATTTGTCTGTTTGCAGATGACTTATTATACATAGAAAACCCTAAAAACTTCACAAAAAAACTGTAAGCACCAATAAACAAATTCAGTAAATTTGAAGAATACAAAATCAACATACAAAAATCAGTTGCATTTCTATACACTAAGAGTGAACTATCAGAAAAATAAAACAATCCCATTTACAGTAGCATCGAAAACAACACAGTACTTAGAAATAAATTTCATCAAGGAGGTGAAAAGATCTATACAATGAAAACTATAAGGCATTTATGAAAGAAATTGAAGAAAACAAATAAGTGGAAAGATATCCCACATTCATTGATTGGAAGAATTAATATTGTTAAAATATTCATTCTACCCAAAGCTATCTATGGATTGAGTGCAATTCCTCTTAAAATCCCAATGTTTTTTTTCACAGAAAAAGGAAGAACAGTCCTAAAATTCAAATGAAACCACAGAAGGCCCCTAATAGACTAAGCAATTATGAAAAAGAAGAATAAAACTGGAGGCATCATACATTCTGATCTCAAAAGATACTAAAAAGCTGTAATAATAATAAAAAAAAAGCACGGCACTGGCACAAATGCATAGACTAATGCAACAGAGTATATAGCCCATAAGTAAGCCCACACATAAGTGGTCAACTAATATTTGACCAAGAAGCCAAGAATATACAATGGGAAAAAGATAGTCTCTTCAGTAAATGGTGTTGGAAAACTGAGTATCCACGTGTAAAAGAATGAAGTTGGACCCTTATCTTACACCACTCACAAAAATTACCTCAAAATAGATGAAAAACTTAAACATAAAACCCAAAATTTAAACATAAAACCCAAAACTGGGGATCCCTGGGTGGCTCAGTGGTTTGGCGCCTGCCTTTGGCCAGAGGCATGGTCCTGGAATCCCGGGATGGAGTCCCACACCGGGCTCCCAGAATGGAGACTGCTTGTCCCTCTGCCTGTGTCTCTGCCTCTCTCTCTCTCTCTCTCTCTCTCTCTGTATCTATCATAAATAAATAAATAAATCTTTAAAAAACAAAACAAAACTATGTAAAACTGCTAGAAGAAAACATAGAGAAAAAGCTTCTTGATGTTGGCCTTGGAAATGATTTTTTTGGATATCACACCCAAAGCACAAGCAAAAAAAGTAAAAAAAAAAAAAAAGTGGCACTACATCAAACAAAAAAGTGTCCTGCACAACAAAATAAATGACCAACAAATGAAAAGGCAACCTAAAAAATAAGAGAAAATATTTTCAAATTACATCTAATAAGAGGTTAATAATAAAAATATATTAGGAACTCATATAACTCAATAACAAAAAACAAAATAATCTGGCTAAAAAATGGTCAAAGACCTAAATAGACATTTATCCAAAGAATACATACAAATGGCCATCAAATATATGAAAAGGTGCTCAATATCATTCATCATCAGTAAAAATCAAAACAGCAAAGAGAAATTAACACATACTTGTCAGAATGTCTAAAAATTGAAAAGACAAGACATTGCAAATGTTAGAATAGCAAGAAAGGGAAACTTACGTGCTCTGTTGATAGGAATGTAAATTACCAGTCATTACTGAAAACAGTATGGAGGTTCCTCAAAACTTAAATGTAGAACTACCATATGACCTAATAATCCCACTCTGAATATACATCCAAAGGAAATGAAATCAGTGCCTGGAAAAGACACTTGCACCTCATTTGGTTTTTTGTTGTTTTTGTTTTTTAAGATTTTATTTATTTACTTGAGAGAGAGAGAGCACAAAGGGAGAAGGAGAAGCAGATCCCTGCTGAGCAAGGAGCCCAATGTAGGGCTCCATCCCAGAACCCTGGGATCATGACGCAAGCCAAAGGCAGATGTTTCCCCACCTGAGCCACCCAGGTGCCCCTGAACCTCATGTTCATTGCAGCATTATTGATAATAGTTAAGACACGGAAATAATCTGTGTGTCCATCACAGATGAATGGCTAAAGAAATAATATATCTCTATATATCCATAGCCATATACCACATATATGAATATACACATTGTATATACATACACACAATAGAATATTACTCAACCAAAAAAAAGAAATTTTGCCATTTGCAACAAAATAAATGAAATTTGAAGGCATTATGCTGAGATAAGTCAGAGAAAGACAAAAACTGTGTGATCTCACTTATATATAGAATCAACAACAACAAATTATGGAAACAGAACACACTGATAGTTGCTAGAGGTGAGTAAGTATAGGAATTGGATTAAGGTAGTCAAAGAATACAAACTTCTAGTTATAAGATGAATAAATTCTCAGGATCTATTGTACAGCATGGAGAATATAGTTAGCAATACCGTATTATATAATTGAAAGTTGCTAATCTCTTTTGGAAACACCCTCACAAACACATCCAAAAATAATGCTTAACTAGCTATCATGGCTCAGTCAAGTTGACCATAAATTAACCATCACACTGCTGTTGAAGTTTCTTTGGCTGCTTAGCATATAAAATCCTTTCTTGTATTTAGGGAATTTATTTATGTTTTAATTATTTTAGAATCTGAAAACGACAGATAGGTGCTCACCCTCCAGCTAGCACAAACTGACTTAGCTTGACTACTCACTGCTCTGACCGGGACAGGAAGTGGGGGGTCTTTCAGAACTCATTCCCTGCTGGTGGCACTCAATATCAAGTAGCAACAGTGCAAGTCACAGCTGACTAATATGACAGTGGCCTTCGCACCTAATCAATCTTCCAGTGGTCTGACCTGGAGTGGATCCAGCCGCATAGCTTCTTGTGGCTTCTATATGTTTTCCAGGCTTAAATCATTGGAACTACTTCCCTCTGTTTTGTAAGTCACTCAATATCCATGCAGTAAATTTATCTTCTGTTTTTGTTAGCCAAAATCCATTTCAATTGCTTATATGCAAGAATTCCAATAGTTATAATAATGAAACATTAAGAAATTATTTTAAATAAATTTAATAAATGTTAATAGAGCACTTTCTATATACTAGGTACAATACAAGGAGCTGGCAATTTAATGATGAATACAAATCAGAATATTCCTGGAATGGGGTGACTTCATAAGTCCCACGTCATTTTCTCACCCAGCTCTCTCTCCTACCCAAATGCCTTTCTTGAATAGACTCTGGGGCTCCTAGACTGGGTGGGCTTGGACAGTACAGAGCACTTAAGTAAACCTACTCACAACACAAAAATGAATTCTTTGCACTGAAAACGATTATTTTAAAACTAAAGATTTCAAGAAATCGGTTGAATGGAAGACAGTCACTATAGAGATTCAAATTTGTAGTCCAGGAGATAAAGCAAAAGAAATATCTCAAACCGCTAGTTTTAGGAAATAAAAGCATTCAATAGTGAGAAGACTGATGTAGGAAATTGAAGGAGAATGACAAGCTTCCAAAGAAGAAAAAGAAATGTTAAGGAAATGAAAGGAAAATGACAATCAAATAATTTAAAAGAAAATGTTTACCTGAACTTAAAAAAAACTTGAGTCTGCAGATTGCAATGGTTTACCAAGTTCCTGGAAAGATTAATGAAAGGCCAAATGGCAAAGTAAATGCATGGGGATTGAATTATTCCATTCAAAACACGGACTGAAAAGAAAAGGAAAACAAAACAAAATAGGGACGATCCATGAGCTTCTTCAAGAAAACAGATTCCAATTTTATGCTTCTTAGTAATAAGAAGGCACTTGTATTACGCATGGATGAAGGAAAATTATGTTCTCCAGTATCGCTAATGACATCTAAATTATTCCAATGTGTTTAGATAGGAAGTGAAAATATTTATTAACATTTAAATGACGTGTGTGTCCTTCAACCCAGAAATCTCACTCTTGGTATGAATCCTTTAAAGTAACTGAAAATGAGAATCTCTATATGGCAACAACAGAAATAAACAAACCAACAGACCTGGAAGTAAAGTGACTCCCTTTGATAAGAGAATGGTTGGATAAATTACACTCTGTTGGCCCAGACAATAGAATGCAGTTAATATAAAGAAGACACTGTAGGCAGCCCGGGGGGCTCAGTGGTTTAGTGCTGCCTTCAGTCCAGGGCCTGATCCTGGAGACCCAGGATCGAGTCCCACTTCAAGCTCCCTGCATGGAGCCTGCTTCTTCCTCTGCCTGTGTCTCTGCCTTTCTCTCTCTCTCTCTCTCTCTCTCTCTCTGTGTGTCTCTCATGAATAAATAAATAAAACCTTTAAAAAAAAAATGAAGGCACTGGAGCTGTAATACTTGGAAGGATTACCAAAATACACTGATGAATGGGAGAAATCAAATATCTCTAGGTATTATATATAATCAAAATCATTATATTTGATTATATAAATCAAATATCTTTAGGTAATATATATAATGAGAATAGGATGTCATTTTTATAAAGCGATGTCCAAATCACCTGTATATATATATGTACACACACAAACACATGCACATACATACAAATACACATACCAAGTTCCTACCACAAATTGGGGTGTGAAAGGAATAGGCATTTCACATGAAAAGATGGATAAAGGAGTAGAGCAGATTAAATAAAAAGGAAAAGAATAAAGACTTCCTTTTTGCTCAGTAATTCCCCCCAAATACATTCTCACATCTTGTGGATAGAAAACCAATCATGTCTTATATTATGATCCCATCTCATTGAAAACTATAGTGCATGCATGTAAAATTAGAATGACTATATAATTAGATATACGGGTGTCTATGTGAAAGGCATGTTGTGACACATAGAAAATTATATTACTAGACAACAAAATCCTTATATCTATATGTACATACATGTATATGTCGATAGAGCTATATATCTACATAGATACAGATTGGTTTGGAGACATGTGAAAGGACATGCATTAAGCTGTTAAAATTTATGACTGCACTGAAATAAATATTGGAGTGGGAGATAGTGAGAGGGGGTGTCTTGACTTATTTTTTGTTTCACTTATTATAATGATAGTATTATCTGTAAAAAAATAAATATAAATATTTTTACAACAAATTAAATAAAGCTAGATAAGCCACATCTACAAGTCACTCTGTGGAAATGGGGGGAAGGTTGACATCCTTTCAGCTCCACCTCAGGGTGATGTGTTAGCGGCAAAGATACTAATGAAGGGAGGTGGGATCACAGGTGACGGAAGAGTTATTTCAGGTCAGAGAAGGTGATGGGAAAAAGCTAAGCATGCAAAGTAGGTTCCAGAAGAGACGTGATTATGTTTTTAAATTGTAGTGTGAAAAATAGGGGAATGTTAACTGGATGAAAAAGATAAGGAAGAGAATTCTAGGCAGGTGCAGAAACATGACCAAAGGCAAATACATATGATTATAAACTAGGTTTAATACTTCTGTTAAAGAAAGATCCTAACGCATCTTTGAAAGAAAGGACTATAAGAGTTACATGGTTTTAAGATCAGAACTCACCACTTCAGAGCTGTTTGGTGATTAATTATCATCAAAAATGAACCTCTGTAATATTAAAATCCAAAGGAATAAAGCGTGAAGTAAATGCCTAAAGTGAGAGGAAATGTTTGAAACTCCAAATAATAACAAAGATCTTTTAAGGATCACTAAAGAACCCTGGAATGTAAGATTTTAACATGCTCAAAATATTAGTGCTGATCTACTTTAACGTGCTTTAGTTAACACTCTCAAAGTTTATTTTGTCCCAAGGACAAATGCAGATTTCCATCTCCATCTATATTTAACAACTCAAGCTGAAATTTATGACCATGCATGTATACTTGTAAATAATTCATATGAAGTCATGTATGGGCCTGGCATCATGGTCTTTTTTTTTTTAAAGCAGCAAAAAAAAAAAATTTTTTTTTCAAATGAAGTCTCACCTGTCCCCAGTATATAAACAGAAAAAAAAAAAAAAAACCAGAAATGTAGAAATGGTCACATGAAGTCCTGGGGCCCTGACTGGAATCAAATTCACTCACAGCTCTGAACCAGAGGCCCCTGAAAACATGATTGAATGACAATCTGTCTCTCTGACCATTTGCCTGTCTGTCTGGTTGACTCAGCCCTCAAGAAGGCCTATCAATCACCAAGTCAAGATGATTGTACTGGAGCATTTGAAACCTCACCTTTCCCAGATTTCTAGCTCCACGTGTGTAGTTCATATGTATTTTTATGCTTTGCAGATTTCTAGCTTGATAATGATCTTTTATCAATTTTATTTCATTGGGTGATTTTAAGAATAAATCATTTTTGACTGTGATTGGGAACACCCACCAGTATTTCCAACAGGTACCAACCAGTGAGTCTCTGAGATTCAAATTACTTAGCCTCAGTAATGTACAAACAAAAAACCCAAACGCTCCTGCCATTCAGTTCTTTTACTCCTATGCTGAAAGAGAGAAGCAAAATAGCCTCTTGCTTGACATCCTCACACAATGAAAAAAGCCCAGGCTGTTGAGTCTTTCAACAAAACATTCAGTGGTTTGTGCTTTTCAACTCATATCAATGGTGCTGAATTTTCACATCAGATGAAGGACAATCTTGAATATGTTTTGCAGTAAGGAGTAAACACAATGAAGCAAGATAAATGAATAAAGAAATGAAAAGAAACCTAATAGGACAGTATGTCAAAAACACATTTACGGTCTCTAAAATATTATCTCTTTGGTTTACTGGCTTTTTTATAATGGGTGCTAAAAACAATGGGTGAATTTTAAGGGATTATCTGCTCCAGTGAGTTTGTGCTATGAGAATTTATTATGGAAGAGTGAAGCTCCTGTTGCTTCACACAACTCGACTAACTGAGAAATATGTTCCCTCTCTTGTGGACACTGAAATGATTGTGATTCGTCACCATTTGAGCAATTTGCAACCTGAAAATGTGCACTCATCCCAGCACAGGGCTCTGGCTCCACGGCCCCCATACAGAGCTGTTCTGCTCTCTGTTCTCTCCCGAAGGTGCACCCACAGATTCAAACAGCTTAACTGTAGCTTGAAAGGAGGCAGAAGGTAATTGGATAACGTTTTAAAAAAAAAGGATAAATTTCAAAGAGGCACCAATTACCATTTTATCGAAAATGAATTACTTTGTGTCAGATTGAGACCCAAAGGAGAAGAGACAAGAATGGGAGGAGCAGGAAGGGTGTAGCTGTGGCTGACCATGAGGTCAGAGGTGGACCCTGGCATCACCAACCTTTGAAGTTTCTGAACACAAGAGTATTTCAACTATAGAATAGATCATGTTTTACTGGGAAATCAGTTAAAGGCAAAATCCAAGGGAAAACATGAGAAAAATGTTTGTCATTGTAATATGATTGCCATTGGAGCCTCCCTGGCTCTTATTAATTTGTCTAATTATTAGAAAAAGTTAGGCGTATTCTTTTTTTCTTTTCTTTTTCTTTATTTTTTTTTTCTCTCTTTCTGGGACTGCTACAGTTTTGTTCTTGGCCTCTGAGGGAATCTTTAAGTTCCACTGTGAAAGATGCCCTTCCAGCCTGAACTGCGGGGGGCCCAGTGGGGTAAAGGATGCCATCTGAAGTGTTACTCCACTCTTCCTTAGCCCCTTGCACGTGAATTGTACCAGCATATGCACAGTTGCACAAAGTCTGCACATATGATTCTCACTACTCCAAACCCTCTGCTCCCCACTTTGGTGGCTGAGAGCTCTTCATTGTTCATGCCTTCAGTGTGGTCAACAACTATTTCTCCCCGAAAGGTTTCTGGAAGCTTGAGGGCTGAACTGTGTCTTGTACCCCCATGGACCCTGGTACTACTGTTCCTGGAGGTTAGTTAACTCATGACAAAAACTTTGTTGAATGCAAGCAGGGAAGCCATCTCTATCTACAGCCTCAGGTTGGTTTGCTCAGCCTGAGGTAGCTTTGCCACAGGTCCGAAGAGCACCCCTTCTTCAGATCAACATATTACCTCTCTCCAGAAAACTGTGATAATAACCCTACAATGCTACTGTGACTAGAAAGTAAATGCTCCCCACCCCAGAGTTATAATGGCACGCACTTGTGCAACCATAAGAAGTGGCCTTACATAGGGTGGGAACCAAAGCCTGGGGCAGAAAGGGGAAGGGAGGGAGACACAATGAAGTAAATGAATAGAATTATCTTTTGACCTCATTTCTTTCTTTACCTGTTACCCTTCTCTGTACTTTCATGTCAAAACTTTTTGACATCAGTTAGGCTTTTCTCTTCAGCCCTCAGAACTCCACTGAAATTGCTCTTGCCAAATCTGTCAAGGACCAGTTAAGGGCCTTGATCCCACCCTTATCTTTCTTGACCTGTTGGCAATGCTGATGCCTCCTTCCCTGAATATGTGTCTATCAAGGGCTGTGAAAGAGCTGAGATTTTACCCTGGGCTCAAGCTAATAATCTAGTCTGTTACTGTTGAACCAATGCTGAGAAAAGACATGACACTGCTGGGTCAGAGCAAAAGGACTTTTCTACTCAAACCCAGCAATGGTGAGGGTCAGTGTGCCTCTGTCATTTTCTCCTGCTTTCTAAGAACCACAGGGGCTGACAATGGTGGATCCCAGGTACAGGCTGTGCACACTATGAGTTTGCATCACAATCAAAGAATGATGAGCTTGGAAAAATCGTTGCTTTTATGGTAAGCCATAAATGAGCCTATTCTTTCATCAGTAAAGAGGGGAGAAGTTGCCATATCGTTTTTTTTTTTAATTCCTTTTTTTGGTAAATTTGACATTACAATTTATAAATTTAAGGTATATAGTATGTTTCTTTGTTTTTTGTTTTTTTTTTTTTTTTTTTTTTTTTTAGTAGTATGTTACTTTGATACACTTCTGTATTGTAATGTGATTGCCATTGAAACGATAATTATCACATCATTATAGTACAATATTATTGGCTTTATTGTACTGTGCATTAGATCCCTGTGACTTATTTACCAATTGTTATAAGTTTGTACCCTTAAATACCATTAATTAACCTTATCTACCCACTCCCATCCCTGGTAATCACCATTTTACTGTTTTTTTTTTTTTTTTAATGGGCTTGACTTTCTTAGATTCCATACAGATTCCATACATATATACTTGTCTTTGTCTTTCTAACTTAATCTCACTTAGCATAATGTGCTCAAGGCTCATCCCTTTTTGTCACAAATGGCAAGATGTCTTCCTTTCTCATGGGTGAATAATATTCCATTATATATTGTAATTATGTTAGTTATTGTGAATACTGCTGCAATAAATATGGGTGTGCATGTATCTTTTCAGCATCCTGTTTTCATTTCCTTTAGGTATGTACGAGAAGAGGAGTTGCTAAATCATATGGTAGATCTATTTTCAAGTTTTTGAGGAACCTCCATCCTGTTTTCTATAGTGGTTGGACTAATTAACATTTCTACAGTGTATAATGGATCCCTTTTCAGCACATCCTTAACAGCATCCATTGTGTCTTGTTTTGATGATTATCATTCTAACAGGTGTGAGGTGATATTTCACTGTGGTTTTGATTTGCATTCCCCTGATGATTGATGATGTTGAGCATCTTTTAATGTACCTAATTTTCCTCTTTGGAAAAATGTCTATGTAGTTCTTCTGCCCATTTTTAATTGGATTGTTTGCCTTTTGGTATGTCAGTTCATTATACATTTTGGCTATTAACCCCTTATCTATTATATGGTTTGCAAAAATTTTCTCCCATTCTGTGGGCTGCCATTTCATTTTGTCAATTGTTTCTTTGGCTCTGTAAAACCTTTTGAGTTTGATATAGTCTCATTTGTTGATTTCTACTTTGGTTGTTTGTCTTTTTGGCATTTGTCCACAAACATCATTGCCAAGAAAATACCAATGAGTTTCTTCCATTTTTTTCCCTAGGTTTTTATGGTACAAGCTCTTATGTTTAAAGTCTTTGATACATTTAGGGTTAATTTTTGTGAGTGATATGAAATAGAGGTCTGATTTTATTGTTCTGCATGTGCTTCTCCAGTTTTCCCAGGGCCATTTGCTGAAGAGACTGTCCTAACACCATTAGGTATTCTTAACTTCCTTGTTGAATAATAATTGGCTGTAAATACCAGGATTTCATAATGGGCCCTCCATTGTGTTCTGTTGGTCTATGTGTCTATTTTTGTGCCACTGCCATACTGTTTTTGTTACTATGGCCTTAGACTATAGTTTAAAATCAGGAAGTGCAGAACCACAGAGAATCTGAGTAGCCAAAGCAATCTTGACCAAAAAAATACCTCCTCCTTTAAGTTTTCTTTCTGCAAACACAAGGCTAAGAAATGGCCCTGGTGAAAAGTAGTCAGGGCCTTGTGTTTTTGGCATACCCAGCAAGAACATACAAGGATGCACAGGGCTCATAGTGGACTGCCTCTACCAGCATTGTGTTCTCTCAGGGTTTGCAGCACCACACTTGCTTGGTTTCTTGTCTACTTCTCTGGCTACCTGTGTCCCTTGTTAGTTCTCTTACTCTGGCCCTCAGTCAGAACTTAAAGAGTTCTGTTTCCTCCTTTCTTCTTCTTCTACATTCTCTTTCCCTTCATGATATCATGCTTTAATATCTGTATTAGGAACACAAATTCGAATGCCTATGGGGCAAGGCAGGTAACATAAATGAGTGACACACAGGAATAAAGCCAGCATGTGCCAGAAATATAATTATCTGTCATTCATTTTTACTAAATGGAGACAAAAATACCTAACATAATACAAACATGATTGACACTGAAAATAGTACTGTGAAGTAAAAAAATTTAAAACTATGTATTGTAAAAATAGAAACATCCTGTTATTATAATTTTATATGGTAACTCATTAGAACTTGATCTGAAACTAAAAATCTGAAACCTTTTCTCTATACGAAATGTCGATGGTGAGTTTTATATTTCAATCTGCAGTGTGTTAAACCAAGTTCAGCCATGATTCCTCTGGCTGTGTGATATTTCCTTTTATTATACTCCATAATGGAAAGCGGCTATGCCCAAACACAGGTACTACTATGGCTGAATAGACTGGTGCTTCTTATATTTAAGGTAGCTTATCTGGGAGAGTGAGGATTATGGTATTCCAATGTTATCATTTTTAGGTGTTAGTTATGATTCTGTATTTCAGTAATCTCCATTGGTAGCTCTTCCTTCACAATTTCAATATTAAGAGACAGAAATTGAGCAATGTTAATTAATTTCACTTGAAGTTTAACATTGACCAGATAAAGCTTTTTAAATATCAACCTTCAAAACCATAGTAAGGGCAATGGGGTTCAGCTTCATTTGGGAAACTGAATTAAGCATATAAAAGTGGACAAGATTACTTCTTCCTAAATTACATCTCTAAATATATAATTTTAGGATTACTGGACCAATGAAATGATGCATTCTGATAACTATTCAGTGGTTAGATGAGTTGTCCTGGAAACTGAAGTGGCCAGATCTTTAACGCAATGATGGATGCATGAATAAGTCGATGGTTTTCAACAGCTAACATCCTCTTCAGTGCTTTGTGATACTGAAAGCACCAGCACTGCGTGATATTTCATGTCCATGCATCCAGCAGTCTTAGGAGTACATAGTACTCAGGCTATTGGTGTACATTAAGTTCATGGAGTTAATTTCTATGTTCATAACATTGTCCAGTTTTAACTTTTTAACCAAAATAGACAAAACCAGTTCATAATGTACCACATGAACTAAAATTCTACATTCTTGAAAAATGTTGCCATTGTGTCCATTAGCTGCATAATTCTTCCAGCTTTAACGCCAACCAGAGTAGCAACACCACCTCTCACTAATTTTGACCAGTTGACAAAAGCTACTTGACCTCTCTCAGTCAACAAGGTAAAGCACTTCTTAACATTATGCCATCAGGAGCACTAGAGTCAAAAGTTCTGGGTTAAATCAGAATTATCATCAACACCAGGAATAAATATAATGGTACTACATAGGCAGAAAGATGATAGATAGTAGATAGATGGTTAGATAAACAGAAATCAATCTGTGCTTTTAGCAGATGGCACAAATAATTTTCCGTGTAAATTATATAGTAAAATTTCAGCAGTAGCTTCAACATGCCAAGGAACATTACTTCCAGCTAGAATTTTGTTTGTAAAAGCTTGTTTCTGTTCAAGCACATAATTTCTGCAGCACTCAGTAGACTTTATTTAATAAATCTGCCATCTGTAAAAAGCAATTGTCCAGGCAAGTTGTTTTCCCTAATACATAACTAATTCTGCAGAAGCATCACATATTTTACTCATATCCAAAACAAATGCTTTTAAAATTTTAATACCTTTTTACAGATCACCAATTGTTTCATCATGCATCTTTTCTTTATATCTGTAGAGTTCTTGATGACAGATAGTTTCATAATATTATTTTATGGCTGTTTCTTTTAAAAACAGATATACTTTCATATTAAACATGTGGTTCCAGTGCTCACTTCCAAAGAAATGGCTTTTCTACTATTTTCTTAAAATTCAGTCTTGGCACTTTTCTTTTCCTATTTTTAATAAAGAGATGGGTACAGAGACATATTTTTGTATTATTAAAGAAATTACGATGCAAAAACCAATGACAGATGACAGTTGCCATGAGACCTCAGTGTCCAATATGCAAGAGGAGGTGATGGAGACTGGTGAGCAGGGGAGCACACGCCACTTGAAAGGGTCTGGGGAATTACTGCCATATGGAAATGAAGGTTTATTGTCATCTTTTATAAAAAGGCTAGAAATCCAGATTTTTAAATGTGAAATTGTACAATTTTTAATTTTTTTTAATTTTTAAATTTTTGTAATTTAAATTCAATTGAGTTACCATCTAGTGTATTATTAGTTTCAGAGGTAGAATTTAGTGATTTATCAGGTGCATATAACACCCATGCTCATAACACCACGTACCCTCCTTAATGCCCATCACCCTGTTGCCCCATCCCCCCAACCCTCTCCCCTCCAGCAGCCCTCAGTTTGTTTCCTATAGTTAAGCGTCTGTTATGGTTTTCATACCCCTCTGTTTTTGTCTTATTTTGTTATTTAACATTACCTTGATTTCCCTTGAAACACTATCTGTTCCACACTGAACACATTTTCAGGCTGCAAATTGGCGACTTTTGGACTCTAACTGCCAGTTTGCAACCTCTGAAAGGATCTGGAAGGGGTTGGATGTATCATCATTCATTCATCACCATCGCATCAGGTCCAGTAAGGCTGCAGTCTAGGTTCAATCACCACTAGATCCATTCATTTTTCAAGGAATAGAAGTGTTTGTTGGTTTGGTTTGCTGTAAGTGGCCACAGCTAATGCTACTTACCAAGGAAATTCATTCCTTGGATATTCTGAGTATAAATACTTGAGCTCAAATATCATAGCTCTATCACCAAGCAACAATCCTTGTTTGAGTCTTAAATTATAACCTTTTACTTGCTAGCTCATGGATAAAATTGAGAGTCCACCTAGTAATAGTAATGTAGTAACAATAAACAATAGTAATAATAATATAATAATAGTCTAGTTGACTTAAGCTCTCATCCCTGATCCTGCTATCCCTAGGTATGCATACTGACAGCCCGCAGAGTCCACTCTGCCTGCTGCTTTATCCCTATTATTATGTTGCCATGGAGAAAGATTAACAATAGGAAAAAATATCCACACTTACTATATTTGAAGCACACATATGAAAATGGAGAATTTTTCTTTTTTTATTCAAGTTTTTATTTATATTCCAGTCCATTGAAATGCAGTATAATATTAGTTTCAGGTGTAGGATTTAGTGATTCATCACTTACATATAACATCCAATACTCCAAAGATTGTCCAAGGTTGGCCCCAGTGTGATTCATGGAGCTTTTGTCACCAACTTCAGCCTGTGCTCTGCTCCTAGAGGTGAGGCCTCCACTTTCCTCTCTTGTGGGCTGCTCTTGGTAATGTCTCTCCTCATGGTCCTTTCTCAGTCACCCACCAAACTCAGAGTATCTGAGCCCTCACACCCTCTCCCTGGGGGACACTCAATCTTCCAAGTTCTGCCACCTATCTTGGCTCCCACTTTAGGGTTTTTGTGGATTTATCCAAATCACCTATTGAACCCGACATTAGATACCTTTTAGAGCAAATAATCCTCAACAATCATCATGGATTCAGCTGCAAAAAATATTAAATCCCTGAGAGCAAATATCACACAGAATAGTGTTTAGAATAAGTCATTTTGGCAATTAAAATCATTAATTCAGCCTTTTTCCAGCCCCCGATAACAATGTCTGGAGTTCTAGTTATGCAAGATGAATAAGTTTTAGAGATCTGTTATACAACATAGTGCCTATAGTTCACAATGCTGTTGTACACTTAAAATTGTGTTAAGAATATAGATCTCCTGGTAATTCTCACCACAATTAAAAAAATAAAATAAAACGAACAAAATCATTAGTTCACAGAAGTCCATCACTTATAGATCTATACAATCCTACAGTATGGTGAACATTTACTTTACACTTCACCCCACTGTATGCCCCAGAAACGCATTCTGCAGGAAGAATAATTCCAAGGAATAACCTGGAATGTGAAATAGTTTGTATAGTACAGATCCACTTCCATTGAAAGTAGATTAGAAGAAACAAATAAACATTGGAGATTGTACCACAAGTAACTATCTTTCAAGCATTGTTCCAATTCCAAATTTAATGACAAACTTGAGAAATAGTTTTAGGTCCTGTCTTTTGACCCAATTAATGTGAGAACCCCAGAATGCCTGTGAACATCTTGACATATGTGGATTAGTGCTGCTTTTTGGAAAGACAACTTCCAAGTTCTCCTTGTACTCTGAAATCATGACAACAGCTCTGGTTCTACACTAGGGTTCCCAGTGTCCAGCTCTTATTATAGCCCATAAGCTATAAATGAAGGGTTTGGAGCATAGAGTAGAAATGGGTTGCTGATGCAAACCATAGCAAATTCCTTCAAATGTGATGATTGACCTTTGCCCCTAAGTATGAGGTCCTTATTTCAATAAGGAACACATTGTATCCAGCAAAAAAGACAAGTGGACTGGAATTTAATCTTCACTCTTATGTACAGTATTTGTCTGACTTTGCAGGATTTACTTAACCTATTTAAGTCCCAATTCTTCAGCTGGAAGACAAAAATCACAATAACTACATTTTTGGGCTTCTGGAGGACAAGCTAAGATAAAGCATAGCACAGTGCCTAGCATACACTAACACAGCCAGTACGTGTTATTACAACTACTACCTTCCCTTCTAGACATTGGGTCTTTGGGTTGGTATTATTATGTCCCTTGATGACTCTTATTTTATTTTTTTCCCCTTGATGACTTTTAGCGTAGAGTTTTACAATTGCAGTTACCTTTCCTGTGCCTTGGTTTCCTGGGAATAATTAGAGTAATTACTGTACAGGATTGCTATGAAGAGTAAGTAAAATAATGACACAAAGTGTTTTGAATAGTGTTTGACTCAATAAATGTTAATTATTATCTTCAGTCTCACTCAGTAATCATTTTAGAAATCAAGCTTGTTAGTTTTAATTATTTACCTATGGCAGCTTCCTCCTACTTTCATTAATCTTTCCCCTTTCATAAAATTCTAACTCCTCTGTGGTGAAGACTCATTTGCAAAGCAAAAATATAGAGAGAAATAGACTGCATATGGTTTTGGTGGTGTTTCTCTGAAAAATGATGGAGGAGGGGAGAAAGAGAATGTGAACATAGTACTGGCTCACATCTTCTGCAACTAATCAGCCCAGAAAGTTAGAGAAAGCAAGTTGCCATTGCCAACTGAACATACAAAGTTCACAAAGATCACATTCAAGACATGGTTTCCTATGAGACACATATGTAGCTGCTAAATAGCTGCTTAGGGCACCCAAACTAAAAGCCATTTAGCTGTTTAGTTTTTTAGGCTGTATAGCTGAAAGTCTCATTGCCGGCTACAAGAACCACAGAGGCAGCAAGCTATGGACTGTGTGATTAACTTAAAATCATATATTTTCTTTTTTTTTTTAAGATTTTATTTATTTATTCATGAGAGATACAGAGAGCGAGAGAGAGAGGCAGAGACACAGGCAGAGGGAGAAGCAGGCTCCAAGCAGGGAGCCTGATGTGAGTCTCGATCCTGGGTCTCCAAGGTCACACCCTGGGCTAACTGCAGCGCTAAACCACTAAGCCACCAGGGCTGCGCAGTGAAATATCAAATATATGATGAAAATCATATATTTCATCATAACTTGGAAATTTTAACGTGACACAGTCTGACAAGACATATGAAAAAGATGCATGTAGATCTACACACGACATCAGAGCATTTCTTACCCAACTAAAATACAGGTATCAAATGATTTTTGGAGGGAGTTTCTAAAGAAAAAAAAAAAAGTGTTTTTAATGTAGTAGAAGCTTCAAGAAAAAAAATTCTATGTGTCAAATCTGAAGAGTGAATATTTGTGTTAATATTATTGTATTCTTTTCCTCTCAACTGGTTTACTGTATCTGAAACAAATTTGTCTGTGGTCTGCTCATCTCTTGCCTGGTATGTGCAGATTTCTGCCTGCCAGAATAACACCTCTCGTTTTTCTGGTCCACTTTAAACCCGCTGAAAATTTTTATTTTTCCATTTCTAAACAATGATTCTTTCACTGCTTAGTTGATGCAATCAGGCAAAACAATTCAAGATTACTCTTTTTATTTTATTTTACGTGTTCATGGCTTAAACAACAGAAATTTAGTTTTTCACAGTTCTGGTGGCTAGAAAGCTGAGCATTAAGGTCCAACAGGGTTCCATTTCTGGTTGAGAACTCTCTCCCTGGCTCGTAGACAGCCACCTTCTTGCTGTGCCTGCACACAGTGGAAGAGATCTCTCTCTTTTTTCCTCTTTTTTTTTTTTTTTGTATCTACTTGTATTCTTGTTTCTTCACATATATCATAGTATTGTGTGTATAATGTCTTGTTTCTTGCTTCCTACATTTAATATAATATAGATTCCCTTCAATATTGGTACATACTAAGCTACCTCATTATTTTTTACAATGCTAAAATTGCATAGCACTCCATGTGATATAACATAATTTTATTTAAACAATCTCCATTTGATGGACAGTAATTTCAAATCTAATTTTTAAAATGGAATTGTGAATGATTTTAATTCCATTTTACAACTTTTTAAAATAATTTTAAAAATATTTTAGTCCAGAAATATTTTTTCTAATACAATACTAATGGGCATTATATCTGATTATAACAGTACAATCATTTTGTGTGTGTGTGTGCACATGCATGATTAGAACACTTAATACGTACCTTCTTAGGAAATTTCAAGTATATAATGTAATATTGTTAACTATATTCACATTATTGCACAGTAGATATGCAGAACGTTTTCATCTTTCATAACTGAAGTTCTTGTACCTTAATATCTCCCTCAGTTCCTTCTCGTCCTAGCCCCCCAAACCACCATTCTATAATCTGGTTCTGTGAGTTTGACTGCTTTTTATTTTTTTTTAAAGATTTTATTTATTTATTCATGAGAGACACGGAGAGAGAGAGAGAGAGAGAGAGAGAGGCAGAGACACAGGCAGAGGGAGAAGCAGGCTCCATGCAGGGAGCCTGATGCAGGATTCAATCCCAGGACTCTGGGATCACACCCTGAGCCAAAGGCAGACACTCAACCCCTGAGCCACCCAGGCGCCCCTGAGTTTGACTATTTTAGATACCTCATATAACAGAGATCATGTCGTATTTGTCTTTCAGCATCTGGCTTATTTTGCTTATCACAGTGTCCTAAAAGTTAGCCCATGTTATTGAAAATGGCAGGATTCCCTTTTTTATGGCTGAATAATATTCTAATACAGGTATATATCACATTTTCTTGATAATTCATCCATAGATGGGCATTTAGATTGTGAATAATAATGGGCATTTATTGTGAATAATAATGCAGTGAACATAGCGATGCAGATATTCTTTGAAATCTTTTACTTCCTTTAGACAAATTATCCAGAAGTGGGATTGCTATATCATAAGGTAGTTCTATTTTTAACTTTTGAGGAAACTCCATACTGCCTCCATAATGGTTGTACCAATTTACATTCCCACCAACAGTGTAAGGGGTTCCCTTTTCTATATCCTTGCTAATACTTATCTTTTGCCTTTTTGATAATAGCAATTCTGGCAGGTATGAGGTAGTATCTCATTGTTATTCTGATTTGCATTTCCCTGATAATCAATAAAGCTAAGCAAATGGCTGTATTTGCTTTTTCCATTTGAGACCTATTTAGGTCTTTAAGTTGATTTTTATCTGTAGTCTGAGGTAAGTGTCCAGTTATATCCTTCTACATGTAGATATACAGTTTTCCTAACACTATCAAAGAGACTATCCTTTCCCTATTACGTCTTCTTGGCACCCCCATCAAATATCAGTTAACTATAGATACATAGATTTATTTGGGGCTGTTTTCTTCCATTGGTCTATATGTCTGTTTTGATGCCAGTGCCATACTTTTGGATTACGGTAGCTTTGTAATATATTTTAAAAATCCGGAAATGTGATGCCACTGGCTTTGTTCTTCTTTCTCAGTATTGCTTTTCCTATTCTGGGTCTTTTATGGCTCCATATGAATTTAAGACTTTTTTTTTTCTATTTATGTGAGGAATGCCATTGGGATTTTTAGTAAGAGATTGCATTGAATCTGTAGATCATTTTGCATAGTATGGACACTTTAATAATATTAATTCCTAAACCTTAAATTCACAAAAATGAGATATCTTTCTATTTACCTGTATCTTTAATTATTTTCATCAGTGTTTTATAACTTTTAGTATACAAGTTTTTCACACCTTTGGTTAAGCATATTCTTAAGTATTTTGTTATTTCTCTTACCGCAGCAAATGAGAATTTTAAAAATTCCTTTCAAATACTTTTGTGATTTGTATATAGAAACATAATTGATATCCTACAACTTTATTGAATTCACTTATTAGTTATAATGGTTTTGCTGTTGAACCTTTAGGGGTGTCTCCATATATGATCATGTCATTTGCAAACCGATCATTTTACTTCTTTTACAATTTGGTTGCCTTTTATTTCATTATCTAATTGCACTAGTAAGGACTCCCAGTACTATGCTAAATAGAAGTGGTGAGGGTGGGCACTGTTGTCTTGTACTGGATTATAAAAGGAAGATTTCTATTTTCCCCCATTGATTATGATGTCAGCTGTGGGCTTTTTGTATATGGCCTTCATTGTGTTGAGGTATGTTTCTCCTCTACCTATTTCAATATGCCAACCTGGGGAATGGGGAGAAGCAGGTAAAATGTTCCTAACAACTTTGTATGCAGTTATCCTTGGCTTTTAAGCTCCACAGGATGGCTACAGATTCTTACGTGTACTCTAGAGTTCTCTTAGAGCTATTTTCATTATTGAGCAGTTATTGAATGGTTGTTTTGTTGTAGAACAAGGGCTGGGGCCTCTTAGTCTGCCATCTTGCTGATATCACTCCTTTTAAATATCAAAGTAAATTTTATCCCTGAGCCATGATTTTAGAAGATCAGGAGTGAATTGCCAGTCTTGGTGAAATAAAGAAATGTTGTGGTGGATTCTTTCTGTTGTTTTGCTTTGTTTGACCTGATTCATGTTAAGTCACTCCTTGTTACACAGTTTTACTAGACAGAGGCCATGAATTCTGTGTTAAATAAGGGTCTAAAAAATTTATTCAGTCATTTCCACACAAATGAGTGTGCCCATATTCTTAAAAACACTTGATCTTTATAGAAATTTAGACACATCCTTTTGATACTATTTAATTTGTTCATTTAATTTTCACACTCTTTTTTCACAGGGCAGGCATGGTTCAAAGAACAAACTATAGCATCACAATTGTCTTCAGATTTCTTTTTTTAATGCCTATTAACTGTGTGACCATGGGAAATTAATTTCTCTACCCCTGGTTATCCTCATCTATAAGTAAGTATAGAGTCAGTGCCACATCTGGTTGTTATGACATAAGCTAAAGTATGTATAAGCACTTAGCGTTGACTTCAATAAATTGTGAAGATTATTACTGCTGTTACTAGAATAATCAGTATAAATAGCACTGAGAGTAGTAAAACACAGTCACTAAAGGAAGGAGTCCTGCATTCTTTATGTGTTTATCCTGCATAACACCTAGTAGAGAACCTTAACTATAGGCTGTGCTGCCTATTAGTCTATACAGATAAGATAAACTTATCATCAAGTCTAAATAGTAGCATCTAAACAGATACTTTTTGCCGTAATTTAAGTTTTACATCACTTGGAAACTAGAACATGGAATAAGGTACCAAATATTAAAATCATGTCTTGAAATCTTTCAGGTTCTATTTTTCAGGAGGAGAAATTTCCTCTCCCTCTCCCTCTTCCTCTCTCACTCTCCTGTTAGAACAATCTTTGCAGTCACTGGCTAGACTCTTTACCCAGCACATGCAGTTTCTCCTTTCTTCTACAAGACCATGACTGCAATTCAGCCTTGCCACTTGTAGAAATCTATTTAGAAAATGGTTGTGGAGACTGTTTTTCATAAGCACATGAAAACATTACAAAAATGAATAAGCAGGGAATGAAAACTATTATAGCCACTCTGGAAAATAGTTTGGCAGCTTTGTAGAAGCTAAACATCCACTTATCACCCAACTCAGCAATTGCACTCCTAGGTATTTGCCCAAGTGGAATGAAATCTGTCAGTGGTGATGAGATAAACAGGTGAATGGACGGGAATCTGAGCGGCTCAGGAGGTTAAGTAACTGACTCTTAGTTGCAGCTCAGGTCATGATCTCAGGGTCATGAGATCGAGTCCCACATAGGACTCCATGCTCAGCAGGGATTTACTTGAGATTCTCTCTCTCTCTCTCTCTCTCTCTGCGCCTGTCCCTCCCCCTATTTGTGCACTTTCTCTCTCAAAATAAATAAAATATTTTTAAAAAACCAACACGTGAGGGGATCCCTGGGTGGTGCAGCGGTTTGGCGCCTGCCTTTGGCCCAGGGCGCGATCCTAGAGACCCGGGATCGAATCCCACGTCAGGCTCCCGGTGCATGGAGCCTGCTTCTCCCTCTGCCTGTGTCTCTGCCTCTCTCTATCTCTCGCTGACTATCATAAACAAATAAAAAAAAATAAAATCTTTAAAAAAAAATTAAAAAAAATAAAAACCAACACGTGAATGGACATACAAATAACAACACGCAGCAAGAAAGAACAACAAACAGCTGATACACACAACATGGATAAATCTCAAATGCATTTTGTCAAGTGAAAGAACTCAGTCTTAAATGGCTACATACTATACAAATTCTACTTATATTCTACATGTAGATATACAGTAGATATGTAGATATTTTGGAGAAGGCAAACTATATAGGCAGAGAACAGGTCAGGAATGCAGGGTTTAAAGGTAGGAGAGGTTTTTTTGTCTATAAAGGGGCAGCAAAAGGGAGTTCTTGGGGGTGTAGAAACTGTTCTGTACCTTGTAACACTTACAGGAATCCATGCATGTATCAAACCTCATAGAATTGTACACCTCCAAAACTGAGCTTTATTGTATGTAAATTTTACTATGTATAATTTTTAATGAAAATGAATAAGCAAACTTTCTTTTTTTTTGAGCAAACACTTCTAATAAGGAGTTAAAAACTACTAAAAGGGATCCCTGGGTGGCGCAGCGGTTTGGCGCCTGCCTTTGGCCCAGGGCGCGATCCTGGAGACCCGGGATCGAATCCCACGTCAGGCTCCCGGCGCATGGAGCCTGCTTCTCCCTCCGCCTGTGTCTCTGCCTCTCTCTTTCACTCTGTATGACTATCATAAATAAATAAAATTAAAAAAAATAAAATAAAATAAATAAATAAATAAATAAATAAAAACTACTAAAAGCAGACCCTTCTACCTATTAACATGATTAGTACAGTGTTATGTAGCAGCAGTTAAGAACAAATGCATAGGGGAACACAGGACTTCAGAATCCTACAAGTGAAGGCACTGAAGAAGACAGCGTATGAGTTGAGGTCCTAATGGATGCACTGAGGACGCGGTGAGGAGCACTGCATAGACAACAGGCCCCTTCCCAGTTTCAAAATGTGAGCAGAGGTGTAGAAGCAAGAAAGCCCTGGGCATGTTCAGGGAATTCCATTGGTATCGTTTGGCTGGAGTTTAAAGAGTAGAGTTGACAAGCAGAGTGCATTAAACTGGTAATGTCTACCTTACCCCGGGGGGCAGGGAGGATTAAATGACATTATGTGATATAATGTGTGTAAAATGGTAGAATGCACATGAGGATTCACGTATCCAAAGTGTAACATAATGCATGTCTAATGATATAATGCATGTATGAGCACTTAGCACATGGAGTGACTCAAACCCCTTGCTACGGTGTCTCTAGACATGTAAAGAAAATGGAAGCTTTTTAGGCTGGGGAGCAGCAGGGCACAGAATGGGGTAGAATGGAGACAGTTGGAGTTGGGGATGTCCCTTGAAGACTTTTGCTCCTGGTCACAGAGAATGAGACCCTGGATCAGGCAGTGGCAGCAGGAACAAAGCAGATAAAGGCCTCTTTCTGCAGCTCTGTTGACGTACAAGGATCTGAGATGAAATGAGACGATTTTTTAATCTGATGTTAGATTTCCAAAAGGGCAGAGTCCAGGGAAAAGACACTGCCCACATAGAGGTCTTTATAAGACAGAAGCCTGAAGTTATGGATTAAATGTTTGTGTCCCTGTAGAATTCACGTGCTGAAACCTTACCCCACAGTGTGACGGTATTAGGAAGTGGCATATAGGTGGGTAATTAGAATTAGATGGAGCCATTAAAGTGGAGCCTCATGAACGCGATCAGTGCTTTTATGAGTCACGGTAGAGCTTGCTTCTCTGCTCTGCTCTCCACCACACAAGGGCAGAGTGAGAATTGGGCAATCTGCTGCTGGAACCCAACCACTCTGGCACACTTATCTCGGGCATCCAACCTCCAGAGCTGTGAGGAAGAAATATCTGTTGTTTATGATCCACCCAGTTTATGGCTTTTGTTACAGCTGCCCAAGCTGAGTAAGACACGTGATGATGTCATCCTCCCCTCATCTGGAGGGCCTTCTCTTCCCTGGTTTTCCATTGCAGTCAGCATAAAGAGAACATCTGTAAACTCCCCTCCAAAGTCTGTTATAATCTGAAACCTTCTCATCCCTCTGGCTCCAATGTCCATCTGTTAATTCCTTACCCTCCAACCATCTTCCTTTCAATTTCCTAAGTGCACTCACTGCTTATTCCTCCACCGAGAGCTCTTCCCTTCCTTGCTGCTTTTCCACCCATCCTCCATCCATGCCTCCATCTCACCTCTAACACTTTCAAACCTTCTTTCCAACTCCACCTCCTCAGCAAAGCTTCTCCTCCTCCATTATCAATTCAATGTTCTCTGGAGGCCATGGGCTCTCCCTTGTAGTGGTGATTGCACAGCTCTTATTCTCCTCTTTTCCCAAGGAATCAATGAAATAAGCCCTAAGGTTTGAACTTCAAATCAGCATGTGAAAACGGAGAATACCAGGTGAGGATATAATTCAAAAGGGATGACCTTCCTTGGGTTTTCTCTCTGCACTTGAGAAGTTTATTGCCTACTATCTCAGTGAAAATATTGTAAGTTCAATGCTCTCATGTCAAGATATTTTGAGTTCACGACGATAGGAGTTATATGAATAAAAAGTCTATATAATATTATTTATTACATAATGCGTGATTTTTAGCATATTTTTTCAGCAGTGCGCTCTTTTAAGATATTTTAGAATACTTGTAGAAAGTGTCAGAACATCTTCTGCAACTATGGTATGTAAGATAATCATAAAGGTAACAACATAATCAAGTCAATTTTGACCTTATTTATGCCTCCTTTCTTAATTGTGCAGCGGCTTCTGAAAACACGTGCCCAAGTTGTCAAATGCCGATGCTTGATGCAACTACCTTAGTCCACTGAGCAAGTTAAGTGTGCCTCGTTGAGCACTGATGATTTGCAACTTTATTTCTTTTCTAACTATGAGGACCATCTAAACTACTCTCAGACATCCTGCCAGAGCAATCCACCTTAAAATATCCCTGAACACACACACATATACAGCCAGTCAAAGGAAAAAAGCCCTTTCCCATATAAGCCACAAAAGTGTGAACGTGATTCTGCTTATTCATACATCAAAAGCTGTCTGATAATTGACTTAAAATCACATTTGTCGATACTTCATAAGCAGACTTTTAACTACTGTACTATTCCCTGGAAAGATGGTGTCCTCTGGTTCATGCCCGTATGTAACACTTCATGAAGAGCAAAGATATTATCATTTTGCTTATTTAATTTATCTCCTTTTTCATATTTAAAATAAAAAAGGGGCAGCCCGGGTTGCTCAGTGGTTTAGCGCTGCCTTCAGTCCAGGGTGTGATTCTGGAGACCAGGGATCAAGTCCCATGTCTGGCTCCCTGCGTGGAGCCTGCTTCTCCCTCTGCCTGTGTCTCTGCCTCTCTCTCTCTCTCTCTCTCTCTCTCTCTGTGACTATCATAAATAAATAAAAATTTTTTTAAAATTAAAAAAAATAAAAAAATAAAATCTTTAAAAATAAATAAAATGAAAAAGAAACTCTTTTAAGATGCCCACAAGTCTGAAAGAATGAGAATTGCTGACTTAGTGCCTAGAGAATATAGGCCCTGCCAGACCATGCTAAAGTTCATGACGACATTGCTTCCAATCAAATCAGGCAGGAAGCAATAGTCCAAAACAACACAGGTTGAAGCCAAAACGGGGCATTTGATATGGCCAATTCAAGATGATTATATCTTCCTCTATGACCTGGTCATTCTTCATTAATTTAGCAGCTATTTACTGAACATTTGCAGTGCCAGACACTTTGATGTATGTCAGGTACACACTGAGAGACAACAATCCTACTCTATATGAATCTACCTTCTAATTGAGGAAAAAGACAGTAAATAATTAAAGAAATAAAGCTTATACAAACTGTGGTAACTGCCATGAAGAAATGCATGATGCCATAAGAGACTATAGCAGGATGATTTAAGAGATCACTTTAAGGAGGTAGCACCTAAAAGGAGGTCTGAAGGATGAGAAGAAATAAACACACCCCCGTCTTGTACCCCCTCCCATTCTATACTATCCTTCAAGATTGAATGTGGAGACCATGTGTGCAAAAAATAAAAATCCATTCAGTGGGCAGCACTAGAGCTATCTCATCAAACTCAAATGGACTATTTCTCACATCTGGGGGCTCCTTGGCTGTTGAAGATACTGGCAACAATGTGGCCCAAGGAACTGGAGTAGCAATTTGGAATCCTGGGGTATATAAGGACTGTGCTTAAGTCCTTAAGTACTACTGTTGGCATTTTCAAGAGACAGAGGTTTGCCATAAAGCACAGCTTTCAAGGGATTTCAGATAGCAACCTCATCTCCTTCCACTGGGAGCCCTAATGCCATCAGCTGTTACCAATGTGCATATAGCACTCCCTGAAGAAAAGTGCTGCAGCTCCTATCAGCCTCTGGGCTGGCACTCTCAACCTGAGATTCTGCTGCCACCACAGCAGAGCAATCCACCTAGGAAGTAGTAAGAGAACCAATGCCATAACAATGAACCTTCCTCAGTGGGGAAAAAAAAAAAAGAAAGAAAGAAAAATCCCAGGAGTCAGCAGATGACGCTGTAAACTATTTGACATTTCATAGTCATCCTATCACTTTGTTTTCCATTCAGCTTTTCTTTGTTGTTTTCTGTTTGTTTTTGTTTCAGGTGTAGACTTTAGTGATCCATCACTCTTACATATAACACTCAGTGCTCATCACAACAGTGCCCTCTTTATTACCTTTTTAACCCATTCCCCTGCCCACCTTCCCTCCAGTAACCCTCAGTTTGTCCTCTATAGTTAAGAGTCTGTTTCTTGGTTTCCCCCAGCCATGTTCATTTGTTTCGCTTTTTAAATTCCACACAAGAGTGAAACCATACGTTGTTTGTTTTTCTCTGATTGACTTATATTGCTTAGCATAATACTCTCTAGTTCTATCCACATCATTGCAAATGGCAAGATTTCATTTTTGGATGGCTGAGTAATATTCCATAATATGCATATAACACACCTTCTTTATCTATTCATCAGTCAATGGACATTTGAGTTCTTCCATAATTGGCTATTGTTGATAATGCTACTGTAAACATTGGGGTACAAGTATCCCTTCAAATCAGTATTTTCATATCCTTTTGGTAAATGCTTAGTAGTGCAATTGCTGGATATAGGGTAGTTCTATTTCCAACTTTTTGAAGAACCTTCATACTGCTTTCCAGAGTAACTGCACAAGTTTGCATTCCTACCAACAGTGTAAAAGTGTTCGCCTTTTTCTTCATCCTTGCCAACACCTGTTGTATTCTGTGTTGTTATTTTAACCATTCTGACTACTGCTAGGTGATATCTCATCATGGTTTTGATTTGTATTTCCCTGATGGTGAGTGACATTGAGCATCTTTTCATGTATCTGTTAGCGATCTGCATGTCTTCTTTGGATAAATGTTTATTCTTGTCTTCTGCCCATTTCTTAACTGGATTATTTGTTTTTTGGGTGTTGAGTTTTACAAGTTCTTTATAGATTTTGGATACTAGCCTTTTATCAGATATGTCATTTGCAAATATCTTCTTCCATGCAGTAGGTTGCCTTTTAGTTTTGTTGTTTCTTTCACTGTGCAGAAGCTTTTTATCTTTATGAAGTAAGTCCCTATAGTTAATCTTTGCTTTTGTTTCCCTTTGATTCAAGAGACATTTCTAGTAAGAAGTTACTATGAAAGGGCCTTAAAATAGAGTTGTTTATTGAAACTTTGAGTTAAGAAGAGCTAAAACTCTAAACTCCCCCTAATCCTATAGGAGACCATCATCCCATCCTTCTCAACAAGAGGTTTTGTTCATTGCACTCTTAGCACTTCACACAGTAGGTGCACATAGAATACTTAGGCTATGATTTTTCAGTAAATCAGCAGAATTGAAGATTTTTTCCATAGTGACACTAAGCCAGTCTTCAGAGAAAGATAAGGGGAAATCACAGTACTAAAAACTGAGTGTAAGTGAAAGTCCATATGCTAAGTGATAAGACACTCCTTCCAACTCTTACACCACCAATATCCCAAAATGCTAGAAGCCAGACTTTTAACTACAATGCACTAAGCAATAAATTGGAGAATTCCTCTTTGGATAAACAGATGGATTGCAAGGAAGAGAAACCTTTACATATTGATAGAAAGGATTCTTCCAAAGTTATGGCTTGGCTCCCATACAGTCAACCTACAGAGAAATCCATTCATTAACAAACACTCAGTGGCTTCCAGTGACTTTTAGTTAATCACTCCTAAATATGAATGGGCAATGAAAGATAGAGACTTGAAAAAAGCCTCTAACATAAAAGATAAAAATAAAACAGATAAGTAGGACTCAAAAGAAAGAGATAAACATATAGGGAACAAAAATAATTCCTCCACAAATAAATATCTAGAATGTTTACTGTCAGAGAAATAAGTAAAACAATGCATCCATTAAATAAGAATAGGATTTATTATTTTATTTTATTTAAGGATGCTACTTATTTATTTGAGAGAGAGAGAGAGAGAGAGCACAAGCAGTGGGAGGGGAAGAGGGACAGAGAGAAGGAGAGTCCCCACTGAGCAGGAAGCCCAACATGGGGCTCAATCCTAGGATGCTGAAATCATGACCTGAGCTGAAGGCAGATGCTTAACCAACTAAGCCACTCAGGCACCCCCAGTACTTACTCTTTTAAGCAATTATAAAGGGGGAGGGAGTTTTGAAATTAAAATTGTGAGAGATGAAATTTTAAAATTCCATAAATGTATTGGAATATAAAGTCAAGGGAATTTTCAGAAATATAACAAAAAAAAATGCAAGCAAAGAGGAAATAATAAAAAGTCTAAGGAGCAATTCAAGAAATCCAATATCTAACTAATATAAATGGCAGAGTAAAAACAGAAAATGAAGGAGACAAAATTATCAAAAACACAATAAAATTTCTCAGATCTGAAAGAGTGTTTTGTTCAACAGAGCTCAGAAAATAGGCCAAAACCAGTAGGGGAAAGAATCTGCAGTAAGTCTTAGCATCATAAAATTTTATAATACCAGGGATAAAGAGGATTATCACAGCTTCAAATAAGAAAAATAAGCCATTAACACAAGAAAAAGAATTAGAACAGCACATTGCTGTTTGACAGCATTGCTAGAAGCTAGAAGACATCAGAGCAATGTCTTCATATTTTTTAGTGAAAGGGCTTTCAACCTAGAATTCTATACCCAGTCAACCTATCAATCAAAAGTGAGGATTAAAATAAGACTTTTCCAAAATGAGCAATGCCTAAAGCTGTCTTCCATGCACCCTTTCTAAAAAAGCTACTTGACAGTGTGCACTTTCAAAACAAGAGAGCAAATAAAAAAAAAAATAAGACATTGAGTATTGAAAACAGAAAATCCAAAATAGGTGAGGCTGGAAAGTCCCAGGAGGACAGCTGTGCATGAGACCTGAAGGACAACCAGCCTAGATGAGACTAGGAGGGTAGGGGACTTGGTAAACCGTCTAAGCCCTATTGTTTTTAATGATAAGAAAAGCATTATCCTTAATCTTTTGTAAATCTATTAGAAT
The DNA here is from genome assembly GCF_018345385.1 of Vulpes lagopus. Lineage (NCBI taxonomy): Eukaryota > Metazoa > Chordata > Mammalia > Carnivora > Canidae > Vulpes > Vulpes lagopus. The sequence goes on from NC_054831.1 coordinate 10,714,022, forward strand.
TTTAAGGAAGTTTACTATTTGTGAAACAGAAAACTAATCAGAAAAAATAGGTGTAAGAACTGACCTTTGTTGTATAAGAATCAACAACAGTGTTTGAGGAGTATGCAAATACATACTTCACATGTGCCTTCAGGTTGTTGTGGTTTTGCAGGCTGGGCTTCACTGGATCTAGGTATTGTTTGTGTCCTTTACACTCTGCGCCAGTGGACTAGCCTCAGAATAAGTTCAAATAAGGAAGATGATAGACACAAAGAGGACTGCCCTGTCACACAAGGACATTTCAAGTACTGGTTTGCAATACATCCGCTAACCTCTCATTGGCCAAAGCAAGTCACATGGCCAAATTCAAAAGGAATGAGCAGAGAAGTAGATTCAGCCTATGGAGTTAGGAAAAGATGAATATCAGCTGAACAATGATTCAGTCTACCATGTAAGGCAAGAATTAGATCCAGTAAGAACAATTTTATTATAAAAGGAAAATCACAGCATACAATGTGATTCCTGCTGAACAATAATTACTTGGTTACAAGGCAAACATGAAATACTGATTTGGCAAAAAATGTGATAGAGAGATATGGAGAAGAGAGAAGGAAGGGAGAATGGAGTGGGGATAATAGCCTGAGTGTTGAAACCTCATCTATAGTGAGGAGACAATGTCTGACATTTGTGATCACTAAAAAGCAATATACTTGAAGAAATTGAAGATGGAGTTTGGGAAATGTCACTCACAATTTATAAGAGGGGCACGGAAGAAAGCAGATATTTTACATTAGAAGACAATTAAAACCATGTACAGGGCAGCCCAGTGACTCAGCGGTTTAGCGCCGCCTTCAGCCCAGGGTGTGATTCTGGAGACCCAGGATCTGAGTCCCACATGCGGCTCCCTGCAGGGAGCCTCCTTCTCCCTCTGCCTGTGTCTCTGCTTCTCTCTTTCTCTGTGTCTCTCATGAATAAATAAATAAAATCTTAGAAAAAAAACCCTTGTATATATTTTAAAAAGTTAAATAATTCTGGGGCACCTAAGTGGCACAGTTAGGCATCTGACTTTTGGTTTTGGCCCAGGTCTAATCTCAGGGTTGTGAGATCGAGCCCTGCATCAGGCTCTGCACTTAGTATAGAGTCTGCTTGAAATTCTTTCTCCCTCTGTCCCTCCCACTCATTCTCTCTCTCACACAATAAATACATCTTAAAAAATAAATAAAAATAAAAGGTGAAATAATTTTAGATACATATTGATAATAGCAAAGCAAAAATATTCATTAAGCATTTCTTCAGCTAGGCTTTAAAAGCCCTACATCTTAAAAAACCTGATGAGATGGATATTGTGTTCTCCTTATTTTATGGCTGAGCATACAGAGCCTTTTAAGAGATTGCTCAGGAGGGGAAGAGCTGGGATTGGAGTCCAGCTCTCATCCACCATCCTACACTCCACCTCCTGGCTCGGGCTGTGTGAGGACTTCAGGAAGGAAACAGTAGTGCATGATAGAGAATTTGAGGTCTAAGAGTAATTTTTTTTTCAGACAGAAATGAAAATATCAGCTTTATTACTGATAAAATTGATGGGAAAGCAAGGCTTAGGTATGTAGCCACAAGGGTTTCCTTGGATCATTAGAATGAGGTTTGGTGCTAGTGCTAGAAAACTAAAACTAACCGTGGCTTAAATGAGGGAGAGACTCTCACCTAAAAGTCCAGAGGAGTGAGAGAGTTTCAGAGTATCTGGCACCCAGACTCCTTTCATATTTGTTCATTAGCTATGTATGGCCTCCTTTTCTAGGGTCATTCCGGGGTCTAGGGTGGATGTCCCCGCTCCAGCTAAAGGCATGCATTCTAGCCAACAGGAAGAAAGTAGGGGAGGAGCTGGGTTGGAGGGAAGAGAATGAAGAGCATAGAATGATGGTAAAGGGGTAAAAATCCCCTACACACACACAATCCTTCTTCACCAAAATATTTACATCATCTACTAAAAGGGCTAGTGTGAATATTTTTTTTTTTCTGTTCAAACCAAAGAAATGACTGAGTTTCACACCAGAGTTGATCTCCAGCAAGCTGGCCAACCTTGTAGGAATTTCCAGAGGATGCACCACTTTTGCACCAGTGAATTGAAACATTAAAAGTAATTGAAGGAGATTTCAAGGGGCATCTGTCCTCAGCTGACACCTCTCATGCTCAGCTGACAATGAGGCAAAAATAAGAGAGGTGTGATCACTTTCCTGTTACTTCCTAGTGCAGAATCCTATCAAGACAATGGAACCTTCATCTACCATTTTGCCAGCTTTGTCTTCTAGCATATCTACCTTTTCATTTTGTTGTCTAATTTGTTCAAAGCTCCATCTGGTCTTTCCAAACCTCCACATCTCAAAGCCCAATCTTCTTCCTTGTCTAGATTTCATTATCATTTTAGCTTGTACCTCTGTTGTAGCATCCATTCTTCTGTCTTCATTTACAGTGACTTGATTTCTAGTAAGTAAATACTTCAGTCCACCAGATCACAAGAAATGGAAAGATCTCTCCCACCTGTTTATCATTATATGTCAGTACTTACTCCAACAAACAGAAAGGTTGCCCTTTAAATTTTCTTTAAATGAATAAATGAGCGAATAGAATGAGTAAGTACATGCAGGAAGGAAGGAACTAGCTTTGGAATTTGGCATGCTTTGCTTACCTGGGATTTCGTTTTCCTACAGATGAAATGAAAGAGTTGAACCAGATGATTTTTTAAAAAGATATTATTTATTGGGATGCCTGGGTAGCTCAGCAGTTGAGCATCTGCCTTTGGCTCAGAGCATGATTCTGGGGTCCCAGGATCCAGTTCCACATCGGGCTCCCTGCATGGACCCTGCTTTTCCCTCTGCCTCTCTCTCTCTCTCTGTCTCTCATGAATAAATAAATTACATCTTTTTAATAAATAAAGATGTTATTTATTTATTTATTGAGAGAGAGAGAGAGAGATAGAGAGCGAGCAGAGATGGGCAGAGGGAGAAGGAGAGAGAGAATCCTGAGCAGACTGCACTAAGTGTGGAGTCTGATGTGGGGCTCAATCCCACGTCCATGAGATCATGACCTGAGCCAAAATCTATAGGACACTAAACAACTGAGCCACCCAGGTGCCCCCAGGTGATTTTTAAATGTATTTTCTGTTCTAAAGTGCTGTAGTCTGTATTGCAATAAAAACAGTGAAAACACATTCTCCTATATGTATTTGCAGTTACATTTTAGAAAGTTATTTGTTTTGATTGTTCTCTTATGACTTACTCCTACTGAAATAAAAATGTATTTGACCGAGCTATTTGAAGCATAAAAATGTTTCTTATGTATTACTCTGCTTCCCTTCAAGTGGGAAGGGAAAATGTTAGCTGGCCACAGACATGGTATGATGAGGTTTGGGCATTACAAAGGATTAAACTTCACGGCCTCATGGCCCAAGCTGGCCTTGTCCAGACTGTACTGTCTCTCTTCGCACAGACAGAAGGGTCTTTCGGAGGCTTTCCTAAGCTACAAACATGCAATTCACAGTATTCTTCAGTTGAAAGCTGGAATTTAAGCCTCATACAGGAAACTATAATGACATTTATTTTTTAACTCTTTTTTTGTAAATGATGAGGTCAGATTAATGGACATTTTCATGATTGAAGTCAGAAACATTGAAACATAAAACTTTAAAAAAAAAAAAGCCAGCTGCCTGCCTTATTGCCGTCCATGATTTTTGGAGTGGTTATAGAATATAAAGTGTTTGCAGAGTTTCTGAGTCACCTATTTTGAATTCTTGATTCCATAATCAGAATTGAAGTGCAAAGGTTTATTTGCCATTTTTGTTACCAGCTTCAGCTAACTTGAATTAGCTGTTTCTCCAGAAGTCATTTCCTTAAACAAATAAAGTTCAAGGAAGCACACTGGACAAAGAAGCAGAAATCAAGATATATGTCAGTTTTACCAAGACACACACACACACACACACACACACACACACACACCAGCACACTCACAGTATTCCTCATGCAGAAAGTCTTTTGAAACATGAGTATTTTAGTAATTAATCAGAATCATCGTCAAAGGAAACAAACATGAAAGTCTAGTATTTTATCCTTTTACTATGATAGATGTCCTCTCTCATATGTTTTGTTTCTCTTTAATTATTTTATCTAATTATTTATTCATTGTGTGCAAACTGCAGTCTTCTGAATTCCAATTTTCAAAGGCTTAACTTTAATAGTCATTTAATTGAAAAGCAAGCTACTTCTGAGGACTTGCCAATCTGTTAGAATATTTTAAATTGAGTCTGTAAAGGGCCCTTGGGATCCAAGCTATGGGGCACTAATTGGGATACATTCCTTGGGATAATGGCTTCATATATAGACCTAGAGCTGACCAAATAGACTGAGCCCAGTGAATTGGAAGTGACAGCTGCTTTCTGGTGCCATTCATCAAGTAGATAGTCAATCTAGATCTGTTCAAAGGAAGGGAAAGTACCTCTCCTCCCTTACCAGCTGGATTGGAGGACTAAATTCTCTAGAGAGTCATTCTACTTCCCTTCATCACATCATCCAGGATGTGTGTTTAGAAGTTGCTTTTGAGTTTTTGGGTTTTGCACTTTTTATCTATACTGATGGACTAAATTATTGGAAAGGCACAAACTGCTCAAGTATACCTGAGGCATCTGGAGAGGTGAAGTTTGGAGTTATTTATGGGTTTGGTTGTCAAAAATATGAGACGTGCTACTTAGATGTCTAGTTTAGATCAGTCATTTGCATTTTAAAATTAGATTCACTATCATTTATTTCTAGTAATTTTAAGCACTTCAACTGCTTTTCATCTCCTCTAAAATAATTGAGCTACTCAGACTGCAAACATGCATGTCTATACTTTTACTTTTTTTGTGTGAATGTATATGACTTTAAGAAAAGGAGAAAGGCAATTACTGGAAGTTTATTTTATTACTTTTTAAAAAAGCTTTTATTTATTTATTCATGAGAGACACACAGAGAGAGAGAGGCAGAGACACAGGCAGAGGGAGAAGCAGACTCTCTGCAGGGAGCCCGATGTGGGACTCGATCCCTGATCTCCAGGATCACACCCTGGGCTGAAGGCAGCGCTAAACCGCTAAGCCACCGGGCTGCCCTATTTTATTACTTTAAAGGTGAAAATTATAAGTAACCCTTAATGAAAGCCCACTTGAAGAGTTAAAACATAAATTACTACAATATTTTGTCTGTTTCTAATTTTATTTAAATTTTAGTTAGTTAGCATATAGTGTAATATTGGATTCTGGAGTAGAATTTAATGATACCTTGCTTATGTGCAACATGCAGTGCTTATCCCAAGAAATGCCCTCCTGATATCCATCGCCTATTTAGCCCATGCCTGTCCATCCACCTCCCTCAACCCTCAATTTGTTCTATATTGTTAAGAGTCTCTTATGGCTTGCTTCCCTCTCTTCTTTCTCCTCCCCATATGTTCATCTGTTTTATTTCTTAAATTACACATATGAGTGAAATCGTATGGCATTTGTCTTTCTCTGATTTATTTCACTTAGCATCATCTGCTCTAGCTCCATTCACATTGTTGCAAATGGAAGGATTTCATTCTTTTGGCCAGCTGAGTAATATTCCATTGTGCATATATACTACATCCCTTTATCAGTTGATGGACGTTTGGGCTCTTTTCCATAGTTTGGCTATTGTTGGTAATGCTGCTATAAATGTCAGGGTGAATGTACCTTTGGAATCTATAATTTTGTATCCTTTGGGTAAATACTTACTGGTGCAATAGCTGGGTCATTGGATAGTTCTATTTTTAACTCTTTGAGGAACCTTCATACTGTTTCCCAGAGTGGTTGCACCATTTGCCTTCCCACCAACAGTGCATGAGGGCTCCCCTTTCTCTGCACCCTCACCAACACATCACTTCCTATGTTGTTCATTTTAGCCTTTCTAACATGTGTGAGGTGGTATCTCATCATGGTTTTGATTTGTATTTCCCTGATAATGAGTGGTTGAGCATCTTTTCATGTGTCTGTTACCCATCTGTATGTCTTATTTAGAAAAATATCTGTTCATGTCTTCTGTCCATTTCTAACTGGGTTATTTGTTTTGGGGGTGTTGAGTTTTATGAGTCCTACTTTTTAAAAAAGGATTTATTTATTCATTTTAAAGAGAAAAAGAGACAAGGAGAGCACACACATGAGGAGCAAGGAGAAGGAGACAGAATCTCAAGCAGATTCTGCACTGAGCACAGAGCCAGGCATGGGGCTCAATCTCACAAGCCTGAGATCATGACCTGAGCCAAAACCAAGGGTTGAAGCTTAATTAATTGTGCCACCCAGGTGCCCCTGATAATTTCTTTATAGATTTTGGATACTAACCCTATATCAGATATCTCATTTGTAAATATCTTCTTTTCTGCTGGCTGTCTTTTAGTTTTGTTGATAGTTTCCTTCACTGTTCATAAGCTTCTTATCTTGATGAGGTCCCAGTAGTTCATTTTTGCTTTCATTTCCCTTGCCTCTGGAGATGTGTCTAGTAAGGAGTCGCTATGGCCGATGTCAAAGAGGTTACTGCCTGTGTTCTCCTCTAGGATTTTAATGGTTTCTATCTCACATTTAGGTCTTTCATCCATTTTTAATTTATTTTATGAAAAATTCTATGCCAACAAACTGGGCAATCTGGAAGAAATGAATAAATTCCTAGAAACAAGCAAATGATAAAAACTGAAACAGGAAGAAATAGAAAATTTGAGCAGATCCATAACCAGCAAATAAATTGAATCAGTAATCAAAAATCTCCCAACAAACAAAAGCCCAGAGCCAGATGGCTACCCAGGAGATTTCTACCAGACATTTAAGGAAGAGTTAATATCTATTCTTCTCAAACTGTTCCAAAAAATGGAAATAGAAGGAAAACTCCCAAAGTCATTCTCAACATTACCCTGATTCCAAAACCCACTAAAAAAGAGAATTACAGGCCAATATCCTTGATGAACATGGTTCCAACATTCTCAACAAGATACTAGCAAATCAAGTCCAACAGTATATTAAAAGAACTATTCACCATGAGAAAATGGGATGTATTCCTGGGCTGCAGGGCTGGTTCAATATTGACAAATCAATCAACGTGATCCACCGGGTTAATACAAGAAAAGATAAGAACCATATGATCCTATCAAGTGAAGCAGAAAAAGAGAAAAAGCATTTGAAAAAATACAGAATCTGGTGGGTTTTTTTGGTTTTTTTTGTTTTTTTTTTTTTAAGATTTATTTATTTATTTGAGGGCAGACCGGGTGTTTCAGCGGTTTAGCGCCTCCTTCAGCCCGGGGCCTGATCCTGGAGACCCGGGATGGAGTCCCATGTTGAGCTCCCTGCGTGGAGCCTGCTTCTCCCTCTGCCTATGTCTCTGCCTCTCTCTCTCTGTGTGTGTATGTGTGTCTCTCATGAATAAGTAAATAAAATCTTTAAAAAAATTATTTATTTATTTGAGAGAGAGAGAAAGTGCATGTGAGCAGGGGGAGGGGCAGAGAGGGAGGAAGAGAGAATCCTCAGACTCCCTGCTGAGCAATGCCCACACTTGGCTCAGTCCCAGGACCCCAAGATCATTATATGAGCTAAAAATGAGAGTTGAATGCTCAACCAACTTATCAACCAGGCACCCATACAACATCCATTCTTAATAAAAAATCGTCAGCAAAGTAGGCATAAGTGAGACATATCTCAACATCATAAATGCAATATACAAAAGACCCACAGCTAATATCATCCTCAATGGGGGAAAAACTGAAAACTTTACCCTTATAATCAGGAACAAGACAGGGATGGTCACTCTCCTTATTGTTATTTTACATCTTACTGGAAGTCTTAGCCTCAGCAATCAGAAAACAAAAAGTAATAAAAGGCATCTAAATTGTCAAGGAAGAAGTCAAATTTTCACTCTCTGTAGATGACATGATATTCTATTTAGAAAACCCAAAAAAACACCACCAAACAATTGCTAGAACTAATACATGAAGTCAGCAAAGTCGCAGAATATAAAATCAACGTATAGAAATCTGTTACATTTCTATACACCAATAATGAAGCAGCAGAAAAAAGAAGTCAAGGAATCAATCCCATTCACAACTGCACCAAAAACAGTAAGATAACTAGGAATAAACCTAACCAAAGAAGTAAAAGATCTGTACTCTGAAAACTATTAAACACTTATGAAAGAAATTGAAGGAGACACAAAGAAATGGAAAAACATTCCATGTTCATGGACTGGAAGAACAAACATTGTTAAAATGTCTATACTATTCAAAGCAATATACATATTTAATTCAATCTCTATCAAAATACCATGAGCACTTTCACAGAGCTAAAACAAGCAATCCCAAAATTTGTTTGGAACCACAAAAGACCCCAAATAGCCAAAGCAAACCTGAAAAAGCAAAACAAAGCTGGATAGCACATACAGAAGAATGAAACTGGATGACTTTCTTTCACCAAAAATTTCTACAAAATTTAAAACCATGAAATATTTGCATTCATGTCATTATATTACATTACATTTACATTTATATAAACTGATAAGCTTTCATGTACTGTATTAAGAAATTGGGGGTGCTCACATGGCTCCACAAGTTAAGCATCTATCTGCCTTTGGCTCAGGTCATGATTCCAGAGTCCTGGGATCAAGCCCCGAATTGGGCTTCCTGTTCAGGTGGGGAGCCTGCTTCTCCTTCTCCCTCTGCTCCTCCCCTGGCTCATTCTCTCTCTCTTTCTTTCTCTCTCTCTCTCTCTCTATCATAAATAAAATCCGTTAAAAAAAAGAAATTGGAATTATGCATTGGATCCTAGTGGTTCCTTTGTATAGATAAAAATTGGTATTTCCTCATCCTGATTCAAGATCTTTGAATAAAAGAGATGCTGTTGTGTCTAGGTCTGTAAGTTCTCTCAAATAGCACCATTCATATTTAAGGACTTAAATGATAATGATTAGACAGTGGTTGATGTTTTTAACTTGCCTACATTTCTGCTTGAAATTTTTCTTTTTACTTCCATGTATGCACTTGGCTCCCTTCTTTATGTCCATTGGAATCATCCACTGGCTTTATGGTGTGTGATACCAGGCAGCACTCATACCCATGGTGTACATTTAGATCATTTAAGTCATTAGTTCTCTTGGGAACAAGAAGGACATCATTTCTTAATTAAATCTTTTATAGCCCTAACACTCAAGGTGTCTATCTGTATTTATATTTATCCCAAACATAAGTAATGAAGATTTAGAAAAAAATGATTTAATGTTTTTCATCAATAAATAATGTGTACATAATTAAATGGGAACAAAGATTTATACCAAGTAAATAAGATGTGGGTAGAAGTGAGAGTAGCTACATGCAAGGACCCAAATTTTGATCGCTTTATGATGTCAGAAATAGCCGCACTTTTTAAATATTCCACCTCAAATTATTAAATTTGGCCTTGTGAAATTGACATTTTTGTGCAAACTATGAACAGCAACTTCAAATAATTCAGCCTTATGGACAATAACCCAGAAATCATAAAATGTCACCCAGTATTCTCTGATGTTCTTTACTTTATATTTCATTTAGTCTTTCTAGAAATTCTGTAAAGTATTTTACTATCTCCCCCTTAGACTAGGATCTAGCAAGCACAGAGCTGGACTTTGAAGCTCAGCTTGTGTGTAGGCAAAGCACAACCCCCTGCCTCTTCTGCCTCAAAGACGAAAAAAATGTTTCAGCCATGTAAGGCGAGCACATTCTCCCAAGGGCCAGCTAAAGAGTCGACATAGATAAGTCATTTTCCATGTCTGGAATTTTCTCCATTGCTCTTTGGTAAAACTTACAGAACTTTAACACTCTGAACAATGATGTGTCCTCTACGTGGAAACCACAGTTATTTAAAAATATTTGAAAACGAGGTGGGTTTTTGTTACATAGCCTACTTGCTTCTCCAGTTCTTGATTGTTAGTTCTTTTATCATACTTTGGGAATCTGGGTTATTCCTGGCTTCCATAATTCAGGAACAGCCCTGTTTCCTCTGTCATGCTTTCATTTGAGCATACTTATCCAGATTAAGGATAGTTAAAGGTTTGAACTGAAATCATCCAAGAGTGGTATGAGCTTATTAAAACAAACAAACAAACAAACAAACAAACAAACAGTGTAAGTACAATGAATTTTGAGGGATAATATGTATAAAATCATCATATTTAACTTGATAATGGGAAATAATTTCATGTTTTGGCCATGAGTGATTTAGGATCAGCAAATAGATCATCTCAACTACCATCTCCCGAGGTCCATCTCATCTATCAGAAGATATGAATTCTCTGCCTCCTCCCCCCTGCTCAATAGATGCTCTACATACCCCAGAAAAATATTTTTCCTATTAAACTTGTTAATAGATTTCCGTGGCTTACTTGCAGTAGTCAAAGTGAAGAGTTGAAAAGTCATCTTGAGTCAAAAATAAATCAAAGGTTTGATGATGAATAGAGAGCCCTTCACCATCATCCGTGACATCTGTAATGATTCATCTGCTTGATGTTTGATCAACATTCGGCTTTTCTTTGCTTGTACTATTCCAGAGCATGACTCCCGAGAGCTCAGAAAATTATCTCAGCTCTTTATGTATTAGAAATCTAAATAACCTCTGTGAGAGAAAAGTAAGACAGGTGGAACCAAGTCTATCATGTACTCCTTTTCCCTTCAATTTAAAATACAAACAAAGTAAAACTACCAGATAAATTCTGTTCCAAGGGAAATTTGACTCATCTGTGTCCCCACCATCCTTGGGCACCATTTTTCCTTAAAACTACCCCTTTCAGTGGAAGAAGAGGACAAGAGAAACCTCTCATCACCGAAGAGATGAGAGATGACAAAATTATGGTCAAAAGCGTGTGTGTGTGTGTGTGTGTGTGTGTGTGTGCGCGTGCACACAGATTCCAGAGGGGAGGTAAGTAGAGGATCTGTGAAATAGGTGAAGGTGATTGAAAGGTACAAACTTCCAGTTATAAAATAAATAAGTGGGATCCCTGGGAGGCGCAGCGGTTTGGCGCCTGCCTTTGGCCCAGGGCGCGGTCCTGGAGACCTGGGATCAAATCCCATGTTGGGCTCCCAGTGCATGGAGCCTGCTTCTCCCTCTGCCTTTATCTCTGCCTTGTCTCTGCCTCTCTCTATATATATATGACTATCATAAATAAATAATAAAAAAAAATAAAAAAGTAAAGAAAAACAAAATAAATAAGTCACTATGTGAAAAGCACAAATAGGAAATATAGTCAAATAATATTGTAATAAGGGGGACCTGGGTGGCTCAGCAGTTCAGCTTCTGCCTTTGGCTCAGGTCATGATCCCAGGGTCCCGGGATCAAGTCCCACAGTGGGCTCCCCACAGGGGCCCTGCTTCTCCCTCATGTCTCTGCCTCTTTCTCTGTATCTCTCATGAATAAATAATATCTTTTAAAAAATAATATTGTATAAGTTGGGTGGTGACGGACAGTGACTGCACCTAGCATGCTGAGCATAGCATTGTCATGTGTAGAATTGTGGAATCAAAACACTGTAGAAAATTTTATCAGGGATCCCTGGGTGGCTCACTGGTTTAGCACCTGCTGTCGGCCCAGGGCGTGATCCTGAAGTCCCGGGATTGAGTCCCGCATTGGGCTCCCTGCTTGGAGCCTACTTCTCCCTCTGCCTCTGTCTCTGCCTCTCTCTCTCTCTGTGTGTCTCTCATGAATAAATAAGTAAAACCTTAAAAAAAATTATCATTCACCCAAAAACATATCAAATGACTGACTCTGGTTATATGAAATGTCCAAAATAGGCCAATGTGTAGAGATAGAAAGATGAGTGATTGCCTAGGGCTAGGAGGAGGATTTTGGAGGGAGAAATGGAAATTCATTGCTAATAAATGCATTTCTTTTTGTGGATGAAGAAATATCCTCAAGTTGGTTGTGATGGTTGCACAATTCTGTGAATATAATACAAACCATTAAAGTATATTTTAAATAGGTAAGTCACATGGTATGTGAATTATATCTCAGTAAAGCACATCTTTAAAATGGAAATATAAAATAAATATAGTGTGTTCTTCAACTGGTAAATGTATATCAGATATTGTATATAAGTATATCCTTTTGTTCTCAAAGAAATGTCTTTGGAAACAACAAAAATAGTGGGAAAATGAATAATTTTCTTGAGTAGCATACTTACTCTTTATCTTTTTTTTTAAATTTTTATTTATTTATGATAGTCACAGAGAGAGAGAGAGAGAGAGAGAGAGAGAGAGAGGCAGAGACACAGGCAGAGGGAGAAGCAGGCTCCATGCACTGGGAACCTGATGTGGGATTCGATCCCGGGTCTCCAGGATTGCGCCCTGGGCCAAAGGCAGGCGCCAAACCACTGCGCCACCCAGGGATCCCTACTCTTTATCTTTTAGATTAGCAATAAAATTGGTTTTATGTATGGCTAGTTAAAATGCCTGGCATTGTTTAGGAATTCTTATATCTTTTACTGAGTCTCTCATCACAAACTGCTTGAATAATTGCCTTCAAAACAGCAATTCAAAGATATTTTTAAAAATATTGACAGGTTAGAGGCACCTAGGTGACTTAGTGGTTGAGCGTCTGCTCGGGTCATGATCCCAGAGTCCCGGGATGGAGTCCCACATCGGGTTTCCCGAAAGGAACCTGCTTGTCCCTCTACCTGTGTCTCCGTCTCTCTCTGTGTGTCTCTCATGAATAAATAATAATCTTGTTTAAAAAGAAAATAAAATATTGACAGTTTAAAAAGCAGAAATTTGACAGTCTCCAGTGAAAGTAAAGCTCTAGATTTCATTTCGTGCGATTACCACAATCATTTTAAAGCAATAATAACTGGACACAATTGCAGTTATCATTCCAAATGTTGTGTGTCTGACATCATTATGGCATAACAACATTGATGCATAAATCGCCATGTTAGTTATCATTGATCTAAAATACTAACAAAAGGAAATACCATATTCTTTCAGAGATAATTTTGGTCCAGGGTCCTGAATCTAGTAGGAGCCTTTTGGTTGGGGTAAGAAAAGAGGCATTTTTTTCTTCAGATTTCTCAATCAGCATTTTGATACCATCAAATTAAGAGATCCCATCCTCTCTGCATGGCCAGATGGCTGCACTGTTAGAAGCTGCCGAAGGAAGGGATGAGTTTCCTCTGAGATAAAACTTAAGTATATAATTGATCATAGTAAACATTCAGATGCTCAGATTTTAAAGGCAATTTGACATCATGTTTTTTATTAACATTTTCTAAGCAGGACCTCCATAGAGGATGATTGCCTTGCCTTCACAGGCGGTAGCTGACTTCAGGAGAGATGAGAAAGTACCCAGCAGATGTCAGAGGCCCTACCCTCTGGACCACACGCCTGCTGACATGCCACCCCTGGCTTAGCCATTTGCCCCTCCTGGACGCATAATGCAATGGCATTTCTCAACTATCACATTAATTATCTGAAGAGTCCATAAAAAAAATAAAACTGTCCACACACAATGAGAGTTTTCCCTTGGCAGTCATCATCAGTTCTTTTTCTGTGGTTTTAATTCAAAATGTCAAACCTGAGTTTTGTATAGACATACAGTATTGTTTCTGTCTTATACGTTTTTGTCTCACCTAAATGGCTTTTGTCTGACTTCTACAATAAATACATAATAAATATTTAAAACCATTTAAGTACAATTAATGCACAAAAGGTGCTATGAATTACAATCCGTTTTAAATTATTTATTTTTTCTTGTTTTACTACATTTTCTTTTTTTTAAGATTTTATTTATTTATTCATGAGAGACAGAGAGAGAGAAGCAGAGACACAGGCAGAGGGAGAAGAAGCAGCCTCCATGCAGGGAGCCTGATGTGGGACTCAATCCCAAGTCTCCAGGATCATGCCAAAGGTGACGCTAAACCACTGAGCCACACAGGCTGCCGTTCTTTTTTTTAATTTAAATTCAATTAGCCAAAATATATTACATACCTAGTTTCCAATGTCATATTCAGTGATTCATCAGTTATGTATAACACCCAGTACTCATCACAACAATGCTCTCCTTAATGCCTGTCACCCAGTTACCCCATTCCTCCTCCCTCATCCCCCTTGGCAACCCTCAATTCACTTCCTTTTTTAAAAGATTTTATTTATTTATTCATCAGAGACACAGAAAGAGGCAGAGACACAGGCAGAGGGAGAAAGAGGCTCCATGCAGGGAGCCTAATGCAGGACTCAATCCCAGGACTCAGGGATCACGACCTGTGCTGGAGGGCAGAGGCTCAACCACGGAGCCACCCAGGTGCCCATCAATTTTTTTCCTAGAGTTAAGAGTCTCTCATGGTTTTTCTCCCTCTCTGATGACTTCCCATTCAGTTTTTCCTCCCTTCCCCATGGATCCTCTGTACAGTTTATTATATTAACTTTCAATGTTAACCTTTTTCTCACAATTTCTTGCACCAAAATACATCTCTCTTTTTTTTAAGACTTATTTATTTATTTGAGAGAGAATGCATGGGGGTAGGGTCAGAGGGAGAAGAAGAGAATCTTAAGCAGACTCCATGCTGAATGGGGAGCCTGATGGGGCCTCGATCTCAGGACCCTGAGATCATGACCTGAGGTGAAACCTAGAGTCAGATGCCTAACCAACTGTACCACCCAGGCACTCCTACTTCAGAATATATCTTATATCACTATTTACTAAAATTCTATAGTGAAATTTAATTTTTAAACAAGCTTACATGATTCTCTATTTATGAAAAGGAACTTATATGAAATAATTGGTATTGCTTGACTAGATAACCCATAATACTAAACAGAGAAAAACAGCATTATCACCTATGAACATTAAAATGGTTAGGATGTACAAGTAACTTTGGAAGAATATTCCGTTAGCATAAACACCAAAATCATAAAGTGACATCATGTTCTCAATTATACTTATTCTTCCAACATTTTATTTTAAAACTGTAATAATGACAGAAGAGAGGCATTTGCATTTGAAAGGTACATACAACCTCATAATTTGCTTTGTTAAGAAGGCAAGAAAAGAAGTGTCTGTGTTCTCCCGGTGATGGTTTGTGTTTCCATCTGCCTCGGCTGAGTGTGTCTGCAGTTGGTCTAAACAAGGACATGTGCAGACACAACATGAAATGTAGGTTCTGTGAAGAGAAAGAAGCTTCCATTGCAAGAAAAGTGTTAACACCTTTTACATGTGTTTATTACAAATTGTGGTTCTCAACATTTAAGGTTTTGTTTTTGTTGTTGTTGTTTTGTTTTATTTTATTTTGTGTGTGTGTTTTTTTTTATTTTAGCAAATCCTTATTCACAGAACAAAGAAGCCAATCTAAGTACTTTAAATAGTACCAACTTCTGGATTAACATTAGCTTGGTTAATTCTATAACTTCTCCATCTATTCCCTTATATCCTTACTGGAAGAAAACTTTGTTTATTGACAACATCGGAATTCACGACGTAAATAAGGAAAACAATTATTACAGGGATGACACCTGTGATAACGGAGACAGTGCTTCCACTCCATGGGTGCATGTGCCTTTATCAGCATTTATTGAGCACCTACCAAGTGCCAGGCTTTGCTAAATACTAAGAATTCAGGGCTTGCCTTCATGAATAAATAATCTAGGGAAGGCTGAAGGGAAATGAACTATGTTCAAGAGATTATTAAGTAAACTCACATACTTAAAAAATATTTCCTCGGATCATTTGGTATATTTGGATTTGGACACTTGGGCATTTTACAAATCACTCCAGTGTGACATGAAGTGTCAACACAGAGAATTCACATCTTACTCCCAATTGGTTGCTATCTCTGACATACAGCCTCAACCTCCCTGACCACAGAGTGCTCTCCAGAACCTGAGGGGACCCCTTTTGACACACAGCCCATAGAACCATAGTGTGGAGTCTCCCTGGCTTTCATATTTTTGACATAGAACACTCACTCTAAACCCCTAGAAGTGTATTTTCAATTGCCATTACTAAAAGTTTCCTTATAACCTCCTGTGGTAACACAGGGAGCAGCCTCACCTGTTCAGCAGCACAAACCTCTCACCCCACACCCACCATTCCCCAGCTGTTCTGAGCACATGCTTTTTCTCATTTTTGGATTTCATCCATTCATTGTTTGTGCCATTTTAGATATGTCCTGCCTCCTCCACCTTGAATCCAGCCTTCTCTGCAATGCCATTTGTGATTGACCTCGTTCTCCCACCTTCCTTCTCCAGCACGTAGGCCTGTCACTTCTGTAATACTTAATATTGTACTTCATAGATTTAAGAAATGTGTTCTGCCTCCAGACCATAACTCCGTGAGAGTAAGAACAATACCTGGTATTGCTTGTCTTCAGAACCCAGCATCAGAACCATACGTCTCAGAAACATGGAGCTCTTTGTTCTCTCAACTTCCACAAACCTCTCACCCCACACCCACCATTCCCCAGCTGTTCTGGGCACAAGCTTTTCTCATTTTTGGACTTCAGTGTTGGTGGGTGCCTCAATCTCAATAAGATCTCAAGGTCACAAAGAGTGAACAATAAAGAGAGCGATACCATTACATGGACCATTTTAGCAGGATGTGGATTTACTGTAAAATCATCAAAGCTGAAAATTCAGGGCTCATCTGGTGCCCACGCCACTCTCCCAGGAGCTCACATGGTTATATATATTTTTGTGAAATTTTCGAAAGGAAGCTATTTTAACTACAGTTATCTCTTTCCAATTAGATTCCCACTATATCTTATTATGTTGAGAGTCATTGGAGTGACCCACAAACATGTGTGGGGTCTGGCTTGGAAATTGAGTGTGGTTGTGTTTACATGAGATAAATTTATGTGGCTTGAGGTCACTTTAGTGTATAGTTAAAGCCATTGCTGGCCATGCCTGTGAGTAATGGCTCTCAGGAATATTTTTACCATTGACAGTGGGAACTCTGCCAGACATTGAGACATGAAGGTATCAGGTCAGAAGTGGTTTCACAATATGAGATATGTCCTACTGTTTCCAACACTAGAAATATGTAGAGAGTGGAGAGAAAACAAGATCTATGTGCCAGAAACTAGTCTGTGGAGAATTCTCCCAATCAGACATGTGAACTTATAAACACAAGACTGGGTTCTCATTGATGCCTGGTCAACAAAGAAGTTCTCTCCTGCAGGAAATTTACTTGATAGCCTTGAAAATTATAATTGCACCATATGCTTTTTAAAATTTTTAATGGGAATCAAACAAAAGAGAATTTATCCAAATTCTCACGGTTGTAGAGCACAAACTTGTAATAATATTAAGAGTGAGTACGCCTATAACAACTCATATATGAAAGAAATTTTAGAGTGGTTTCCCACTGAATTTGACAACAACTTGGAAAGTGTACAAGATATTATCAATAAAAGTTTGTGAAGCTGAAAAAATCAACTGAAAATATTAAGTTAAGACTGAATTATCTTTCTGTTTTGTTTAAATAAAATATTATAAAACATCTGCCATATGAAAAGTCGATCAAAGAGTATGGAGCCAAAAGCATAGGGAAAGAGTATTGTGGAGATGTATTGAGCAGGGGATTAAATATCATTTTTCTGTAAGTTGTCACATTTGTGATATTTGTCACCCTTTTTAAATTTGAGACTTGTTGTGATTTCTTTTCTTATCCTAAATAAATGAATATTCACCTTTACATCTAATTTAGAATTTCAGTTCAGTTTGCTTTTCCTCTTCTTAAAGAAGTTCTTCAAAAATTGTATATACATCAGGTCCTAAAAACCTGGATCATCCTCTACCACCAAGATATGGAAAGATATATGTGCCAAAGATGAGCAAGTGATGGTTTATCTCTGATTCTGTTCCAGTCTTGACCTAGCTAGCAAGTGTGGAGAATTTCCTCCAAACGTAGCCAGTTTCACATCACAGCCCAGAATGAATCAAGAGAAGAAAGTTCATCTCAGAGAACAAAAGACCGTATCTGAGGACAGAGAAGTAATTACTATAGATGCCTTTTCTTGGTCTCTGCATTATCCTCCCCCCCCCCCCCGCCCCGTAATAGAAGATAAGAGCCTTGGGTGCCAGGTTAAGATAACGCACCTTTCTTTAAGGTGAATGGAAAACTGTCTAATCAGTTAGTAAATGCAGTCCCAGCTGCACATTATTCAGAGCCCCTGAACATGAACAGATACTAAACCAGTTTCCCAAGGGCAAAGTTCCAATTATTGTATGAATATTCACAAACTGTTCTGAACCATAAACTCCTTCCAAGTACCATCTACTATCCCTGCCTCTCTTTGTGCTACCCCTGAAGGAACTCACGCCTGGTTCTTAGTTAGCCATCCTATTAAACCAATGGAGGAGAGCCTCTGAGTGAGAGTGTGGATGGCAATTCTTCCCCCAAATGCCTATCAGGTTATTCTTAACAAGCAGATACTATAACCTAGAGATATGCTGCAAGGATATGGTGAGTTCAGAAAACCGGAGAATCTTCCATTGAAGGGAATAAATCAGTAGTGAGCTTTACACTTTTGCAATATATAACTAGTGTAGTTCTTAAAGGCTCACCCCAAATCTTCCAATAATGTTCTTTGACCTCAAAAAGAGAAAGGATGGACTCTGAGAAACCATAACCCCAAACAACTGAAATTGAAAGGCCCCGTATGCTTCTAAGCACTTACATAAGTCCAGACATCTGACTAAATATCCAGATAATGTTATCAGCGTTATGTGAGCAAATCAACTTGAGTAAAAAACTTGAACCACTATGTACACCTGAAACTGATGTAGCATTGTGTGTCAACTGTACTCAATAAATAAGTAAATAAGATTTAAATTAAATTAAGTTAAATTATTCATTAAAGGGAAAAGGAAAATAATATATCTCACTTCTTTATGTTTTAAGTTTTCTTCTCCCTATCTCCATGCGAATGTTCATAGTAGATTTTTTTCTATGGGCTGTGTTTGAAATTTAAACTACAATTTTCTTCTTGTTGTTCTGAATTATTTTTTATATTGTTGCTCTTGGTTTCATACTCTAGCTTATTCAGACATTTATCTAAGATGGCTAAAAAGAGGGAAAGTATACAATGGGATTAAATAAATTAATGAAAACCATGAAACAAAGAGGAGCCATTTATCATGCACTGGTTCGAAAATGAGAGAAGAAGGGAGAAATGAGAAAAAAAGAGAAATGGAGATAAATGTTTATTGCAATTAAAATCAGAGGTTTAGAGTACATAGTATCTTTTCTCCTATTTTTGAGATTGGATAACCCTTTATAAGTCTGAAGATTTTGTTGGGACTTACATTGACTTGAATACAGAGAGAACATTCTCTTTGTGGGGCCATGAACAGAAGAGGGCGTGCGGTGGGGTCAGAGGAATTGTGACTAGGGTGTGAGTGTTTTGCACAGAAGCCCAAAGGTACAGTGGCTGTTTCTGGGCCAGACCAACTGTACGAACCTTGCAGGACTCTCAAATATTTTGCCCCAAATGGATTCCATGCTTTCTTCTGAAAGAACTGCCAGGTTTTTCACTGATTTGGCTGTTTTGGGGCTTTTTCCTAGGTTTGCTTCGTGAACCTGGATGTGAACAAGGATGCAAGCAGCACAGAGCACCTGCAGCAGGTAACCCTGGGAACACAAGCTCTCCAGGAGCTCATAACAAAGGCTTGCTGGGCCAACCAGAGAGCCTACATGACTTCATCTATAAATGGCACTCATTCAGTTGGAGACTCTTTGGTTGGGTGGCTTCACCACAACCCATTCCCTGACACCTCCCATGCAGGTTGCCTTCCTTGTATTCGTGAAATTAGCTTTCCCAAGATAACTGGGCTGCTCTCTGAACAGGTGCTTTCCCCTGCCCCCAGGCCCTGCTAGATGCTTTCTCCACCCCTACCTCCTTTGTTCTCAAACAACCTGCCTGAGATGACATTTCCAAAGTTTTTCCAAACCTGCTTGATACCAGCCAGCCCTTCTCTGTGGCTTTCAGGTCTGGTCCTCCTGCTGCTTTGATCAAACGTTTTGTCTCTAACTTTGGTTTCCTAGTCTTAAACTCAACTGGGGCTCAAACTCTTGGCATTCTGCAGCAGCTACATATTCCAACTCACAAGATTGAGATGATCCTGATGTAAATCCTTGAGAGCATGCAAGTACTTGAAGGTCCCCTCAGTCCTTTGGAACTAGAGGCAATAGGGGGTCTGATAGGAAGAATTGGTGTGATGTGGTTATCCTTTCAATGCCCAAAGTTGAAGATGGTTTGACCTCACTATTTGGTAATGGTATTATAGTGGTGTGATAACACACCATTTGCAGCTTTGCAGTCGGAACAGTAGGCCTGTGATTACTGTTATTCCTGTAATGTTTTTTTCTTGACAATGCTGCACCTGGGTTGGAAGCTTCTCAAACCTAATTGCCCACACAGATTATCCGTAATAGATTTCCACAGAGCTTCAAATATCATTCATCTGTGTAGTACTGGAGGGATTTGGGAGGAAAAATTGTACATATGCTTTCATTTAATGGACTTATGGTGCAGACAGAGTTTGTCAAAGAGACAGCAGGAGAGACCAAAGCAAGTTGGCATCTTGGACTGTGTGTTTGAAGATTTATATGAGTGATTTGAGACAGTCTTCTGCTATGGCTAAGAGTAGAAACTTAGCACTGATTTAGCTATATGAGCGTGTGTAAACTAATCTCTGGACCTCAGACTACTTATGTGTAAAAAGGGAAGTAATAATGATACCTAATCCATATGGGGGTGTTGTGGGAATTAAGTGCACTAAGATGTAACTTGTACAGTCTTTAGCATAGCACCTAGTACATAGAGTGAAATGAATATTGGAAATTATTATTATTGATACTATGATTATTGACTCTGTTAGAATAGATGATGATAGTCAATAAGTCTCTTATTCCAACTATGAAAAGGATAACAATCCTACTATGTATACCTGTGCTGTAATAGTAATTAAATGTCTACTTTGGAAAATTTAGAACTAAAAAGTTTTTAAAGCTTTATGGTTAAGTAATTTTCTATTCCAATCTAAACCTTTATGCATCAATTTCATACAACCTCTTCTAGTAATAATCTTAGTATATTATCTAATCTATCATTTGTATAAGTTATATATTATTTTTGCAAGTAAATAGTTTTGGGGTAGTGCTTTGGAGGTGAAAAGAAACCATCTAAACAAACTAATCTCTTCCTCCACAGAAATTGGTCAATGTTTCACCAGATCTTCCAAAGCTCATCAGCTCCATGAATGTCCAACAGCCCAAAGAAAATGAAATTGTCCTTCTAAGTGGGTTAACATCTGGAAATATCCAGGCAGATTTTGAAGTTTCACAGGTAAGAGATGTAATCTGTTGATAAGATATTCATTAGTGATAGGTTATCTATGGTCAACTCTTGGCACAAGTCGTTATGAACTTCAAATAGATGCTACATGTAAGCTCCCATAGCAAAAGACTTCAAAATCTCTTTGTAATCAAAAAGTCTTCATTTGTATTTCTTCTGAATATGCCACTCAAGAGTTTGACAGAGCTTCTTTTACCTCAACTCCTAACATTTATTATCTTCTCAAGTTCATGATGCTAACTTGCACTTAAACTAGAGCAGACACATTGGGCACAGAATGACTAGTTATCTTGGTTTTCTTCAAATCTATTAAATAATAAAAAACAGACTCATTTTATGTTTCTCAAACAATACCAAAATTCTAATTCATACCGTGTGGTCCCAGAATCCTAGCATTCCTTCTTTCTTCTTATATTTATTTCTTAGGATATACCAAATGAGCCAGGCTAATAAATACAGGATAGCAACCCCATGGACAGAAAATGAGTTTCCTCGAAAGACTAAAGTGAGTTAGTGAGTGAGTCCTTAGAGAGTAAAATTCCTAGAAGAAATGAACATTACTGGGATGCCTGGGTGGCTCAGTGGTTGAGTGTCTTCCTTTGGCTCAGAGCGTCATCCCAGGGTCCCGAGATCGAGTCCCACATCATGTTCCCCACAGGGAGCCTCCCTATCTCTGAGTCTCTCATAAATAAATAAATAAAATCTTTTAAAAAAGAAATGAATGTTACTAAAAATAAAGCAGGAATTCAGATAATATTACTCTCATTCAGTGCACAGATCTTCATTGTTATTAGATGAGTCATTATTTGAAGACTAGTTTTTACAACTATAAATTGTTTAGTTGATTTGCAGAAACAAATATAAGATTTCTAAAGGCATACTATTTCGAAGATTGTGGATATTCCCAAATAAGTCATGCTGATAGTGACATATAATATAGCTACAGATTAAAATGTTGCACATTTGTTTTCCTTCAATTGTTCTTTCTTGGGTTCTAGTTTTTATGGAAAATTTTAAAACATTCTTTTATTTTTTAGTTCTTCCAAATGTCAAAAAACTCAGATACCTACCCACTATTTCTTGCATCTACTCCAGATGCTTTGTAAAAATTTGCACACAGCCTATTACAACTTGGTAATCAAGACCAGAAAAGGGGGGGATCCCTGGGTGGCTCAGCGGTTTAGCACCTGGCTTCGGCCCAGGGTTGAAGTGGAGTGGTCCTGGAGTCCCAGGATCAAGTCCCACATCAGGCTCCCTGCATGGAGCCTGCTTCTCCCTCTGCCTATGTCTCTGCTTCTCTCTCTGTGTGTCTCTCATGAATAAATAAATAAAATCTTAAAAAAAAAAAAGAAAACCAAAATCCTCATTAAAAAAAAAAAAAGAAAGAAAAAGACTAGAAAAGGGGCACCCAGGTGGTGCAATCAGGCCTCTAACTCTTGGTTTCAACTCAGGCCATGATCTCTGGTGTGGTGATCTTGGTGTCATGGGATGAAGCCCCACTGTGCCCTCCCTCGGCTTCATGCTCAGTGTGGAGTCTGATTGGGATTCTCCTCCTCTCCCTCTGCCCCTCCTGCTCATTCTCTCATTCTCTTTCTCTCTCTCTCTCTCTCTCTCAAGTAAGTAATTTTTAAAAAGACTGGAACAAAATTTCTCCTGGTCAATCTAATAACACATTTTCTTAGTGAGATAATTCATCACCTGAAAAGAGAAAACAGAAATGGTCCTAGTGCTTTCTCTGTATACTGGGCAAAGGTATGATGACCAATAGGAGTTTTCAAATCTGAGTTTTAAAACAGTATATCTGCACCAGGCCTATTAGGATTTGTAATTAAATATGACAGAAAATTAGATTATGCATAAAAATAGTATAGCTAATAGGTAGATTGTTAGTGGGACTTGAACAGTGTCATCAGGACATGGATTTTCCCTTGTGGCCTCTTTAGGGCTTTCTCTCTCCTTACCCCACTATCAGTCTCTTCCCAGGAAAAGTCACTATCCCTTTGGGTTCAAGTTGAGCAAAAGTGAGTTGTCTCCTCCATATGGTTCCCAGCAAAAGTCGAATTGTGTTCTATTGGTTCCCATGTGCCATATGCCCATTTCTGAACCAATCACAATGGCCTGAGGAATGCAGTGTTC
Organism: Vulpes lagopus; assembly: GCF_018345385.1. Classification (NCBI taxonomy): domain Eukaryota; kingdom Metazoa; phylum Chordata; class Mammalia; order Carnivora; family Canidae; genus Vulpes; species Vulpes lagopus. Next base: position 10,737,520 of record NC_054831.1, read on the forward strand.
CAACCGGCAGGCTGGGTCACCTGCTTGGATCACCTCGGAGTTTGAGGTCAATTAACTCCATGTAAATCACTTGGATTGTGAGTGAGCCAAAACATGATGCCCCACAGGGTATGAGAACCAGAAGAAGACTTAGTGATGTTTTGTTTCCCAAAATAAACACAGATGTTAATTGGGGTCAGGGAAAGTCAGATTGCCCAGGACTCATTAAGTATCATCCATCAAAAACATGCTTAACATCCTGCGTGCTTTTCCTAAGAGCTATCAAGAATTGTCTGTGAGCTGTAACACTCTTAAACATTTCATTCTTCTCTGTCCCAAGAGTCCCCACCACTTCTTACATACCCCTTCACCCTTCTGCAGTCTCCCAAAGCCCTACCTCATTTTCTAGGTACCACAATCCATGTTTTTTTAAATCCATGTGTTTTAAAAGAGCAGTAATTTTAGGGCAGTGTATCAATATTGAATCCCATGTTAGCCAGCCATACCCAGTACCTAACTGTTCACGGATAGTCTCAGTGTGGCTGTCCTGCCTCATGAGAGTTAGTTACCTGTTAATCCACAAGTTAAAATGGAGCTATTGGCCAGGGAATCTTGAGCTGGGTTCTTAGGAGAAGTCTAGATCAACCCCCAGGGCAGAGCTATTGTTCCCAGTGACCCTGTGAAGAAGGGAATCAACAAGCCACTTGGCACCTTTGTGCCAGGAAATTACAACACCAAAGATTTTCAGTAGTCCAGATGACAAGTGACCTCGCTTCTCTCAACTATAATTTCCTATTCTGTAAAATGGATATTTAAAAAATATATATTTTCTTCATTCTCAGAGACTAGTCATAGTGATTTAATAAAATAATATGAAGGCACCTTGAAAAGGACTATTCAGATGCAAAGTGGTGTGTTTTCTTTCCATGTCCAAAAAACTGAAGGAAGGTAAAGTAGAAGGAAAATGTTATTTAAAGCAAAATAAGGCATGCCTGGGTGGCTCAGTTCGTTCAGTTCTGACTCTTGATTTTGGCTCAGGCGAAGATCTCCCAGGGTCGTGGGATCAAGCCCTACATGGGGCTCTGCGCTGGGCGTGAAGCCTGCTTAAGATTCTTTCTCTCTCCCTCTCCATCTTTCCCTCCCCCCTTTCGTCCCAAATAAATAGATGATAGAGCAAAATAAGATACCAGGGTAGACTACTGGGCACACCAAGAATAAGCATCCATTTACAAACTGGCTAGGCTTATCCGGGGAAGAGAAGTACAAGGATATTGTCACAAGGATAATGTATGTAGAGAGTGCTCCTTCTGCCTCCTGATGAGTTTCATTATCTATGAACAGTTTTCTCTTTATTTATTCATGCCTCCATCTTTCCAACTCAGCAAATGACCCTACTGCTTTTTTTATATTGCTACATTATTTTGCAGTTAAATTGTACGACTCAGAAAAAATGTAAGGAAATAATCATAATGTACCTCTGTTGTTCCTGTGTAAATATTTTAAATATAGTAAACCTTTGTTGAATGAATGAATATACTATATACTATAAGTCTAGCATTTTTCTTCATGCTGAGGATACAGTAGTAAATAAGTTGGACATCTTGCTTTTAGAGAGCAACTTACTTAGTCTAGCATTCTCTTTGACCTTATTTCTTATGGATATTATTAAATATATATGAACACATGCGCAACTATCCATACATATGTGTCTCAAAAGACTAATGAATAGTGGGGTGCCTGGGTGGCTCAGTTGGTTAAGTGTCCCACCCTTGATTTCAGCTCAGGTCATGATTTCTCAGTGTTTTGAGATGGAGCCCGGTGTCCGGCTCCATTCCGAGTATGGAGCTGCTTAGGATTCACTCTCTCTCCCTCTCCTTCTATCTCTCCCCCCTCACATGCTCTCTCTATATATAAAAAGAGAAACTAATGCATACATACCAGTGAACATCAAGTGAGAAGTTGGCATAACAGTTATGTTTTCCTTCTCCAAACAATTCTTAGTAGAGCCTTAGTATAAGATTTTAAAATATCTTAAGAAAAATCATCATGAGGACAGCCAATGGCCAAGTAAAATACTAAGTGAAAAATACAAGTAAAATCAATTATTTTTTCTTTCTTTTTTTTTTCTGTTACCAATCCCTTTTCATTTTATTTATTTATTTATTTATTTATTTAATAAATTTATTTTTTATTGGTGTTCAATTTGTCAACATACAGAATAACACCCAGTGCTCATCCCGTCAAGTGCCCACCTCAATGCCCGCCACCCAGACTCTCCCACCCCCTGCCCACCTCCCCTTCCACCACCCCTAGTTCGTTTCCCAGAGTTAGGAGTCTTTCATGTTCTGTCTCCCTTTCTGATATTTCCCACTCATTTTTTCTCCTTTCCCCTTTATTCCCTTTCACTATTTTTTATTTATTATATGAATGAGACCATATAATGTTGGCCTTCTCCAATTGACTTATTTCACTCAGCATAATACCCTCCAGTTCCATCCACATCGAAGCAAATGGTGGGTATTTGTCATTTCTAATGGCTGAATAATATTCTATTGTGCATCGAAAGATAAATGGATAAAGAAGATGTGGTTTATGTATTCAATTATTTTTCTACAGAAGAAAATTTTTTCTGAGAGGCTTATTATGTACAATAATAAGATCTACACCTATGTCTGTCCTTTCTGTGAGGAGAACACGTAATTTTATTGGGCATGCATGAGTTCGAGGAGGTTCAAGTGCAAACCATCCTTTTCAAATTGCACATCCTTGGTTGATATTGGAGTTTTGCTGATTAGACCAGGAAACCATGGAGAGAATTGGAAAGGACACAGGAATTGGAGCCCAACGGGTCTGGATTTCATTGCTGGCTCTTGCATTTTATATTTGTGTAGCATCCAAATGAGCCTTTCTGTGCCTCATTTCTCCTCTAGAAGATAGTAATGGCATCCCATAGAAACTTCATAGAAATAATGTTTGCATTAAAGGTAATAAGATATTCAAAACATCTAATAGACTACAATAAAAATTATATAATAATAACTACCATTATTTTACAGGCTGTATTGTTTGGCCTTCATTTACCTAAGACTCCTAGGATGCTTATTTACTTTGAAGAACATTGTTCAGAAAATATATTTTCTCTCTATGAATGCAATAACCATAGAACATTGCACATTTAACACAGTCCTTTCTCTAAGTTTATTTTGAGGTATTACTTAACTGTTCATGTTGATTTGTTAATATCTCTTTTGAATCCTGACACAATATATAAAACCCTAGGTCATATATATTTAATCTGAATGATATGAAATGGCCAATATGCAACCATTTTTACCTATAAATATGGTGCCTTCATTATTTTTATTCATGCTTGATCCACTGGTAGTATACTGTGCCCCACCTCCCAGTCCCCACCCCCCATCTTTTTTTTTTAAAGATCTTATTTATTTATTAATGAAAGACGCAGAGAGAGAGAGGCAGAGACACAGGCAGAGGGAGAAGTAGGCTCTATGCAGGGAGCCCGATGTGGGACTCAATCCTGGGTCTCCAGGATCATGCCCTGGGCTGAAGGCAGTGCTAAACCGCTGAGCCACCTGGGCTGCCCCCCAACCCCCATCTTATTCATGTTTGTACCTCCCACCATACCTTGCATAAAATAGACACCCAGAAAGTATCTTGTAAATTTCAAGTTAGTGTATTATGTCTGAATTCAGTGGAAATAAAATTAATCAAGCCAGCTACTGTTACTCTACAGCAGTAGTTCCTCGTTATTGTGGGAGATCTCAGACCCTTTGTGCATTTCATTAAAAAGCTGTAAAATCGGGGGCAGCCCAGGTGGCTCAGCAGTTTAGCGTCCCCTTCAGCCCAGGACGTGATCCTGGGATCCCAGGATCGAGTCCCGCATCCTGCTTCCTGCATGGAGCCTACTTCTCCCTCTGCCTGTCTCTCATGAATAAATGAATAAAATCTTTATTTTAAAAAAAGCTATAAAATCAGCACTTCTCAAATATTAATTCATGTGGAATCACAAAGAGATTTTTCTTGAAAATTCAGATTCTGATTCAGTAGATCTGAGATGGATCCTGAGATTATCCATTTCTAACAAGCTGCCAGGTGGTGCCAAGGCTGCTAGTCTACAACCACGCTTTGAAAAGCAGGGTTATGAACCCCCTTCCTCAAGAAACAGACCTAATTACCTAAGCATGTAGATCAATTCTGTTTCTGAGCCCCCTGGACCCCTAGGAGAATGATTGGATTTTTCATTTTATAATCACCAGTCCTGGAATTACTCTAATTATAATATTCAACTAAAAAGATTAATAAATGATATTTATGGAACAAAAAGATATACTACTTTCAGAAATACAATATGGATGTGGACATGTGTGTATTTCTGTGCGTTACATGTACCTCTTACACACACATATATTCAAACTCAAGGATTCCAAAATGTAAGTTAAGTAGGATCAGACCCAATTAACTCTAATTGCAGATAAGCATAGGATTTAAATAATCCTTTTTATAAACTAAATGTTTAGACATAAACTATTTCCCCTAAACATTTCAAATTCCACTTGGATATAAATGTGTTTAGCTTTCTCCTCCCCACTAGCTCTTGTTTCCAGTCAAATAATTTTCTGTTAAAACTTACTACAAATCAGCGTATTGTTCCTTTTATAAAAATAAAGATCTCGAGATGCACAAGATATGTTTACTAGTAATAGGTGCACGAGCAATCGAAACTTTTATTGCTTTCTAATGGACAACAATATGAATAGAGAAAATGTGTAGTGGAGAACAGGGAGATGGTCTGTAAACTCTAGAACAGAACAGAATTAATAGGTCTCACAGGGACAACATCTAACGAGTTGAGCCTTTGTATCACGGCTTCCCTATATGCTGATCTTCTAGAGATAATTAGTGCTCTTCCAGTGGATTTCTTTATATATCATTGTGTCTGCTTCTTCAGATGAGCATTAGAAATTCCAACTCTAGTTAATAGAAACACTGAAATACTGGCAGAGGTTTTACTGAACATCACCAAGGCAGAAAAAGATATTGGTCTGAGAATCCCTGAGAAACCAGGGCTCTGTTTCATCAAGAAGCACGCCCCAGACAGCCTTAAGGTTCCCCTCGGCTTAACTCGACTTTAGGCTTCATTCTGACTCTAGGCACTAACTGCCCTTTCCTTAGAACATTTACTTTAGAAAACATCCTTATGAATTATTTCTCTTCCCCTTTGAGATGTAAATCACTTTAAAGGCCTCATGACAGTTTTAGAGCCTGGGAGCATCTTTTTCAAAGACCTAAGAGCCATCTCTTGAAATAAGATCATCAAAGAAGACGGTGTCCCTTCCTCTGTGGAAGGATGGGAGATCGAGATCTGCTTCTGCTTCTGGAGGAGCCAGAGCAAAATTACCTCCTGCCATGCAGATGCAAAAACATTTACTTTTCTTTTGGCTAGAACCAATTAGCAAGCACAGATGACCCACAACCCTCTGACACCAGCCCCTAAAAGCCCTAGTGCCTTCTATTTCTGTGGAGCTGTGGTCCAACTCACTTCTGGGGCCCCTCTTTCCTATTTTAAGAGCTCTGATGAAGGTCTTCCTTAACTTATTTAACTTTGCCCACTGCCACTTTTGCTTTGACAGGAGACCCCCAAAAATATGTGATACAACTGGCCTATTTTCCCCTAAGTCAGACTTTCTCCTAGGTACCCTGTGTGCCTGAATATCACTTGAATTTTTTTTCAAGCAATTCATCAATCTAAGCCCAGAAGATATTCCAAATATTTTAAATGTCCCCTACTCCTTGTAACAAGGAAGACTGGTGAAAGAAGAAAGGTCAGAAGTGATGATTTTTTTTATTCTCTATTTCAATAAATACCTTCTTTTCTCTCAACATTCAGTGTCCTTGGCTGCCAGATATCTGCTTGGTCCAGTGTGCGAGAGGGAACAGGGCAAACAGTACCAATTGCATCATCTTTGAGATCAACAAATTTTTGATTGGTCTGGAACTGGTGCAGGAGCGGCAGCTCCACCTGGAAACAAACGTCCTGAAAGTGGAGGATGACACAAACTGTTCCCTGTCTTCAATCGAGGAGGACTTTCTCACCGCCTCTGAGCACTTGGAGGAGGAAAGTGAGGTGGAAGATTTGAGGAACGGTGAGAACTGCCCCATAAAACAAATGTGCATCCTGAAATTAGTCACCCTATGAAAATGAGTGAGATTTCAGCCACGTCCGTTTGGCTGACGCATCAGAATCTTCACCTACCGAGTTTCTAGTGAGGCCACTGACTCATGCGCTTAGATTAAATGGTTGGATGGCTCCATTTTCCTAAAGATGCCTTAGGGATGCTGATGGACATCCTCCTGCCTGCCAAGAGCCTAAGACTATCGTAAGGAGGGAAGTTATCTTCCCTGAGACTACCACAAAGCCACCTATTAGTTGAAGCCAACTTAAACTGGCCTGAATCCTAGCACTGCCTCTTTGAGACTGTGAAGCCTGGGTCAGTTCCTAGTCCTTCTGAGCCCCAGTTCCCTTATCCATTATTTGGGAGTAGAATAGTGCCTCTAGCACTGTTATATTTATTATATTCAGCTATATCTATGATATTTACCTGGTTATGGTAAAGGCAGAAGGAAATAACCCAGGAGAGTACTTAGCACTTAGCACTTATTCACAGCTTTGGTTGACTGATCCATAGAGCTCAGTGAACAATGTGTTCGTCCTCCCCACTCCTAGCCAAAGACAAAGGGATACAGCAGATGCTGTTGGCACTACCTGAGACAAGTCCTACCCAAACTTCAGAGCAAGTGTTTGCAACAAGGCTTACTATGGAGGTGGCCTTACACATCCTTCCTCCTTCTGTATGCTCTGGGAAGCTCTTAGATACAACTGTCTGGGTTACTTCTCCCGTGGAGAAAGGTGATAGGGGCACCTGGGTGGCTCAGTTGGTTAAGCATGTGCCTTCAGCTCAGGTCATGATCTCGGGAGCCTGGGGATGGAGCCTCTGCATTGGGCTCCCTGCTCTGTGGGCAGTCTGCTCCTCCCTCTCTTTCAGCCCCTGCCCCACTCTCGCCCATGTTCTCTTGAGCTCTCTGCTCTCTCTCTCAAATAAATAAATAAAATCTTTCAAAAAACTAAAGAAAGATGATCAGCACTCAACTCTCCAGGGTTTTCTCCTCCCACTCTAGTACTAACATCTTTATTCCACATTGAAAGCTATTTTGGAGTGGGGTTCCATAATGAAACGCAAAAGCCTTTTCAGATCCATTTGTCTCAAAGGAATGTTCTGAATGCTGGTTTTTTTGCAGGGGGAGGAGGGAAATCTGATGCTTTAAACCATTTTTAGAAAGTAATTATTATTTTACACTCACGAGATCCTGCTATCCAAAAAGTAATAGTGGGCCCTCGTTTTGTCTTCACTAGGTTATGAAAACATAAGTGTCTCAGCTAATGTTTTGGAAAATAAAAAAACAAAGGAAGCCACTCAGGAAGAATGGAATTACAACAAGGAAAAGTTACTTTATGCTTTGGATGACAAATATATTGGCAAATATCATCCGACGTTGGTGAAAGCAGAAGGATCTCTGGAAAAAGTAGAAGATACCACTTTGCAGAGCCTTGGCACAGCAGCTGAGCCATTGGGAAAGAAAGGTGAAGCTGTGTGCAATGAGAGGCCAGCCCCAAATTATTATTATTCGGAAAATGTTAAAGGTCACGTGGAAAAATCTCAGGCACCACGTACTCCTGGGGATGCTTATTTCTCCAGGATAGTTAAGAACAGTGGGCCTCCTGTATATGAGCATGACAACAGCTTACACCCAGGGGACCATGAAGATGGCACAAACCCCCTTCCTCCCAAACAAGATGGAGAAGCCACAACTGGCGAGTATGCTACAAATTTAGCAGAATCCGTGCTGCAAGATGCATTTATTCGGTTGTCCCAGGGTCAGCCTACACCTCCCCAGGAATCGGCAGTCAGTGTTTCTGTCGGAAGTGCTGTGCTACCCAGTGGCTGTTCCACAAAAGGTATGGTGGTCCCTCGGTCATGGAATGAGCTCCCCAAAATTGTCATTGTTCAGAGTCCAGATGGCAGTGACGTCGCCCCTGAGGCAGCCATCACCTCATGGTCTGACATGGAAGTCTCTGTTGAAACCTCAGGTGTCTTCTCTGGAGAGAACTCCAGCAGACACCCTCAGAGTGCTCTAGAAGTTGCCTTGGCCTGTGCGGCCACTGTAATTGGAACCATTTCCAGTCCACAGGCCACAGAAAGGCTCAAAATGGAGCAAGAATCTTTGGTTTCAACGCATCCACTGGGAGGCAGTGAACCACTGCAAACTCAAATATCCCAAGTACTCAAGGAGCCTTCCATCAGCGAATACTCCTTTCCATCTGCTTTGTGTGGCATGACTCAGGTGGCGAGTGCCATTGCTGTTTGTGGCCTGGGTGAAACAGGAGAGGCCAAGGCTCCCGGTGGCCTCTTGGGTACAGCTGAGGCCTGTGCAGTAGTTCCCACACTTTGCAGTCTGGCGACAGGGAGGAGCATGGAGCTGGGAAATGAGGCCATTGCACGAGCATTGCTCAAGGAGGCCGCTCTGCTTTTAACAAGGCCAGAACCTTGCAGCAGCGTAGGAGACCTCATGGAATCAATGAGCGAGAGAATCATTGAGGCTGCTTCAAAGCCTCAGACCTTGTGCTCAGAAAATGTCCTCAGGAATGAAGTAGCACAGACCCTGTCCAATGTTATTCTGAAGCATTCCATTGATGAAGCTCGCCAGAAAAGCAAAATAATTGATCCCAGCGATACTAGGCATTCTCCAGAGACTCTTGACACCTTGATGGAAAGTACAAATCAACTGCTCTTCAGTGTGCTTTGCTTCACATTCAAGAAGATGAGCCATTTTGTACAGCTTGGCGAGTGCCCCACCGTCCTTGCCAATGAGACCAGCAACTGGAAGGAACCAGAATTAGGCTACTGGCCGCCTGACCAGGCTGCCAGTCAAGCATGGACCAAAGCCACTGAATATTCCAGCAGCCATCCTCTTAGCAGCCCACGCAAAACTAGTCTTGTTATCAATGATCTCGGGGATGAAGTTCACCTCAAGCCAGATAGCAAGGGCCCGGCGAAGCCAGGCCTCTTCAAGAACCCCATGCTGCAGTCTGAATCGCCCTGTAGTCCCAGAGTGCCTGACTCTTTGGCTGCTAAAACAGCCCCCAAAGAAATATACCTAAAAAGAGCAGCGGGAGAAGATCCAGGCAACCCTCATCCTGCGCGAAGGCGCAGTGAGAAGGAGTACAGAAGCCCTGCAGAAGGAGAAAGGGCGCCGGCGGGGGCCCAGGGCGGCAGAGGCCCCCAGGATGCAGAGGACAGCACCGGTGCCAATGCCCAGGAGAAGTCTAACCATGCGTCGCCCCTGAACAGTGAAGGTCAAGTGCACCTGTCTTGGTTAGGGAATGATGCGCTGCTTCCTGTCCAACCCGTGCTGCAGGCAACACGTGCAGAGCTCTACTGCATCACAGACTTTGCGGAAGAATTAGCCGAGATGATCGTCTCCATGGCAACCGAAATCGCAGCAATTTGCCTTGACAACTCAAATGGAAAACAACCCTGGTTTTGTGCATGGAAGAGAGGGAATGAGTTTCTGGTTACCCCCAACGTATCCTGCCGGTCCCTGAAGAGGAAGAAGGAAAGCCAGCCCGGCGGGGCCACCGTGAGGAAGCACAAGCCACCCCGGCTCAGCGAGATCAAGAGGAAAACGGATGAGCACCCGGAGCTTAAGGAGAAGCTGATGAACAGGGTCGTGGACGAGTCGATGAACCTCGAGGACGTCCCAGATTCTGTCAATACTTTTGCAAACGAAGTGGCCGCCAAGATCATGAACCTAACGGACTTCTCCATGGTAGACGGTGTCTGGCAAGCCCAGAGCCATCCCCGCACCCGGTTACTCAGCGGAGACAGGTGGAGCCGACTGAAGGCCTCCAGCTGTGAAAGCATCCCAGAGGAGGACTCCAGCGCCAGGGCTTATGTAAATAGCCTGGGTTTCATGAGTACCCTGAGTCAGCCAGTGAGCAGGGCCAGCTCTGTCTCCAAGCAGTCCAGCTGTGAGAGCATCACTGAGGAGTTTTCCAGGTTCATGGTGAACCAGATGGAAAATGAAGGAAGAGGGTTTGAGTTACTGCTGGATTACTATGCGGGCAAGAATGCCACCAGCATCCTGAACTCAGCCGTGCACCAGGCCTGCCATAAAAATGACCACCTCAGTGTGAGGCCGAGCTGTCCCTCGAAGCAGTCCAGCACCGAGAGCATAACCGAGGAGTTTTATAGGTACATGCTGAGGGACATTGAAAGAGAAAGCAGGGACAGCGCCTCCTCCAGACGAAGCAGCCAAGATTGGACCGTTGGCTTACTGTCACCTTCTCTGCGATCCCCATTGTGTTACAGACAGTCATCTGTGCCCGATAGCCGGTCCCTGGGTGCCAGGCTGACGGTGAACCCACCCATCAAAGCCAACTCTTTAGATGGCTTCGCTCAAAACAGCCAGCAAGATTTCCTAAGTGTACATCCAGTCAGTAGCACTTCCTCCTCGGGTCTCTGCAAATCTGACTCTTGCTTGTATCGCAGAGGCGGAACTGACCAGATCACCAACATGTTAATTCATGAGACCTGGGCAAACTCCATCAAGGCCCTCATGCAGAAGAACAAAATTCTAGTGGACGATGCCGAGGCAGCCGATGCTGAGCCCGTTTCTGGTGGCTCTCCCATGCAAGTGGAGAAATGTGCAAACAGATCGGCTTTGAGCAGAGCGCAAGGTGGGCCAGTTCTTCTTGTTCAGGAGTCTGTTGATACCCCCAGGAAAAACTCCATTACCGACAGCAAGCATCCCCCAGTATCATCTAAGAGCAAAGCTGCTCCTCTTACAAACCACAACAGTTTAGATTCTAAGAAAGAATCTTCTTCGTGCCATGGATCTGTGCCTGTCAGCCAAGGGAAGCGGTCACTTTGCTCAAGGGAAGTGCCTTTAATTCAGATTGAAACAGATCAGAGGGAAGAGTGTGTTGGAGAACCTGAACATTCCCCTTCCAAAAGCAGCCCCCTAGAGGAAGCAGAGGAGCATTTGAAAGATGAAAAAGTCCCAGAGGTGGCGAGGGGTGGAGACACTGCTGAGAGTGCCTGCCAAAGTCCTAGGTGAGTGAATGACCTCTTAGACCAGATAGCGCATGGGACTGGAGTTTGCATTTTAATTAGTATTTCTAAATCCTGGGGACTTTATTGATGCCAAAATGGAAATCCTGAGACAGTAAATGACCTCCCTGGGTTAATAGGCACTTATAATAGAAAGTTGAAAGTGATTTTTTTTAAAACTCCTAAAATAAATTGAGTTCATCCTATATAAGAGAGAAAATAAAGTTTCATTTTCCCCATGAAAATTAATATCCCACGCTGTGTTGCCTTTTAAAATTCAGCCATGAAAATTTTCAAGCAAAAAGGAAAATCACATCAACTTACCCATTTGAAAAAAAGCTAAATATAAATCAATTTTAATGTTGGAATCTGACATTATTTTGCTATCATTTTTCTCTATCACCTCTCCTTTCAAGTTTTTCTGTTTTGTTTTGTCCTAAAGATCTTTGCAAGGACACCATGTCCCATAAATGCTGGACCTTTAGGTACATGGTAGAATCATAGCAGTGTTGCAAAGAAAAATTAGAATTTTGGTATCTCAGTAGTTCCTTTCCAGAAAATTGCAATGTAAGTGACAATGCATTTTGAATTTGAGACAAAGGAATTATTTCTTCCCAGGTGCTTATGGAAGAGTTAATCCTCTTTTCTGTAGAAAATTCATAATATCCTTGAATATTAGACCATTGTATCATTTAAAAATTATTATTGAAGTTTAGTTGACATATCATATTAGTTTCAAGTGTACAATACAGTGATTCAACTGTTCTACTATACATTACACAGTGCTCACAAATGTAGTCACCATCTGTCACCATACAACATTATATTATTGACTATAATCCCTATGCTGTACTTTTCATCTCCATGACTTACTTATGTTATACAATTGCCTCTTTTTTAAACATTTGTCATCTCTACTTAAATAAGATAGAAAAAAAAACAGAAATGAAGCTACTAGCCTTGGAAAACATAAGTTGGAGAAATAACCCGTTTTGTCTTTTCAGGGACATATGCCTATTGAACAAAGAGCCTGTTATTTTTAAGTGTTTAGGTGCAATAGACAAGTTGAACACAGCCTTCATCAAATTTCAGCTGCTCTAGAAAATCCCTAATACTTTCCCACCCCATCAGGGAAGCAGAAGGGTGCTCCCTATCATTATACAGCATCGTTACAACGTGTGGATGGTGGTGGGCAAGGTGCACCTGAATATTTCCTTCTTAGCCACTTAGTGCTGAGAGCTTGCCAACTGAATTAAGTCCTGGGAGAATTCAAGGGGAAGAAAAACATGAAAACTTACAAGCAAAAGAACAAAATTAAGCAAAATGAAATATAGGCCAAGCTGACCAAACAATACTTACAGAGTTATAGGAGTACCATACCTCACTTTAGTATGCACCACCTCCAGAAGTATGGAGAATTACAAGTTTTTAAAAGTGATCAAAGAGTTGAAGAAACAAAATAAACAAGTGTAATTCTTTAAAATTAACTTAACATGAGATATATGAAAATGGAAAAGTTTTATTTTAGATTCCAGGTGTCTGACTTAGAATCTTCTTCAATGTCATCATAAATCAGCTGTGATTTTTAGCTGAAGAAAGTTATCTAGTTAGGGAGCACTTATGAACTAGTAGTTCAACAAGATTCATGGCTGCAGCAGGTTCAAATCAAATAATGATTGCCACTGAAGTGAAATAACATTCAGTGTACAATTTTGAGTAAAATATCACTGATCTTGTGTTTAAATCCCAGGTACAACCTGGGAATTTCCCAAAACTTGGGGAAATATGCATGAATAAAGCCTCCCACTGATTTAGATTTATATTCCTTATAACAACCCAAGGGCATATTCTCTCAACTCATGATATGGACTTCTGATTTGGTTTTCCAACAACCAAAGAAAAAAGAATGTAGAATCATCAGCCTTAGAAATTCAAGAGCTGAATCTGCTTCCAGAACATAAGGACTTTGAATGTATTTTTCTTTGTGGAGCAATATAAAGAGTTGTTATAGAACATGAACTCCACTAACTAACCCTGAGCCAGTTCCCTAATCTCTCAGTGTTAGTTGACTCACCTCAGTGCCTACCCCATTAGAAGCAACTCAATAAACATTTACTTTATGGTTGTTGTTGTTGTTGTTCAGGGTTAGGGTATATGATTGCCTTTATTCCAAGAGATTTTTTTTTCCAAAGAGAATCCTGTTATGAACTGTGTGAAAATTTTGTTAAAATAGGATTACTAAGATTTACAAGGGGGAAATTAGTTATATTTAGGTCACATTTTCTAAGCTCAGGGTTGTTATTAGGGGATTTGATATGTCAAAATACAGAACTCAGTTCCCTGTGAAAGAATTCCTATCTACTTAACACACAGATGGAAGGAGGTAACACAGATACTCTTGATTCTGTTTGATCATGGGGAGATGTCATGTCCTGAGGATATTTTTGGGCTACTCTCTGAAGGACATTTTCATAATTCTGCTAAAAACTTCACAAAAGCCCAACATACTGAAATAAAAATCACTTTCTTACTTTTTTTTATTTGATAAAGGAGTAACAATTTCAAAATTCATTTGAAAGCCACACCCAGATGGGTAATGGATAACACCCTGAATAATCCCTCAGTTGTAAAGAAGGAAAATGATTGAGGACAGCTCAATTCTTGATTTCTGATAAAATAGTATCCTATTGGTGGGCAGCAATGTGTTCTTAACTCAGCTGCCCTCTCTGAAATTATTGAAGAGCAATTATATAACTTGTTGATAATTTGAAGTCACGAGGAATAAACACCCAGCTGAGACTTCTAAGCATTCACATGTTGCCCTCATTGGCATAATCTAGTTTTTTTAGAAATACATTTATGTTGTGTTTTTATTACTTTTTGCTTCAAGAAAACAATTATTCATCCAACAAATATTTGCATGTCCGTTCTGTGCTATAGACTGTCCTTGGGGCTAAAAACACAATAGAAAATGGAGATTTTGTACCTGCTGTCATAACTCCTACACACTCAGTGGGAGAGACAGACAATAAGCATGGAAAAACCCTTTGGGAAAAGATAATTACAGTGTGTTATGAGAGAAAAATAAAAAGAATAATATGAAGAACAACTGATTGGGGAATGTGGTTACTTAAGATAGAATGTGGGCATTTGGATGAGACATGTAAAAAATTGAAGTGGAAGATATACATTTGCATTTAAGCAGTACTGGTGGTCTGGCTAGCCTAAAAAATCCTCCCTCCACAGACCACCTAGAAATCTCAGATTAAATATAGTAAATATTCTTTTGAATACAGGGCTGACCTTAACAGTATTAATAAATAATGATGATGAAAATCTCAGAGGCAGAAAAATGAGAGGATATAGAAACAAAAGTACTAGGCTAAAGCTAAATCTGTGCTTGCTCTTGAGGCCTTGCCAGTCTCCCTAACCTACAAGCTCATTTTCTAAAAGCTAGTGAAAACCAGGAAATAAGACTGGGTCCATGAATGGTGAAGACTTAGAAATGGCACCAATCTCCATGCCCTAAAGAATTACATCCTCAGAAAAAGTACAAACTTAGTAAAAAGTTTCACTCATCGTCAAAGGAGTTGATAAGAAAATGTATCTTTGGAGGTTAGGGCTCTAGGTAGAAGGGGGTAAGTCCCCTAAAAATTTATAACCACAGCTTCCCTAATGCATATGTGAGGGTCCAATTTACACATAGATGGTCCAGAAAACCCCAAAGCAAGATAAACAAAAAGAAAACCACACCAAGGCACATCATAATCAAATTATTAGAAACCAAAACCAAAGAAGTAATCCTAAAAGCAGCTCAGAGGAAAAAACAACTTACATACAGAGGAACATAAATAAAAACTTCAGGTTTCTCATCAGAAAAAAAAATGAAAGCTAAAAGACGAGGAATGACCTCTTTCCTGTAGTGAAGGAAAAAATTGCCAACTTAGTATTCTTCACTTAGCCAAAAAATAAAGGCTACCCATGGATAAGAAGACTCAATATTGTCAAGATGTCAGTTCTTCCTACCTTGATTTATAAATTCAGTGCAATCCCATTTAAAGCCCCAGCTTGTTATTTTGTGGATATCAATAAAATAACCCCAAAGTTTATACAGATAGACAAAATACCCAGAATAGCCAAGACAATATTAAAGGAGAAGAACAAAGTCAGGATGCCACTACCTGCTTTAAGACTTAGTACAAAGCTACAGTAATCAAGACAGTGTAGCATTGGGAAAAGAATGAACAAATGGATCAGTGGATCAGAACAGAAATCCTAGAAATAGATCTACACAAATATATTCAACTGATATTTGGCAAAGAATCAAAGGCAATGCAGTGGAAAAATGATAGTCTTTTCAAGAAATACTGATGCAGCAACTTGATATCCACAAGGCAAAAAAAATTAATCTAGAAACAAAACTTTTCAAAACAACTCAAAATAAATTTTATATCTAAATATAAAATTTAATAAAACTGTAAAACATGACATACAAGAACATTCAGGTGACCATGACTTTTTAGATAGAATGTCAAAGACGTGATTCATGAGAAAAATAATGGACAAACTGGACTTCATTAAAATTAAAAACTGTTGCTCTCTGGAAGACACTTGTCAAGAGGACCAGAAGATAACCTGAAGCCTGGGATAGAATATTCCCAAAGACATATCTGATAAAGGACTGTTATCCAAAATATGCAAAGAACTCTTAAAACTCAATAATAAGAAAACAAACAGCCTGATTTTAGAAGTGGGCAAAAGGCTTCAACAGATACCTCATCGAAGAAGATATACAGAAGGCAAATAAGCATGTGAAGAGCTGCTGAATATCATGTTATTAGGAAATTTCAAATTAAAACAATGAAGAAATGCCACTACACACCTATTTGAAAGGCCAAAACCAAAAAATGGGCAACACAAAATGCTGAAGATATGGAACAACAAGAATTCATATTTATTGCTGGTAGAAAAGCAAAGATGGCACAACTGCTTTGAAATATAGTTTGGCATCTTGTTACAAAAATAAAGATACACTTGCCATATTATCCAACAGTCATTCCCCTTGGTGTTTATCAAAATGAGTTGAAAATTTATGTCTACACAAAACACCTGCACACAAGATTTTATAGCACCTTTATTCATAATTCCACAAATACTAAGCATGTGAGTAAACAGAAGACACTTTTTGTACTTTTAAAATGTCTTTAAAAGATAATTATTTAAAACAAAAAAAAAATGTTTTATGACATACACAGAACTAAAATATACGTTGGTTATGATGCAAAGGATGTGAGAGAGAAATGGAAGTATACTGTTGTAAAAATCTTCTATTCATTGTAGCTTTGTGTAATGTGATCTGAAGCTTTGTATAATGTATCACTTGGGTGATAAAATGGGTGCAAACGATGAACCCTGGAGTAACTACTAAAAATCTAAAACAAAGAGCTATGCTAAGAAACTAATAGTGGAGATAAAATGGAATGCTAAAAATTGTTCAATTAATCTGGAGAAATGCAGGAAAAGAGGAGAACAGCAACAAAGACCAGATGAGATTCATAGAAAATAATTATTAAGATGATATATTTAAACACAATCCTATTGATAACTGCACTAATTCTTAATGGTCTAAATACTTCAGTTAAAAGACAGAGATTGTCATACTATTAAAGCAAACTCCTACTGTAAAGGACTATGAGAAATGTGCTTCAAATATAAAGATGTACATAGGTAAAAAGTAAAAGAATGGAAAAAGAAATAGCAAAAGAAATATGGAGTAGCTATATTAATATCAGACTGAGTAGACTTCTTGGGGACAAGGAATTTTATCAAGGATAAAGAGGGATATTTTATGATAGAGGGCAAGATTTATCAAGAAAACAGTTATTGAAAATATGTAGTCACCTAAATAACAAAAATGTAAACTCTGTGAAATGAAATCTGCTACAGCTGGAACTGGAAGGTGAAATACACAAATCCACAATCAGAGTTGAAAATTTCACACCCTTCTATCAGTAACTGGTAAAAGTAGACAGAAAGTCAGTAAGAACATACAAGACTTGAGCAATCTTCTCAATCAAGTTCACCTGATTAACAGTTATTAAACACTCCACCAACAGTAGCAGAATATATATTTTACTTTACAAATGTACAGCATATACATTTATACATCAAATATACTTAAAATATTAACCAGGGTAGGCTATGAGGCCATAAAATAAGTGTTAATAAATTGAAAATAACAACCTAGAATATTATGGAGTATGTTCTCTGATCACAGTGAAATTAAAATCAATAACAAAAAAATCTAGGAAATCTCTCCAAATATTTGGAAATTAAAAACACACTTCCAAATTATTCATCAAAGAATAAATCACAAGGGAAATTAGAATAAACCTTAAAGTGAATGGAAATGAAAACACAATATATCAAAATTTGCAGGAATTACTTTTTTTTTTAAAAAAAAAAAAAAAGAATTTTGTCTAACAACAGTGATCTGAACTTCCACCTTAGGAAACCAAGAAAAGATGGTCAAATTAAATCCAAGGTAATATAAGGAAGGAAATAATAAAAATAAGAGCAAAGACCAACAATTAAAAGAAATAGACAAAAATAGAGAAAATTCAATGAAACCAAAAGGGTTTTTTAAAAGATTGGTGAAAAAGACATTTTTATGCATTTAAAATTAAAATAAAATATTTAAAATGTGTATGTCTAACAAATATAAATTCAAAATGGATGAAACACCTAAATGTGAGACAGAAACCATCAACATCCTAGAGGGTCTGAGAACACAGGTAGAAATCTCTTTGACCTCAGCAACAGCAACTTCCTACTAGACATGTTTTCAGAGACAAGGGAAACAAAAGCAAAAATGAACCATTGGGACCTCACAAAGATAAAAACTTCTGCACAGCAAAGGAAACAATCAACAAAGCGAAAAGGCAGCCTATAGAATGGGAGAAGATATTTGCAAATGACATATCTGATAAAGTGTTAGTATATGAGATCTACAAAGAACTTATCAAACTCAACACCTCCCCCAAAAAATCAAATAATCCAGTTAAGAAATGGGCAGGAGGCAAGAACAGACAATGTTCCAAAGAAGGCACACAGATGGCTAACAGATCCATGAAAAGGTGCTCAACATCACTCATCATCAGGGAAATACAAATCAAATCCATGATGAGATATCACCTCACACCTGTCAGAATGGCTAAAATTAATAACATAAGAAACAACAGGTGAGGATGCAGAGAAAGGGGAACCCTCTCGCACTGTTGATGGGAATGCAAACTGGTGTAGTCACTCTGGAGAATGTATGGAGGTTCTTCAAAACATTACAAATAGAACTACACTATGATCCAGTAATTGCCCCACTAGGTATTTAGCCAAAGGATACAAAAATACAGAATCAAAGGGTACATGCAACCCGACATTTATAACAACATTATCAATAATAGCCAAATGGAGAGAGTCAAAATATCCATCAACTGGTGAATGGATAAAGATGTGGTATATATGTATATATATAAATGTATATATATACATACAATGGAACATTACTCAGCCATCAGAAAGAATGAAATCTTGCCATTTGCAATGACATAAATGGAACAAGAGTGTATTATGGTAAGTGAAATAAGTTGTCAGAGAAAGACAAATACCATACAGTTTCATTCATAAGTTCAATTTAAGAAATAAAACAGGTGAATATTTGAGAACAGGGTGGGGGAAGGAGAGAGGGAAACAATAGGAGACTCTAAAAACAGAAAACAAATTGTTGATGGAGGGTGGGAAGATGGGAGATGGGCTTACATGGGTGCTCGGGATTAAAGGGGCCACTTGTTGCAATGAGCACTGAGTGTTGTATGTAAGTGGTGAATCACTGAATTCTACTCCAGAAACCAATATTGCACTGTATGTTAGCAAACTAAAATTTAAGTTTAAAGAATGTGTATGTGTGTCATTATTTCCCCTTAATGAACTTCATGTAACTAAACAACTGGATGACCCATTGCAAAGAAGGCTTTTACTGTACTTCTATATTTATTTTTATTATTGCTGTCTACCTATGGCAAATGATTTCCATTTTCCATTTACAGTGATGACTCAAAATTTATTTTTAAAATAAACATTTAGGTTACCTTAACTGATTTTTACAATTTTTATTAGTGATATAATACAAGGGGAATGCAGGTGTGGCAAAAATCATGACAGCAGTCTGCTAGTAAATTAAGGTAGGGGAACATTAGGCTAGATGATTTCTGAAGTCCCTGCTAACTCAGAAATTCTACAATTGATTTGATGTCATATCAAAAATGGTCCTCTAAAGCTCTGCATGTGAACTGTGAAATCAGAAGTGGAAAAAGGCCATCTACATAAATCTGCATAACACATCTGTGCATTATTCATAAATAAATGAGCAAAGCTATACATTTATCTCAAAAGAAAATGAAAACCAGTGTTTTAGATAATCATTACTCATTTTGAGTTCCCAGTTATGTGACACAGAATCTGAGATTTACTGTAAATAGAGCATGAAATTAGATAAAATAAAATATGCTGACAGACTCATTTTTAACTTGAATGTTCCATGTCAATCACTGAGATTTAACTTCTGCTTTAGTGAGAAATATCCTGGAATGAATTTTTCTAGGAGTGTAAGGTCCTAATTTAGTAAAAAATTAGTCCAGGAGATTTCTTCTTCTAAAAACAAATGGTTTTAGAAGCCTCCCTTTTGTGCTCTGAACTTGGCTTATTTATCTCTTTTTTAGGAGTATGTGTATTGTTTCCAGTTATCTTCAATAAACTTTTCTTTCATTTGAATTTAACTAAATTCACCTAATGTCTTTTTGGTTGCAGCTCATTTTCTCCCTGCTCGACCTGGAAACATCTCAACATTTTAGAAAGGAAAATCAGGTTACTAAGAACCTTTCCTTCATCAAGCCTTAGTAGCACAGCATACTAGAAACAGCCACCCCTTAATACTGTACCTATCCAGAATGCTGTAGGAAGGAGTCTTACAGGCAAGGATTCCAAAGCTTTTGTGAAATTTTCTGGATAACCAGTTCACATATCAAAGATTTGTCATCAAACCCCAAAATTTGTACATTTGAAACTCTACTTTCTGTATTAGAACTCATTTAAAATTTTTTTCAAGGATAACCATTTTTGGATAAAGGATAATGGTACTAATCCTAAGACTGAAGAGAATTACATAGACTTTTCTGCAGCCAATGTACTACTTTGAATGAAGGAGACTGAGTGCCTTGGGTTGCATCTCCGGGAACAGACTTTTAGAGGAAGAGTTTCAGGCAGATAATCTGGTAGGGAGTGCTCTCTAGACATATGTGTGCATCCATCTATAAGGAAGTAGGAAAGGCAAGATTGTATGGAGAGAAGGTGCCCCCAAGTTTGTCTGCAACTGAGGCCTCAGCAATCCTACAGGAGCCCCTGAAGAGGGAATGGACTGTCAGGTTTGGTGCCAAGTAAGACAAGAACTGGCCTTTTGTCTTTGTCTCAGCTGGTTGTTGGGATGCTCAATGAGAGAGGGTACAACCTGGGCCAGGCTATTCTCTGCTTGCTGGTAATTCCCAGTGTGCACTGGCAGCGGCCAATATTCTCTGCAGTCAGTGTGCAATGGCCAAGAAAAGCATTCTAGTATCCACTACATCAGACTATTGAATTTTTCGTTGTCACCCAAGAGATACACTCTTGCTCCTTGCTCGCAGTTATTAATGTCCTTTTCTCTTATACTATTAGTTTTTGATGGCTGTTGGTAATATCAGGAGAAAGGCTGTGTGAATATGTTCACATTTCTGTACATTTGGCTTTCTGAACAGAGTATTGGCACCTGGTTCGAAGGATGATTGAATGCTAACCCTAAAGATACTTTTAGAGAGATACAGAGATTTACATTTCTGGAGCTATTTGTTAACAATCCAAGTGAAGTAGAGACCATTCCCTCCCCCTGCAGAGAACATTTGGATTTGTTTTAAGTGATCTATCTCTGTCTCTCTCTTCCTCCCTCCCTCTCTCACTTTCTCTCTCTCTCTCTCTCTCTCTCCACCAGCCTGTCTCTCTCCTTTCTCTCTCTCCCTGGTGAAGAAAAGGGCAAATGTGTCAGCAGCAGCTCCTCCTACATGAGCTCTAAGATTCATAACTTTGAAGTTTCCCTTCTATGTTGCAAACCTCACT
Organism: Vulpes lagopus; assembly: GCF_018345385.1. Lineage (NCBI taxonomy): Eukaryota > Metazoa > Chordata > Mammalia > Carnivora > Canidae > Vulpes > Vulpes lagopus. The sequence continues at coordinate 10,758,885 of NC_054831.1, forward strand.
ACATGATTCTCCAGCATTTGTTTTTGTTTTTAGATTCCGCATAAAAGTAAAATCATATGGTATTTATCTTTCTCTGTTTGACTTATTTCACTTAACGTCATACCCCTCAGTTCCACCCATGTTGTCACAAGTGGCAGGATTGCAGTGTTTTTAATGGCTGAATAATATTCCATTGTATATATTTATTATATATTCTTTATCCACTCATCTACTGATAGACATTTAGATTGTTTCCATACCTTGGCTATTGTTAATAGTGCTGCAATAAACATAGGCACACATATGTCCTTTCAAATTAGTGTGTTCGGTTTTGGGACATAAATTCCTAGAAATGGAATTTCTGGATCATATGATTGAAAGAGAAGTAGCTGGGGTTCAACTATTAGGAGGCCAATACAATATAGTCCAGCCAAACAGTAATGGAGTAATGCCCACGAGTCTCAAAACTTGAGGTCTAATGTCTGGTACCAACTCTTGTTGCAACCTTGGACAAATCATTTAACCTCACTGGGCTCCTGCACCCTAATCTACAGGAAATCTAGGAGGTTCCTTCCAAATCTAAATTTGAGCAATTTAGAAAGACCTAAATTAATATAATTTCATGAGCAGAGAGACAAAAAGGTCAATGGAAATAAAAAGCACAGGAAGAGGATGGGAGGGCAATTAGAATTTGTTTAAGATATGTTGATTTCAAAATGTTAATGAGAGAGATTAAATAAATTCAGAAGACCAGCTGAAAAGAGAGCCCCAGAAGCAGGAAGAGGAACCCTGGCTGGAGTTCAGATTTAGAAGCTGTTTTCATAGGCAGGAAAGTAGATGAAATTGTTAGGGACAGACTGGAAAGGAGGGCAGTGAGCCCATCAGAGCTGGCGAGGGTGGCACTGAGGCAACACAGGGAACCAGACTCTAGGCAAGGCATGATCAGAGAGTCAGAAAGTCCTGGGAGACCAGGGAGCAAAACAAAGGCTGCAAGGAGAAAAGCGTGTCAGATCAAGGGTTAAATGCTTTGGAGAGCGACTTGACCTAAAAAACACACTCATCCAGAAAAGCAGTGCTGATATAAATCAGAGGTTTCGAAGGGAGATGTAGTCTAAAAGGGTAGCCACAAATGCAAAATGTGTTCAGAGCCATTTATAGGCAATATGGCTTGGTAAACCTCCAGAACTAGGTGAGTGTTTTTCTTCCAGCATGGTCCACATGCCACTTGCATTAAAATTAACCTGGAGTGGTTGTTTAAAATGCAGGTTTCCTGGTCTCCCTGCAGAACCAATGACTCATAATCTCTGGAGAGGATGCGCTGGGTGTCTTCATTAGAAATGCTACTTCCCCTCCTTTATTCTTATGTATGCAGCCCAGGGTGCTTCAACATGGTTTTGAAATGAATGGTGGGAGTCAGTAGAAAGACAAAATGAAGATATGGGGAAACTGATGGATTAGCAATCTTGAAAGGGCAAAAATGGAGTTAGGGCACTAGGAGAAGAGGTAGCCTGAAAGAAAGATGCCACCAGCCTCCAAGGCTATCCTGTTCACTGTGGCAAAGACTTAGGTTCAACAGAGCAGCTAACAAGGTCCTCCCCCCTCCCCTGCCCCATGAAAAGTTCTGCTTGGGCCTCCACTCTTGGTAATGATATCTTGCCACCTACAGTGACAATCTTGATGCCAGCGATGTACCAGGGGCTGAAGTCTCGGCGGAAGGCAGAGCCCCCGATGAGTTCCCCAACCTTTCCGGCAGCAGTGGGGAAAGCACAGACAGCTGGTCCCAGCTCGCCAATGAGGAGGACAATCCAGATGACACAAGTAGTTTTCTGCAGCTCAGTGAGCGATCCATGAGGTACCTGATCTTTCCTTGACTTTCCAGGGAAACAGGTCTCAACACAGATTCTAAAAATACTTTCTAAACGGTTCTCTGTACAGGGTCCCTAAGAGAGTAAAAAGAGCCCTCACATCCTGCTAGGTTAAGGTGCTTGCCTGCTGTGATCTGTGCCAAGGGGTTTCTTACTATCCAGTTGTGATTTACTTACCTTGGCCAAGGTTAAGAGTCAGCTGTAGTCCTTTCTCTGTAAGCCCCAGCTAGTCTGTTCGATAACAACTGGGGATTTTTAAAGAGCTGCTGTTACACCTGGTGTGTTTGATACTTTCTCTCTGGTTCATTTGTATTTCAGATGCAACTCAGGCTGGGTTTACATGAGGCAAGTGTTTCCACATTGTGTTGTGTTGTTTGGCCTAATTGTTTCTCCCCTTTCTCTTCCCTGCCCTGTGTATTGTTGTTCTGGGAAAGCAAGAGAGGAGTTAATGAAAGATCAGATTTGGAATGACCCAAGCCCAACAAGAGACATAAACTAAACACGACCCCTCTGTGAGGTGGAAATGGAAAGGATCTCCACATTTCTAACCCAAGTCTCATTTGATACTGGGCAAAATCTGTAGACTTTCTAGAAAGGCCAGTGGGAGAATGGGATTCATATGTATCTGGTATAATAGCTCCTTGGCAGCCTTATATCTGGCAGTTCAGTCTGTTTAGACTTAGGAAAATTTCACAGTGTTAAATATTTTGTCTAAAATACCCAAAACTGGTGGGAAATATTACAATATAGAGATAAAAAGCAAAGAGAATTTAAATCTCTAGACTTAGCAGAAGTTTATAGGGTTAATTGCCTTCAGTGCAATGTTCGAGTCATCAGATCTCAATCAGTGAATACATTCAGTGCCCCACAGAAACCCAAAGAAGGAATTTGAAATTGAAGGAGTCCAGTTTGTTATTCATAGTACTCCCTAGGGAAGAATGTCCTATTGCACGACACACCAGCAATCACCCTTTGGAAATCTGACTTGGAAGAGATGTCACTGGGAAATAGTGGGAGTATGAGGAAACTCGACGGGTTTGCTGAAATTGGAGGCATTCCATCCTGCAAGTACAGACAGAGCCTAAAACTTGGCTCAAGTCTACTATGTTTCAGCAAATAAATTCCAAGCTAGTAACTAGACCATATGTTGATTGTGTAACCTATGAAAGTGATACATCAGCCCTCCTTCTCCGTGATACACAAGGTATCAGGTGCCGCTTCTCAAAGATTTTATGATGAAGGATCTGATAAAACTTTGGCACCACCAAATTTGTAAATTCTGCAGTCCTACAGGAAAATAATGTGCCAGGTGCATATTCTATGGAATGTCCCTCAGAAAAATCCCTTGAATGGCAGAGGGAGAACATGTGTCTACTGGTTTCTGTCAGAAGTCAAGAAGTAGGCAGATGAGCATATTGGTATCTCCACCAGACAGCATTCTCAGCATTTTCTTAGTTGCCGTGGGTGGGTATACCAAGGAGTCTCTTGCTGCTGACAGAAACATCCTCACTCTAGTTATAATGAGGAAGACAAAAGTCATGCTGACTGTCACCCACTAGGTATGACACCAGTGCAGAAATTCAAAAACAGTGATGATGATGATGATAATGATGATGATGATGATGATTGATGAGGATTGGCTTGAGCCAAAAATGTCTTTTATTGTGTCTTCCTCTAATTTGTCCAACAATAAATATTAATTTAGGACTCCCCCAACAATATTCTTCTGGGGACCAAAAGAAGGACCTCTTAGAAAGAATGATGGAACATCAGTGTTGGCAGTGTGGCCAGGTGGTGCGACGGGCATTAATATGTAAACTTTTGCTTTGTCAGCAATGGCAACAGTAGTGCCACTAGCAGTCTTGGCACTATGGACCTGGACATTTATCAGGAAAGCATGCCATCTTCTCCCATGATTAAGTAAGTAGCCACTGAGATGCAGTGATTGTGAGACCACTACTCTAATTCCATCTGGCAATCCATTCTGATCATTCAGACTGTGCCCAACCACCGAATCATCATGTCTATACTGCCGTGGTTCCATGTCACTGGAGCAAGAATGAGGGCTTAGGACAATCCTACCCTACCACCACTGTTTCTGGATTTCAAATCTGCCTTCTGTGATAAAATCATGTCAGAAAAAGTTTATCCAAATAATCAGAAAAGAGAAGCAAAAATCCTTTTAAACCATACCATGCCAAACCCACAAAGGTTGTTGAATAGAATATAATATGAATGGCTTTTCCTTTAGTTGTAGACATTAGTAAATGTGCCTAATACCAAACGGTCCCACAATGTGGATGTGTCATTGCCACGCAGTGACTCTGCTTCCCAAAACCTCGGGACCTTCCCAAAGACCGAGGAGAAATAGCATTTAGAGGAGCACTACATGTGCAACACGAAATACGGTGCAGAAGAGGAGGGCAACATGAGGTCAGAGCTACATCCATAATTTGTGATTATTCTGGAAGAGTAAATAAACTGAAATCTAGTTTAGGCCATTACGACTCAGCTTACTGTTGGGAGTTTTCTGAAATCTCGAAAGATAAAAATGAAATATAAGACCAATGTTGCTCCCTCATCTCCTTCCTCAGCTAGTCTCTATAGCTAAGTCATTTTTGCTTCACTATGTAATCAGCTATCCTGCCTGCAAGAGTATTCCTCAGTGACTGAAGGTTGCCATGCATCCTTTGTTGTCCCATGCTGCCATTATTCACAAGTAGAGATGAACAGACACACGATCTTGGGTTTGTTTTGTTTTGCATTTTAAAAGTAGAACCAAACTACAAGCAAAAAGTTACTTTGGTGTAAATTTATTTTTCTCCTTCAGGAAACATTGGTTTATCTTCCTTTTTCCATCTTTCTCAAGGGTAGAGCCTAGGACCCCACAGATTATATGCATTCTGGGAAAACCAAAATGACCACCACCCATAGCACTGTCCAGCAGCTCCACGATAGCAGAAGCTGCCCCTACCCTGTGTCATCTCACTTATATCACTTGCAGAGACCTAAGGGAGACTCAAGACCCTTGGGAAGCTGGCCATTCTCTGAGAAATCATTTCATATGTGTGGCAGGACAACCACGCTCCCTCTCAACATCAGCAATACAGTGGAATTTATAGCCAGTAAACTTTTGCAGTAACAGAGAATATAAGGAAGAATACTCTATATAAAAATAGACATTTTTAAGAGCTCCTGTATTCTAATTTCCAGCCCATACGAAAGTATAGGACAACCTTGGGCTTCCCAAATGGCCACCTCCTTTCAGCTGTTGGGACACGTGCTCTCATTTTGGAACTTTTTACTGAGTCCTGCCGTTGCATCAAGGCTTCCGAACAAGTACTCACCGTATGAAAACACCTCAAACATTGAACATGGCTGTATCTCATAAAATCCTTCAGTTATGTCTCTAGTTCTCTCTTCTTTTTTAAAGATTTCATTTATTCATTCAGGAGAGACACACAGAGGGAGGCAGAGACATAGAGGGAGAAGCAGGCTCCTCGCGGGGAGCATGATGCAGGACTCGATCCCAGGACCCCGGGATCATGCCCTGAGCTGAAGGCAGATGCTCAACCCCTGAGCCACCTGGGTGTCCCTCATGTCTCTACTTCTTCATCACTTCCAGCCTATTCCATCCTCCTGATAGAAAAATAAAAATTTCAATTTTAACTGAAGTATTTTGTTGTACAATTTAAGTTCTGCTGTTCATTGGTTGTTCTGTCCCTTTTTTCAGATCAAAGAACCACAAACATTAGAAAAATATTTTCCTAGACTAAAAGGCAGCTTTGTTGCTGTCATAGTAGAGGGGAAAAAAATCATTGTGTTAGGGTGGAAACATATAGTCCTTTAAATGACAAGTCAAATAGAGAAGAAGTATAAGTCCCCAGATCAGATCTAGTTGCCTACATGGTATTTCCCTGATTGTTCAAACCAGTGAAGGTTTATGGAAGAGAAGGTGAGGAGAAGAGAAAGATGCATTGCTTAGAATCTCCCACACCAGTTATCCCAACTGAAAAATTTGTGGTTTATCTGGCCTTTTTTAAGGGCCAGAGCTATTTATTGCAGACTCAATAATCCAATGTAATGGCCACATTGGTATTTCCCCAGTGTTACCTCCCTCTATGAAAACAATAAATCTAGAACAAATTTCAGAAGCTTTTAGATCAATAAGACCCATTGCCTCATCATCCATTTACAACGTACTCTTCCTAAACATTACCAACCATATATTGTTGTTTTCTCCCAAAGTGAGTTGGTGGAAGAAAAGGAGATTCTTAAAGGACAGTCAGAAAACGTAGAGGGTAAGCCATGTTCCCATAAGTTTGACACACAATTTGCCTGTCATCTCCCTGTGGAAAGCGTGGTAAGTTTGGGCTGTGTCTCTGTTCAGAAGGTGCCTCTGGAGCGCCAATGGGAGTAGCCAGCTCCCAGGGGAGCCTGCTGGTGATCAACTTTGACCTGGAGCCAGAATGTCCTGATGCTGAGCTTCGAGCCACTCTGCAGTGGATAGCAGCCTCTGAACTTGGGATCCCCACCATCTACTTTAAGAAATCTCAGGAAAACAGAATCGAAAAGGTACCCCCGCCCTGTACTTGGATGTGGATGAATTGTTGTGCTTCTTATCACTGCTGGAAACTGGATAAATCCCCAGCCAAGTCATTTAAATTTGAACCCTTTGTTCTTTTCACCTTAAAATTGTGAGTAGATTTTTGAAACCTTCCACCCACATATATAGAATCATGATAACTGTTTCTTTGGCCTCAGTTTTCTCAGCAAGAGAAAGTGAAGTGGAGAGATGGGAACTTTTTCAGAGTCTAGTGTTTTGTTTGTTTCTGTTATGGTGTTTCTTTGCTCTGGAACCAATTTCCTCATAACACTCATTTAAATAAAACTAAATATACAAGAAACTAAAGTGAGGCCATACTTCTGTTTAAAACACACTGTGGCATGGTGTCAACGAGAGGCATGTGTCTATTGAACAGGTTGGCGTTGGACAGACTTCCTTGTCATCACTCTCCACCTACTAGAAATATAAAGTTGGAGAATAGAGCCTTTGCCAACATCTAAATTAATAGCAACTATCACTCTAACTCCCTAGTTCTAAAGCTGCCCACTAACTGTTGTAGAATCTCAATTAAGATTAAAGCACAAATCCATCTGCCAATGTCTTCAAGCTCAATATCCCATAATTTAAAAGTATGCTCCTTCTGAAAACATTCAATTTAATAATAATGCTATAATATGAGTTTCCTATTGCTGTGTAACCAACTGCCACAAATTTCCTAGGTTAAAACAATACCTCCTAACTCTGTTGCCAGAAGTTGGGCGAACTCTACTTTGCTCTCTGCTTAGGGACTTGTAAGGCAGAAATCAAGATAGCAGCCTGGCTGGGCACTCATCAGAGACTGGGTTGGGGTGAGGAGGAAACAATCTTCCAAATTTATTCAGGTTGTTGTCCTAATTCAGTCTGTTGTGGTTGTAGGACCGATGCCCCGTTTCTTTGCTGTTCCACTTCTAGAAACTTCCAATATTCCTTGTCACACGGACCCCTTCATGTTCTCATGCAATCAGTCTCTCTTATTTCTTCTTGACACCAACCAGAGAAAACTCTGTTTTTAAAAGGTTTATGCAATTAGATCAGTTTTACCAGGTAGTCTCCATTTTGACTAATTCAGTATTAACTAAGAATCCCTTTTGCCATGTACAATAACATAGTAAAGGCATAATTTTCTCATCCTATTCATGGTACTGAAGATCAGGACAGAAATCATGGAAACTGTTTTAGGATCCTGCCTATCACTGCCACAGTGCATTTTTTAATGTCTTATTATCACAAAGTACATCCCCCATATGCATTACACTTGTTTCTCAGCAACCCTATGAGAAGAGCCAATGGCTGTTATTATCCCTTTTTAATGAGCAAGTCAGGACTCAGGCTGGCCCTTGAGAGAGTCCCCAGTTAGTGACGGCTGAGCCCAGTCCTGGAAACTTCTCAATAGTGTCTCTCTCAGGTTAAATTGCCTTGAAATTATGATCTGGATTTTTTTTAATATGTACTTGAATTTTAACTCTCATTGGCAAAATCTAGCAGCCTGAAAGATCCTTTGCCATCTTGCCCATGCACATGGTAATTAAAACAGCTTCCCCATTTCTGTGTCACCAGCCAATGGCATTGGCATCTGGAAAAAACTGAGAAGGAGACCTAATTGATACTGCCTTCTCTCACATCAGCCTCTCTCTCTCTCCAACAGGCAATTTATACTTCTCTTCATTTCTAGTATTTCCTACCATTCCATGGCATCTGAATCTAGATACTATCCTGTACTGTCATACCTTTGTTGGCAAGGTAATGAGTGGTTCACTATTTGATAAATTCTCCTTCCACCTTACCACCCAGGCTGGAGAGAGCACTCCACATTGGGTCCCTCCTTCTTCCATACACAATCCTAAAGACTCCCTGCCATGGGAGGAGAACAAGAACATTCTCAGGCAAAGTGCATCCTCAGATTCATGGAAAAGTGAAAGACAGGCTGGTTTCCAACTTTATCTCCAGAACATTACTTGGTGCATTTTTGGATGGTCTCTTAATGAAGTAGATTTTTATAAAATCCACCATTTTGAAGAAACAACGTAGTACTCTATGAGAATATATGTCTCATAAGTCCTCATTATGTGAAAGGACAAAGAGTGTGTCACTAACCTGATTATTAAATCAGGTAATTACCTTGATTAAGTAAATCAGGCCCTGACTTGATGTTTATTTATCCTCCCTAATTTTCAGTTCTTGGAGGGGATGACTATCTTTACTTACAGCTGTTTTCTTCTGAGAAAATAAACGCTCCACTAATGTTATCAAGAAAAACATGAAGTAGTGTTTTACTCATTCAATTTAGCATCAGGTCAAGAAGTTTATTTCTAAGTAATGTAACTTTAGGAACAAAACATCCTAATTTTTTTTTCAATGAAGGTTCTCCGCACAGAGTGGCTTGTTCACAAATGGGCAGTATTTATTGTCTCAGAGAACTGGTCAGAAAAAGCAAACCCATAAGCAAAATTTCGACATCCTTTCTTTTATCAATACTGCATTTGGAAGCCTCATTCCGGTTGTTTTTAGTAATTGGTTAGTTTTTTGCAAGTAGTGTGGAAGAGAGATTGTGGTCTTCCATAAGGCTTTGTCACACAAGGGCAGCAGGGTCTCTCATGCTCCTCCTCAGTGTGGAGAGGACTAAAAGAAACATCTCTGTTAAGTTCAGAAATCCCATTTCTCACCATCACTTAGAGTACTAAACATTACTCACAGATCTATGTGCTGAGTCTCCATTTGTGTGCATTCAGAATTTTTTCAATAAATTAATGTAGTTAACAATTTTCAAAAAAAAAAAAACAATTTTCTCACAGTTCCCCAGTCATCGACCCCCCTGCCTTTTGACAGTACAGGCATGAGCTAAAGAGGAGAGGGTATCATGAGTAAATACTGACGCAGCTCATCTTTCCCACCATCGACCTTGGAGTTGAAGGGAACTTAATTAAAGTCACCTTATAATGCATTTCAGCCCCATTTCAACTCCAAAGGCAAATTCCAGATATTTGGGGGGCCCAGGGTAGTGTCACTTTTTTCTGGTAAACTGACACTTTCATTTTTAAGCTTTCTCCTTCATGGCATTTTTTTTCTACTCATTAAAATACTATGCCCACTTGAAAGTCATACACTCAGAATATTCATCAAATATTTATTGAGCATGAACAATGTATCAGGCACTATTCTAGGCTCTGGGAATATAGGGAACAAAAGAGACAAAATTTCCGACCCATGGGATGTCCCATCTAATCAGGAAGGACCCAGAGTAAGGTGAATGTAAATCAGGAGAGGCTCAGATTGTAAAGCAAAATCTTGAAATATGATGGAAATTTATTTTAGAAACAGGAGATGACAAACACATTGGAAATAGGATTTCCCACACCTCAACTATGAGCCAAATGCACAGAATTACCTGGGACAGTTATTTACAATTCATATGTCTACGCACTTCCTTAGCCCCATCACATTCACTGCTGCCCAGAAAAAAACATTTTTTAACAACTTCCCTCAAGCGAAGTCATTTTGATGAGTACTAAAGTTTGAGGCTCCCTCCTATAAGAAATACCCTGAAGGAGTGTCTGAATTTGAGGTGGACTTTAAGTATCCTAAATTCCAGGGCAAATATTGCTGAGTCTTAATGCCTGATGTTCTAAAACAGTTTGTAAACATCATTCACAGTGTCTGACACTCTGTGCAACTGATGAATAGCTAAATTCTACTCTTGAAACTTATAATGCAGTATATGTTAACTAAATTGAATTTAAATAAGAATTTTTTAAAATTTTAATTTAATTCAAGGCGAAAAAAATCATGAAGGTAATTGGTTTTTAAAAAATGACATAAATCAGCCAATTATTCTGCCTTTTGGATACAAAGTATCATTACCCTCTAGCTCTTTTTCTAAATATAACGAGCTTCTGTGAGCCAGAATGGCCTGATGACTAGCTTCACCGTATATCAGTGCCTTTCTCATCTTTATGCATATGAGAATTAGTCCTTTTTCTTGGAGGCAATGCAAAGAATGCAAAGAAGGAAAAGAGAAAATACCTTCCCAGGAAAGTGAGAGTCAGAAGAGACATGACCAGGAAAAGTGAGAGTCAGAAGAGACATGACCTCACCTTTAATTTCTCATTCCATTCTACATGCAAAGTGGTGGAAAGACAATAAGAGAAGGAAAGGAAGGAAAAATAAGGAAGAATTATATACTGCCTTAACTCAGACTCCCTTAACAAAATACCATAGAGTGGCTTATTCAGGACATTTATTGCTTACAGTTCTGGAGGCTGTGAAGTCCAGGATCGCGGTGCCAGCAGACTCCATTCCTGGTGAGGGCCCTCTCCCTCCCTCTGGCCTCCTATGGTACAAAGAGAGAGCTCTGGTGTTTCTTTTTTTTTTTTTTTTTTTAAATAAGGGCATAAATCTTACCACTGGAGCCCCATCCACATGACCTCAAGTAAACCTAATTATCACCCAAAGGCCTCACCTCCCAGTACCATCACATTGGGGTTTAGGGTTTCAATATCTGAATTTGGTGGAGAACACCAACATTAAGTGCAAAACAGATACTAAATGTGTCCGTTTATAAACCTAAGAAATTGTCTTGAATCGAACCCTTTAGTCAAGGTTCTCAAACTCAGTGTGTGCTAGAATCACCTGGGGAGATTTATAGACCAAGATGCTCTGGCCAATTAAATCAGAATCTCCTCTTGGTATGAAGCTCAGGCATTGGAGTTTTCTAAAGGTCTCTGGTGGTTCCAGGGTACAGGCAATGCTGATAATCACGGCTCTACAGGCTAGAATTGCAGGGACAATGTAAATACCAACTCACTTGAGCTTAATAAAATGGAATGCTGCCTTGGAGCAAAAGAAGGTAGTTACTTTCAGAAATCCAAATTGAGTGTTTAAAAAAAAAAAAAATATCACAGCTTGCAACAACTCCCAGAGATCCTACCATTGGATTTTGTGAACAACTGATCTAATTTAGTAAATGTGCCTGAGAATATAAAAGTCCTCTACCAGGTAACACTCTTCTTCAAATGGGTCTGTCAATGATATACCATCACAGCATGTAAATCCTTCTAGTTTCCTAAGACAAAATATTTGCTCAAGGAAATGCCAACCATGATCTAGAGGAAGAGAACTTAATTGTTATTGATTGTGAAATGGCAGGAAGTGAAAATATTTGGTTTTTGTTTTTCAGTGCATTGGAATGAAAAACTCAGGTCCCTGCCATACTAAAGCTGATTATAAAATTATGAGAGCAAAAACATGGACAGACACAATGAAAGATCTAAGGCCAGCTGCTAAATTGAATGTGGTTTTCAAGGCTATAAAGTAACAAGCTGGGAATGTCCTTTCCTGGCTTCTTCACAATCTTAGCTGCATTTTTATTTAGAAATTTCTTTCAGTCAAGGAAGAAAAGAAAGTGTAAGACCTTCTTGCTCATCAGACCTACAGATGTTTCAAGGTCTTCATGTCTGAGATTAAGTCATCACAGCCACAGAATAGGCTATATTTAGTGGGGCCAAATAATTTTTAAAAGCTGCTTTATTGGGATATCAGACTGGATTTAGAAATCATGAGACAGATTCCAGCCTGTGACTATTCCACAAACTACTGGCACAGTGGCTAGCTGGTGGGGAATTTTGACCACGTTGGGTCAGTCAACATCATCCTGTGGTTGTCAACACAGTGGGAGACCCACCTTCAGCAAGTCTGAAATAGTTGGAAATAAGCTTTGTAATTGAGCTTCCAAAAAGGTCTGAGGCTGAGAGCCTTCTAGGAAGGGCTTAGCAAATATTGACATCTGGCCCAGAGTTTTGATGGTCAATTAGAAAAATGACTCAGGGATAAAAGTTGAGAACAAAATGGTAGCCCAGTGAGCCAGACTTTATAGAAAGAAAAAAAGGATCTGGGGGTAATTTTATATTTCTGTATATTTTATGGTGACTGCATCTTTATAAGACATGTTGAGGGAGAAGAGACACCCTTAAGGGATGGGTCTGGCCTAAAGCCATTGGTGACACTTGAGGGAAATCTTGAAGAGAAGTCACCAATGCCTCTCACAATGAGACCTCAGAAACTTGAAGTTCAAGCTTTCTCCCCTAGTAACACCTACTTTCTAGACTTCCAGTAAGAGCTGGAAAAGTCTGATTTGTCAAATCATGCAAAGACACCCTAGCCTTTCTCTCTTTTTCTCTGATGCTTCATGTTTTTACTGTTCATCCAACAGGAAGTACGCCTTGGATTCATTCATACACACCAAGATATAAGTGACAGCTCACAAAGTTATTTTTATGCATCTCCATTCATTACTAATAGCTGCTAGGAATGTTCCCCTATCTGAGGGTATTTGCATTTTAAGCAGTCTTAACCTAAAAGATTAAGCTCTCTAAAGTTTCAGGAATCTGACAGACAGGAAAATAGACAGAAGTTGCAAGGAGTCCCAAATGACAAGTAGTGTCTGAAATGCTATCACGGAGACCAAGGGAACTCAATGGAGCTAACCTTCCACTGCTGCTCTAGTGAACAGTAAATAGAGGTCCTGGCTATCCTGTCCCGCAACATGCCATTGTCAGTCACGGGGCAATGAGACAGATGGCCCACAATGAGCTTTTACTCTGCTTCTGGCACACTCCCATTGCCCCAATCTGGGCTCTCTTCAGCCTTTGCCTAGAGCCACAGCCTGTAGCCATTTTTGTGGAGCATCCTCTCAACAGAAAAGTATTGATTAAACAACCTCAAGATATGCATGTTTCTTTTAAAATATATATGTGTAAATACATTCCATTCAACTTTAAAATGAATACTTAGATGAGGTTCCCCCCCCCCCAAATGATTCTGGATGCCATTCCATATTTCAGCTCATCTTCTTGGTCATTTTGAATGTATTTGACTCCCATTTGGTCATTTGTTCTTCTTTCACTCAGCAAACATTTATTGGACACCTATCAAGTACAGGAAAAGGTAGTAAGATACGACTTAGATATTGTCCTTCCCTGGGGGATTATGGTCTAGAGCATAGTTGCCATTGGCCTCCTATCTGTCTCTCTTTTTTTTTTTTTTACATCATCCTAAATATCATGATCATGGGTTCATCTCTCAAGACCTCAGTTTTCATCTGTAAATGCCTGCTTCACTGAGTTGTTGACAGAATTGGATGAGATTACCTGTGCAAGTGTATTTCCTACAGGTTTTGGCTCTTAATAATTGTCCATTTTTTTAAAAAAGTATCTGCCTGAGGATGTTGAGAGGCCTTCACCCTGGGCTTCATCCCACAGTGGCATGAAGGGAATGATCTTCAATGATTTCCCACCTTCCAACACTTCAGGTCACAATTCACCTGACGCCAAAAATATTGTCTCGAAGTTGTGGCCAATTGAAGCTGCTACCAATAATGGGGTGACAAATCTAGGGTGTTTATTCAATCTTTCCCTTTCCTTTTGCAATGGAAAGCCAATGTCTCTTGAGATGTGATGGGGGGGAGGGGATTTTTCAAGATGGAGTGAGGAGCCAGTAAGTGACCATACCCAAAAGTTTAGCACTTGATTTATTTAGCATAAATGTATACATCCAATGAGAGACTATTTGGAGACAGGTAGAAGGTTCTAGGAGCTATGCTGTACAGTCCTGTCAGAGAGAGTCCAATCCAGAGAAGAGATCTAAGGAAACTCTTGAAATATCTAAAAGACAGACTCTTGAAAGAAGAATTCCATCTAGTCTCCAGCAATCAATGGATGACACTGCTCTGAAGAAGAAAATTCTAGTTCACTGAAAGAACTCTCTAATGAACTTGTCTAAAAGAAAAATAGACTGTCGCGGAAAATAGTCCCCTCTCACTAGAGATTAAAAATATAGCCTAGAGAGCTGTTGGCTTTGGAAGAATGAATGAGATGACTTGAAGGCTTATCTGTGATGTGTGAGTCCTAACTCTGTGCTTTATTTTAGTTTCTAGATGTTGTGCGACTGGTTCAGCAGAAGTCTTGGAAAGTGGGAGATATCTTCCATGCGGTTGTTCAGTACTGCAAAATGCATGAGGAGCAGAAGGAGGGGACCCCAAGTCTCTTTGACTGGCTCTTGGAACTGGGATAAGGCAGCTATGTCCTTAGAGTATTCCTTTCCTTTATTCCAGCTTAGATTACAGTGGTTTGCTCTAAATACTCTCAACTTTCTCAAACATCCCATCACATTAGCAGAGCTATAAAAAAATCTGCCGTTTCAAGTCTACTGCACATGGAATAAATCTGAGGAAAAGCAAAAATAGGTCTGTACAAATCCATACAACCTATGAGTGAGTTCAAAAAAGCTTGTATTAGAATGGCTGGAAAAAGAGAAATTTTAATGGGCCCTAAACTAAAAGCTTACAACTAGGCCCAAAATTCAGGAAAGCTGCTCTTAAATATTTTTAATAATACAAAATGTTATGTAATGTCTCCAATTATGTGCATCAACTAGAAGCAAAGTCACTAGTCAAAATAATTTTGTAAACTATGACGTGACCATTATTTTACTCTTTTGAGCTGATGAAGGGGCTGTCAGCCCAGGTCAATACTTAAGATATGGGCGAGCAGAATTTTGATACAAAGGATTTTCACTATCAGACCAATATCAGTGGATATTAACAGAAGTACAAGAGTATTATTGTTGTTCTCTACGGAGGTGATTTCATTTATTCACTGTAACTCACTGATAAATAACTCCACAGCTCCCCAACAGTATCTGTGTTCCCAGCCAGCAAGAAAACTGTTGTTTTTCAGTTGATAGTGTAAAAGACTGAAGATTGTCTTGTTTCCATCTCTGTATTACTTGGGTAACATGCTCACAGACTTCTGACCATGAGAAAAAAATTTCTTACAAAAAAAAGTCTTTTGAGATAAAATCTGCTTGTGTATTAAATTATATAAAATATAAACTTTCATTTTATTTTTATTGTAAATTATGAAGAGATTATTATCTTAAATAATATATTGAGTTATCTTAGAGGTTCATAACACATGAGGGGATTGTTGTCTTAAGTTATACCTTGACACTTGAGCTCAGTGCTTTTATTATAAATGGTTTGGCACTGAGATGACAAACCTGCTCCCCGGGTGACATTTATAATGATGGATGCAGGATTTGACATAACCCACTAGGATCATACACTCTTCCTGATTCAAAGATATTGGCATTTAATTTGGGAAGAATAAAACCTTATCACACTTAAGTATTTTAATAACAGAGATTTACTCTTCTGAAAAAAATAAAAGTATCTAACTGCTCTCCCTTTGACTAAGTGAGGTACGCTGGCTTTTATTTTCTTGACCAAAGAAGGAGTTTATTAAAGATTTCCTGAAATACCATGCTTTTACTCTATTTTTAAAAATTGCAAAGTAATTTTAAATGTGAACAAGGCCCCATGCCATCAATGCTGGCCTTATGTGTCATCCACATCTTGAAATGTCAAGAAAGCTTCTTTGTAAGCCATACCTCCCTCTTCACCACACACCAAGGAATCCTTCCCAGTACTCATTAGACATTTCTTATATTAATAGTCCAAATTTAGGATCTATGTTTAATTTGTCACATTAACAAAATGTCAAATTTTGAAATGTATCCATTATCTCAAACTGAAAGTTCTTTGTGCTACTAAATGGAAAAGGATATATTTATTTTTTAAACAATCCCAGAATATTGTGTGTAGACTCTTGTTGTGCTCGAATGAATGTTTACCTATCCTACAAAGCACAAATACTGAATTGTAACCCTGTGACAAAGTTATACGTGTTGTACCTACTGTTGCAAACTAATCAATAAATTTTTGTTGCCGAATTGTTGATCCTTTTTTCTCCAAAAGTTGTAAGTGCCTCATAGAAAACAAGAGCCACAGTGTGATTGGATGAAGGTAGATTATCCTTTGGACAAGTTTTACTGTGACACTTTTGACTTTCAAATAAGCTGATATTCTAGCTAGCATCAGTGATATTCATGTAAATTAGCATTTCTCAACCTTGGCACTATTGACATTTGGGGTAAATAATTCTTTGTTGTAAGAGGTTGTACTATGCCTTCTAGAATGTTCAGCAGCACCCATGGCTCTTATCCACTAGATGACAGTAACCACTTCCTCATGTTATCACAATCAAAAATGTCTCCAAACCTATTGCCAAACATCCCCTGGGTGAGACATCGGTTAGGGGCTGCTGGCATAAATAATGCACTGAAGGGGCAGAGGCAGAGGCTTGACCAGGTGTTCTGGTTAAGGAAGAGGAGCCTGCAGACTCTAGTCTAGGGAATCCCAGTAGGAATCTGGGATTCCCCTGCCACTTTCCAAGGCCCATGGGCTGTGGCCTCTACAGCACGTCTGGAGGATGGGAGAAAGAAGCATGGGGAAAACAAGGCTTGGGGATAAACTGACCTAGACTCGAGTAAACTAGACATAAAGTTATCAGGCTTAGAGGTAAATGGATCAGTGCTCTTTGAATTCAGGAAATAAATTATTAGAATTTGTGCAAATAAGGCACTGAGACTTCTGAGCACTTTATATGATTCACTAATAAGAAGGCATAAATATGCTTATGCAAAGGATCGTCCAGTCAGCCAGAGGGTAATATCAAATAAAAATAAACTGGACATTGGCAAGGAGAGACTTTATTTGAAAGGCTTATAATAACAAGGAGAAAGGGGCTGTTGCAATGGGTCACAGGGGTTATGGTAACAGTGAGAGTGCTCCCAATGGGAGACCTGTCAGCATCTCAGAGCTAAGCAAAAAGGGGTTTTCTTTTACAGTGAGAGTAAACATGAAAGAACCAGGTGTGGGTGGGATGGACCAGTGGGATGGACCAGCCACGTTGGTGGAGGTGGCGTGGTGGGAAATCCCCTTGTATCCTGAGCTCAACCTGTTCTCAGGAGGGGCTTCTTTTTTTTCTTTTAAGATCTATTTATTTGAGAGAGAGAGAGAGAGAGAGAGAGATTGAGAGGGAGAGAGGGATGGAGGGATGGGCAGAAGGAGTGAGAGTCTTTTTTTTTTAATAATAAATTTATTTTTTATTGGTGTTCAATTTGCCAACATACAGAATAACACCCAGTGCTCATCCCGTCAAGTGCCCCCCTCAGTGCCCATCACCCATTCACCCCCACCCCCCCTCCTCCCCTTCCACCACCCCTAGTTCGTTTCCCAGGGTCAGGAGTCTTTATGTTCTGTCTCCCTTTCTGATATTTCCTACCCATTTCTTCTCCCTTCCTTTCTATTCCCTTTCACTATTATTTATATTCCCCAAATGAATGAGACCATATGTTTGTCCTTCTCCGATTGACTTATTTCACTCAGCATAATGCCCTCCAGTTCCAACCACTGTGAAGCAAATGGTGGGTATTTGTCGTTTCTAATGGCTGAGGAATATTCCATTGTATACATAAACCACATCTTCTTTATCCATTCATCTGTCGATGGACACCGAGGCTCCTTCCACAATTTGGCTATTGTGGACATTGCTGCTATAGACATCGGGGTGCAGGTGTCCCGGCATTTCATTGCATCTGCATCTTTGGGGTAAATCCCCAGCAGTGCAATTGCTGGGTCGTAGGGCAGGTCTATTTTTAACTCTTTGAGGAACCTCCACACAGTTTTCCAGAGTGGCTGCACCAGTTCACATTCCCACCAACAGTGCAAGAGGGTTCCCTTTCCTCCGCATCCTCTCCAACATTTGTGGTTTCCTGTTTTGTTAATTTTCCCCATTCTCACTGGTGTGAGGTGGTATCTCATTGTGGTTTTGATTTGTATTTCCCTGATAGCAAGTGATGCAGAGCATTTTCTCATGTGCTTGTTGGCCATGTCTATGTCTTCCTCTATGAGATTTCTGTTCATGTCCTTTGCCCATTTCATGATTAGCCTCAGCAATCAGACAACAGAAAGACATTAAAGGCATTCAAATTGGCAAAGAAGAAGTCAAACTCTCCCTCTTCGCCGATGACATGATACTGTACATAGAAAACCCAAAAGCCTCCACCCCAAGATTGCTAGAACTCATACAGCAATTTGGCAGTGTGGCAGGATACAAAATCAATGCCCAGAAGTCAGTGGCATTTCTATACACTAACAATGAGACTGAAGAAAGAGAAATTAAGAAGTCGATCCCATTTACAATTGCACCCAAAAGCATAAGATACCTACAAATAAACCTAACCAAAGAGGTAAAGGATCTATACCCTATAAACTATAGAACACTTCTGAAAGAAATTGAGGAAGACACAAAGAGATGGAAAAATATTCCATGCTCATGGATTGGCAGAATTAATATTGTGAAAATGTCAGTGTTACCCAGGGCAATTTACACGTTTAATGCAATCCCTATCAAAATACCATGGACTTTCTTCAGAAAGTTAGAACAAATTATTTTAAGATTTGTGTGGAATCAGAAAAGACCCCAAACAGCCAGGAGAATTTTAAAAAAAGAAAACCATATCTGGGGGCATCACAAAGCCAGATTTCAGGTTGTACTACAAAGCTGTGGTCATCAAGACAGTGTGGTACTGGCACAAAAACAGACACATAGATCAATGGAACAGAATAGAGAACCCAGAGTGGACCCTGAACTTTATGGTCAACTAATATTCGATAAAGGAGGAAAGACTATCCACTGGAAGAAAGACAGTCTCTTCAATAAATGGTGCTGGGAAAATTGGACAACCACATGCAGAGGAGTGAGAGTCTTAAGCCTCTGCACTAAGTGCAGAGCCTGACCCGGGGATCAATTTGAAGACCCTGAAATCATGACCCTGAAATGATGACCATGAGACAACGACTTGAGCTGAAACCCAGAGCCAGTTGCTTAACCTACTGTGCCACCCAGGTGCCCTCTCAGGAGGGGCTTCTTAAGGAGGGCTGTAGACTGGATCAGGCTGCGGATGGGTAATGTTCTGGGGCCTAGAGAAAGGACAGAAGCCTAATGGAATTCTTTTTAAAGATTTTATTTATTTATTCATGAGAGACACACAGAGAGAGAGAGGCAGAGACACAGGCAGAGGGAGGAGGAGACTCCATGCAGGGAGCCCAGCTTAATGGAATTTGGTGAACGTCTTGCTCCAGTTGATTGCAGTGGGTACGAGCAACTCGGCTAATCTTTTATGAGGAAAGAATGAGAATTTGGAGGGTTCGGTCCTGTCTGAGGTACATAAGGGAGTACCCACGAGTCCAAGGCTCAGAGCTTAGCTCTTAGGAACTGGCCAAAGGCACACCCCAAACACAGGCCTCTTTTCAGGATCTGCAGGGTTTGAGCAAGCCAGACCTCCCTGATGCCCTCTCCTGGGCTGACACCCTTTCCTATGCCTGCTTCTAGCAAGGTAAGTGCAATCCCTGCATCTCTGTGCATCAATGACTATAAGCTCCTGGAGGGTGGCGCCACCTGTGACTCCTCCATGGCTCCCACCCTAGTCCCCCACACAAAGCCTTGTCCCCTGGGAAAGCTAAGAGGCCTTGGGTAACTTTGGTTTCTAATTAACCGTGTTCCACCACTCATTCCAGAAACACACAATTCTACTATAATGTTCTTCTTAGCTTATCAGAGACTGCTACCTGGTATATTATGCTTCTTGAGGGTGTGTGTGTGTGTGTGTGTGTGTCTGTGTGAAATTACTTTAGGATTCAAGCAAGTGAAACTTTCTATAAAAATTTGCCTTTTATTATCATTGCCTAAGAACATTCGATCACAGAACTGAGAATGTTTTCATGCTTTTGGGATGAATTTCAGTGATATTCAGGACATTATCAGCAGGACTTGGAGGCCAAATGACTATAGACATGTTTGAATGCAGTGGACAGGGGAGAAAACATCTGAGCTGCCCTTCCATCAGCAAAAATTGTACTCGAGAAAAGCCAACAGAAAGCAATCCACTGGTATTGTTGAAAGAATCTTTGACCATCTACATTTTCCATTTCCTGTAATAATTCCCTTAAAAATGCCCCTCATTTGGTGCCTGGGTGGCTCAGAGGTTGAGTGTCTGTCTTTGGCTCAGATCATGATCCCAGGGTCCTGGGATCGAGTCCCACCTTGAGCTCCCTGCAGGGAGCCTCCCTCTCCCTCTGCCTTTGTCTCTGTCTCTTATAAATAAATAAGTAAAATATTTTTTAAATGCCCCTTGTTAAAGCCCCATATCCTGTTTCACATGCTGCTTTTCAGTTTTCACATCTCCTTCTTATTTCCTTCCTTTCTGTCCTTCGGCAATGGCCTTCCGGTAAATTCTTATCAACGATTATTTATTTGGCTCTGGAAGATTGTCACTACTTGGTTGAACTCTGTCCCATTTACTGCTTCAATAGCTGCTGCACCTCCTTCCAGTGCAGAATGGGGCAGGGACTACAGCTTCTACCACGAGGCACAAAGCACCACAGAATCCAGGTGCAAAGATTGTTTCCTGGCAGATTGTGTGGTCTCTGGGCTGAACACTTGACCCAAGTCTTTTTAAAAAATTTTTATTATTGAAGTATAGTTGACATACAAGGTTATAGCAGGCTCAGATGCCCCACATGGTGATTCAACAACTCTATACATTACCCAATGCTCCCCACGAGGTGTGTAGCCACCATCTATCACCGCACAGTGTTACCACAATATTATTGACCATTTCCTATGCTGCAGGTCTCATCCCTATGACTTAGTTAGTTTATAACCAGAAGTTTGTACCTCTTGATTCCCTTCCCCTTTTCACCCATTCCTCCCTCTGGCAACCACTTGTTTGTTTTCTGTGTTTATGTGTCTGTTTCTGTTTGTTTTGCTTTGTTTTTTTTGTTTTGTTTTGTTTTCTTTTTAGTATGGTATTTGTCTTTCTAGTCTGTCTTCTTTCACTTAGCGTCGTTCCTTCCTAGTTCATCCTTGCTCCCATAAGTGGTGAGATCCCATTCTTTTTAATGGCTGAGTAATATTCCATATATATATATATATATATATAAGAGTTTGCATTACGATATATATATATATATATACCACAGTCTCTTTACCCGTTCATTTATCAATGGACACTTAGATTGCTTCCATATCCTGGCTATTATTATAAATAATGCTACTGTAATAAACACAGAGGTGCATATATCTTTTCAAAGTAGTGATTTCATTTTCTTTGTGTAAATGCCCAATAGAGAAATTACTGGATCATGTGGTATTTCTATTGGTAATTTTTTGAGTATTCTCCACACTGTTTTCTGTAGGGACTGCACCAATTTACATTCTCACCAACAGTGCACGAGGGTTTCATTTTCTCCACATCCTTGCCAGTACTGGTTATTTCTTGTTTTGTTTTGTTTTGTTTTTATATTTTTCTGGCCCAAATCTTCATAGACATAAAGCACATCCCTCTTTTGCCACATCACAAACAACAGCATGCAGCCCAGATAAGGTAGGAGAGTTTTGCTTCTTATGGAGGAAAGCAGAATGGATCGCCATTTCTTGAAATAGAATGAAGGTAGGTAAAACCAGGACACCCTCTAGTTTTAAGTGTACTGGATTCTCCTTCACGGACACATGTGGCATGATTGAAGATTCTCTGGCCTACTCTTTCAAGCACTAAGCCAATTATTTCAAGTCTAGCATCATTTTTAGTGATAAAGGTAGTTGACCTTTTACAAAAGCCTTTAGAAATGGCTAATAACACCTTACTCAATTAGATCAGTATCTCTTTCTTCATTCATTCAATATCAAGATCTTCTTTTAAAATTTAAGTGCAAGGATATATAGAAAAAAGCAATCATTTCCAGCCCTAGCTATATGTGTCCTCCAGCACATGACTAAGTTTTTCTCTGAAGCATTTTGTTTTGTTTACCTTTTTAATGTAACAGATAAAAGTATGCAGATAATATGACATATGAAATAATTTCCAAGGTGCCTGGGTGGCTCAGTCAGTGAAGAGTCTACCTTCAGCTCAAGTCATGATCCCAGGGTCCTGGGATCGAGTTCCATGTTGGGCTCTCTGCTGAGAGGGGAATTTGGTTCTCCCTCTCTGCCCCTCTCCCTATTCTCTCTCTCTAAAATAAATAAATATTTAAAACAATAAGCTAATAGAAAAAAATCAGATTTGTGGTTACCAGAGGTAGAGGCTAGAAGGAGGGGACAATTGGAGGAAGAGGACCAAAAGGTACAAAACTCCAGTTATAAGATAAATAAGTAGTAGAGATGGAATGTCCAGCATGATGACTATAGCTAACACGACTGTAGGGTATCCAGGAAGGTTGCTGAGAAAGTAGATCCCAAGAGCTTGCATTACAAGGAAAAACACTCCCTCCCCTTTTTGTGTGTATCTTAAATGATGGATGATAACTAAATTTATGTGATAATTATTTCACAATATATCTAAGTTGAATCATTATGCTCTACACCTTTTGCTGTTGTCAACTATTACTTAATACAACCAGGGAGCAGAGATAGTTGAAACTATCAATAACAATAGTTAAGATAGTAAATTTCATATCATTTCTTTTTACCATAAAAAAATCCACTCAAAAAAAATCCACTCAAAAACACACCAATTATAACAAAGCTGCCAGAGATACCTCTGAAGAAATAGGAAGCTGTAGGTTCTTATGCCCTTAATGATGTGTTACTGTCTGGCTAAGCATTTCTTGACAGTCCAGTAACAAATGTGTAGAAAAAAAAGCCAAGAAAAGGAATTCAGTAGGATGCCTGGTGTTCTGATAGGCATTCGTATTTAGCCTTTTCATTCCCTGAACGTTTATGTGGCACAAGCATGACAAGCGCTGTTTAAGATGACCCAAGAAAATGCGACAAGAAAGCAGACAGTGTGCTTGGCATTTTAGAATTTCCATTCTAGTGAGGGATACAGATGCTGAGCCATAACAAAAGTACAATATAGGAAATAAGTGTAATTGAGCACAGAGCAGTAGCGAACAGTGCTGGGGAAAAAAAAAACATAATTAAAAAGCAAGGTGAGGTGAAAGAGGGCTGGGCAGTATTCATTTGGATCATATCTAACCCTAGTGGTTCCCAGGTCTTCTCTAGGTAAATTTGAAAGTTTTTAAAGAAGTCAAAAATTGTTACTTGCAATGGACCTGACCACTTGTTAGTCAATATAAATGTGTGATTTGGGGTTCGAAGCAAGAAGGCATCTGCAATGTCAGCTGCTGTCTATAAGTCCACAACTGAGAGCTTGAACTGGCTTGTTACCATGGCAACATTGACACATGCCTCCAGTGGGCAACCCTGAGAGCAGGAGTTGAAGAGTTAACTATTCCAAAGAGCAGTCTGCAGGGAGTCAATGTATCCCTGTTCTTTGGCAGTATTTCCTTTCACTTCCATGTCTCTCGGGCTATATATTTTTCCACCCACAACTAAAATCCCAAAATATTCCCTCGGGACATTTTCTAGACTATCGTCAACTCCTGATGTCCCTGCATGTGGCATTTTCTTGCCCTGCATGAGCACACAGGTTGGTGACACATGAGCACACTCTTGCCGAGGGCATGGAGTCCTGTCTTTTAGAATGTCAAGGGCAATACTGTTGTCATCATAACTCCTCTGATTGATGAACAAATAACATACAAAAATAACTGAATTTGTTCCTGGAAGAAAATGAATTCTCCCAACTCGGCATGGAGGTTTTGTCAAACCTTTGAGCTGAAAGACAGTGACATCTGCTAATGAGCGTCTGACACAAGTCCAAGCATGGCCAACTTCTAATGATCCTGAAAAATGGAAGACAGCCTTGTCAAGAAGCTCCCTGGTGTTAATTAGCCAACATTTTACTAATGATTTCTCCTTCTGTGATCCTTGTTCAGGTCCATATAGCTCATTCAAGTAGAAAAAATTATGGGCCCAATTTTGTAGGCAAGGAAATTGAGATTCAAAATGGCAAGGGGGCCTAATTAAGATATCAAGAATAAGAAAAATAACAACCACCATCACTGACATTTATTGACCTCTTGCTCTCTATATGCCAGAAACTATGTTAAGTGTTCTACACATATTAATCTATTTAACCTCCACAACAACCATAGGAGGTAGGTATTATTGTTATGATTTCATTATTGAAGAATCTGGAACATGGCAAGAGTAAATAGATCACTTAATGTCACAGAGGTAGAAACAGGCAGAGCAGGATTTATTTTAAATTGGCATAAATTGGAGGCATGGAAAGTGAGAGAGGCCAAAGGACAGACAACACAGAGGGAAAAAGGAGCAGAATTACAAACCACAAATCATTTCTTATCAGTTCAATCATATATTTTCCCAGTTACCAACCATCAGTCTCCCAAAATAGAGAGAGAACAATAAACAAAATCCCTGTGTTCTTTTGGTGGCAAATAAGGCTCAGAAGTGGAGTTGACTATTTATAAGGCTGAGAGAACTATTTGAGAATATCTCCACGCAGGATACTTCGAGATCATTCACGATAGCTGATACCAGATAAATTCTTCATGTAAATGCAAAATGTAAAGCTCCCCTCAATCTGGATGAACACTGGTTATATTTTCCAAAACTTTAAAATCACAATAACATTTTCTTCACCAAGAAAAAAAAAATGTGTTTGGCTTCTCTCATGAAAAATGCTTTTAGAAGCATTTTTCAAATGTTGCATTATAATTAACCCTTCAAAATGTTATAGTATTAAACACTCTTAACCAATAATAAATGCTGCATCATTTCTCTATTTGAAATGAAATTTAAACAACCTGCTATAGGGCAGAGTCGTTCAATGGAAGACAGAGGAAGCACATGCCAGCCAAATATTCAGAATGGGAAGAATAAACATCTCAGACACACTGGGAGGTGAATTTTAAATTCTGTTTTTACAGCTTGACTCCAGGAGGCAGCAAGAAAAAAAAGAAAAAATTAAAAGGAGGATTTTTTCAAAGTAACAAATTGCCAACATTGACTCATGATGGGTCTGGAAGGTAGAACAATGGGGAAAGGGTAGGGATGATGAAGTGACCATAGCACATAGGTCTTCTAGTCACATGTTGGAAGTCTTGTCCCTGTCTAGGCATGACTGACTCCCACTGACTATGGCTAATGGAGGAAATCCTTCCTTGGCATGGAGCAGCCCAAAGGAAATTGGCCAACACTACCCAGGGCCATGTGGGTCATTACTAAAGGTGGAAGCAGATGCTTATCGCCTAGGGTGGCCCTCATGTAGTAGAGTCTGTGGCCTCATCACAACATCCTGTGTCCCTCTCCTCCTTACCTGATTTCACGTACCTCACCTTCCTCCACCCAACCCATGTGATACAAAACCTATTCCATCTCAGGGATGAATGCAGGCTAGACAAAGCCCATCGGACAGAGACCAGTCTTCTGTTATTGGAACAATGATCAGCTCAGGGGTGGACATGGACCTGAATTTGCCCAAACTGAAGGGAAGGCATTATACAGCGGGCTCTCTCCAATCCCCAACAAAAATTAACCAGGAAAGCATGTCCCAGGCTGCTTTGAGCAGTCGGCTTGCAAAAGTAAATGGTTTAATAAACAATCTGAATTGCATGAGGCAAACAAAAACATGATACATTTTTAAATTTAACTATTAGGCCAACTGTGTTTGGTCAAATTTCTTTTTGCCACCTGATTATGCATCTGGGGCAGACCCCATAGTTTCTGATTGCTTTCATGACTCAAATCTGCAGCCAGTCTAATTCAATTTATAGTCTGGTTCTTACGTGTGATGTAAAGCTCTTGTTCCCTTTTGCTGAGCACCAGCCAGGCTGTGGCCCAAGGAACTTGAAGGGAAGAAGGACAGTGTCTGCTATTTTTGTCTTTTTTCTGCCTTTCCTGGTTCTCTCTCTCAGTGTTGGGCACTGGAGAGCAAGAAGGGAAGCAGGGCAAGTGTTTCTTTATCTAGAAGCGGAACTGCAATTCTCTATTGACCACTCTTGCTTCTCTATTGACCACATTGCTTCTACCATCTTGTTGGCAATGCCGCCTTTGAGACAGGAGCCAAAATATCTGCTCTTCCCATGGAATATGTGTGTGAACATTTTGGAGGGCCCCGTGCGATCATTCAATTTGCTGAAGAGGGAGACACAACTCCAGCTCTGCCTC
The DNA here is from genome assembly GCF_018345385.1 of Vulpes lagopus. Lineage (NCBI taxonomy): Eukaryota > Metazoa > Chordata > Mammalia > Carnivora > Canidae > Vulpes > Vulpes lagopus. The sequence goes on from NC_054831.1 coordinate 10,785,326, forward strand.
TTCTTCCTGCAATCCCATGACCCACCCTGCCACCCACCCACGTTCCCTACCCTCCCTCTTTCTCTCCCCCTCCCCCATCCAAATCTCTTACTTCTGGTTCCCAGCACCCAATAAACAATGCTCTTGAATAGACCCCAGGAAAAATAGCTCAAGCATAGTTGCCTAACACAACACCTACAGTAAACCAAGACAAACTCATCATATCAAACAGTGAGAACCTTATCTGCACCAACCGGTCCCTTCCCCCTTCATCTCAGCCAGTGCCTTCAATCTGGAATTTTCTTCTCTGCTCAGATGTGCCTAAAGTAAAATAATCAAGTCTTCTGCCTAAACAGGCAGCCAATCAAAAAAGTAAACAAACCAGAATCCCTTCCTTAAGGGACGATCTTGGTGTTCCCTCTTTTGATTTCAAGAAGAGAAGGGAAAATACCCTCCATCCAAGGAGGAGAAGGAAAAAGGCAGAAGCTGATGACACATTAGTCATGCAGCTGGGATGATGGTTGAAATAGCTTAAGAAATATAGATCTGAGGCTATGTTTTCCCATTTCTAGAGGTCAGTTTTGGCCAAATAAACAATGACAACTGAGAAAGAGTTTCAAAACTGACCAAATAAGTGGGATGTGTGTGTTTCTTTCCTTTTCCTTTCCTTCTATATCAACCTGTTGGAGTTCGAAACTGAGAAAGCAGCACCAGCCACATGATTTGTTGGACTGAGGCATAAGTCCAAATGCAGCACCCCTTGTTCAAAAAAGTTTTCAGAATTTCAAGAGAGTGACAGCAGAGCAATTAATCAAGCACAAGGCCTTTCTCAGGGCAAGGCCAAGTGTGCTGGCCAGGTTACATGAGCCAGTGGATCCAGAAGGCAGAGAATCAGCCCAAAGAAGACTATTCTTGAGCCTTAGTGTCTTGAAGTTTATCTTGTTCAGTTTTGGATTTGCCTGGAACCCATCACCTTTTCCTTCTTTTTTTACCTCTTCTTTTTGGAACGAGAATGTCTATTTTATGCCTGTCCTACCATTGTATTTTGGAAGCACATAATTCCTCTGGTTTTGCAGGTTCACAGATGGAGAGGACTTTGAATCAAAATGAATCTTTCCTTGAGTTTCACCCACCTCTGATTTATATTTATATTTAGTTGAGATTTTGGACTTCAGACTTTAGAGTTGATGCTGAAATACGTTAAGAATTTGGTGGCTGGAACACCTGGGTGGCTCAGCGGTTGAGCATCTGCTTTTGGCTCAAGGCATGATCCCGGGATCTGGGATCGAGTCCCATGGGCTTCTTTGCAGGGAGCCTGCCTCTCCCTCTGCTTATGTCTCTGCCTGTCTCTGAGTGTCTCTCATGAATAAATAAATAAATTTTTTTTTAAAAAAGAACTTGGTGGCTGTTGGCATGGAATGAATGTATTTTTGATGTGAAAGAGACATAGATTTGGGAGGGCTAGTTGCAGAATTATGTACTGATTACGTGGGTCGTCTCAAAATTCCTATGTTGTAGCCTAAATTCGCTACTGTGATGGTATTTGGAGGGAGGGTCTTTGGGAGCTAATTAAGTCATGAGGGAGGATCCTTCATGAATGGGATTAGTGCCCTTATAAGAAAAGACATGAGAAAGATTCTCTCTCCTTCTTTCTTTCTATTCTCCAACACATGAGTATATAACAAGTAGATGGCCATCTGCAAACCAGGAAGCATGACCTCAACAGACATCAAATCTGCTGGTGCCCTGATAGCAGGCTTCCCAGCCTCCAGAGCTGTAGGAAACAAGTGTTTGTTGTTTAAGTCCCTAGTCATTGTATTCTATTATATCAGCCAGAACTAAGGCAACTCCAGAGAACCTCAATGCCCCCTTCTGTCTTTCTATGATCACACACACATTCTGAGACAGAGAGATAGTACTGGTCAGGATTAAAGTTACAGTGAGAAAGCTTGAGAGGTCTACTGGAGAATAAGGACTTTGAGGTTTCACATAATCTGTGCCTTGAAGCCCAGATCAAATTTGAAAAAGCATAAGTTGAAGAGGTGTTGCAAAAATAATTAAGAGTGTAGGCAATGGGATGGATCTCAAAGCCAAGGCAATATAGGACACAGAGCATGGAAAATGGGAAGACTTATGATTCAAAAGTGGTTGGAGGGCAGCCTGGATGGCTCAGCAGTTTAGCGCTGCCTTCAGCCCAGGGCCTGATCCTGGAGACCCAGGATCAAGTCCCATGTTGGGCTCCCTGCATAGAGCCTGCTTCTCCCTCTGCCTATGTCTCTACCTGTGTCTCTGCCTCTCTTTCTCTCTCTCTCTTTCTCTCTCTCTCTCTCTCCCTGTCTTTCATGAATAAATGAATAAAATCTTTTTTAAAAAAGTGGTTGGAGCCAAAATGTAGAAGTCCTTGAAAGAAGATGTAGAGTATATTCAAGCAATGTGATATTTTATGCACATTTACTTTGAAAGTAAGTTACTTGTGTTTTATATTAGTCTAGTGTTTTGAATCTAGACAAGCTATTACTATCATTCCAGATGCATGGAGTAGCTTCATATACAATGTAGATTCTGTGATTTAAGTCATAGTTTAATAAGTGAGAGACTACTGGTATTATCTGTTTTACTCATGATAAGGAGACAAAGGAATGCAGAATTTGAGATAAGGGAATCTAGTCTTGTGGTTCATTTGCCACTGAACATCTGTTGTCTTCTGAGGAAATCATTAACCTTTCTGAGCTTCAGTTTGTTCATCTGTAAAATGAGCTTTTACCTTCTGTTCCAAGTTATTATAAGTATTTGGTTGGACAACATTTGCAAACATGTTTTATAAACAGCAAGACCCTATCCAAGGTATACTGCTAATGTGATTCCTGAATCCTTGACTATATTTTGGAAAGGTCACCCCAATTGATGCCTGCTTGAAAAATGACATACAAGTCTGCAGAGGTAGAGTTAGAACAGGCTAGAGTATTTATAAATCTAGTTTTCATCTAGTCAAAGCATATTTGACAGGTGATTCTCAGGGGAAGTTCTCAAGTGTCAAGTTCGTGGACCCATGAATAGAGCCTATAATTGAGGGTAGTCAACGCAGCTTGAAGAAACATTGCTAGGATCTTGGAGAACATAAGATTTTTTAAAGGAAAATTTTATGTAATACTACTGCATTCATACTCCCTGATTCTCTATATTTTCCTAGTCCTATTGTCTCAGCTCCATAAGACAATAGGTCTCTAAATTTTGAAATGAGTGCTGATAGTAAAACAATTGTGTAATCACCTCTCAGTGAGACATAATTATAGTCTGGTCCTTGTGGTTTAGTGGACACAGACTAGATGTTATTTACTCCATCCATAAGTTTCTTGTTATGACCCCACAAATGATCCATGACCTTGAAGAACTTTGTATAAGCTGTTTTCTCTTCCTGGAATATAAGTTCACCTATCATGGACACTTAATAGTGGCTCTTCCAGTATCTATTTGTCCCACCCCAATGACTCCCAAATTCCATCCTTGTATCTTAAGGTAATCATCTTTGTTTCTGCTTGATTAATGGTAAACTAATACCTTCCCAGACTCCAGAGGTTTGCACACAACCTAAGACAATCCAGTCACCACTTTCTACTTCCTTGGCCACAGTGGTTTATTTAGGGTTGGACATATGACTAAGCCTAGAGAGTGAAGCAAGGGTTTACTGACTTTTGTGGTCTAATGAAATAGATCTGTCAGGATAAATAAGCTTGTTTTTACATCTATTTTTATTTTTTCATTTTTCTAATTTGTTCATTAAGTATTTGTGGTATTATGTGTGGTTTCTTCAATAATTTAATTGAGGTTTCTTAAAACCAAAACTTATTCCTTTCTAAATATTTGAAAGATAATTCTATCATTTTAAGCAGTTTAATAATGTAGTTCAGCATACAAGAAATTAATTAAATATCTTTTTAAAGATTTTTCTTGGTATCTCTTTGGAATTAAATGTACTTAAGCCTGGCATCTCTCCTCTAGAAACCAGGAGCCTGTAAGTCTATTACAATAGATGCCCAACAATACATCATAAAAATAATATCAAACAAACTTGATTAAGTTATTGCAAAAATTCATGCCTCTAAGAAGACTTGTCCTCAGCTTATATCCAGCTTTTTATAGTTTAGGTGACTTTTTTTAAAGTGGCCACAAGTTATTTGATACTCCTCCAACTGAGCAGTGTCTATGTTCCCTGCACTTGTATCTGAGTGGGTTCTGACATTTTCATACAACAATGTTTGGTAGAAGTGATGTTTTGTGATTTCTAAGGCTACATAATTAAATGCTATTCTGTTTCTGCTCTTGACTACTCACTATGTGGGAATCCAGCTACCATATAAAAAGAAAATCAGACTAGCCTGAAATTACCTTACTGGAGAGAACAAGTGTAGACATTCCTGCTGACAGTCCCAGGGAGTCTGCTTCAAGTCATCCAACCCAGGCACCACACATCATGAAGCAGAGACAAGCCATCCCGGTATTATCTAAATTCCTAACCCATAGAATTCTTTCAACATAATAAAACTGCTATGTGCCACTGAGTGGTTTTGTTATATGGCATAGTCACAGGAAAATTTAGCTTTATTCCTTCAAGGATTAACTTAAGGTTTTTCTTTAATGTGTTTTAACTAGTGTATGTCTAAGTATACCATTGTTTTTATTATATTTAGGATTTAATAAACTCCTTGAGGGGCACCTGGGTGGCTCAGTGGTTGAGCATCTGCATTTGGCTCAGGTCATGATGCTGGGGTCCTGGGATCAAGTCCCACACCAGGCTCCCTATGGGGGAGCTCTGCCTATGTCTCTGACTCTCTCTCCATGTCCCTCATGAATAAATAAATAAAATTTTTAAAAATTAAGAAAATAAAAAACTTCATAAATCCATGATTATTGTCTTAAAGAGCTCTGGAAAACTCTCGGGCATTACTGTTTCTGTACCATTCAATCTCTCCTTTCTTTCCCTATCTTCCTATCTCATTAAACATGTTAGACCTTTATACTATGTCTTATGTTTCTGGTGTCTCTTCATGCTAGATTATTTCTTCTGACATATCTTCCAGTTTAAAAATTCTCTCTTCAGCTAAGTTTTCTGTTAAACCCATTCATTGTGTTTAAATTTTACTTCCTGTTTCTGTTGTAGGAGTTCTGGGGTTTTTTAAATCTCTTATGTCACTTTTTATAATTTCCTGTTCCATACAGATATTTCCAAGTTCTTTTTTTTAAGATTTTATTGATTTATTCATGAGAAACAGAGAGATAGAGAGAGAGACAGAGACAGAGACCGAGAGACAGAGACACAGGCAGAGGGAGAAGCAGGCTCCATGCAGGGAGCCCAATGTGGGACTTGATCCTGGGCTAAAGGCAGTGCTAAACCACTGAACCACCCAGGCTGCCCCTCCAAGTTCTATTTAAAAAACAAATATTGCCTTATATATAATAGGTATAATTGTTTTTTGATTTGTGTCTAACGATTCCAAAATCTAATGTCACATAGGATCTATAGTTGTTGTCTATTGTTCTGCTGGATTTCACTCATGTCGTCTTGGTTCTTGTGCATCTGTTATCTTCAATAACATGACAAATATTCTATTTGAAAAGTATTTGTATAAATAATTTTAGGCCTATGATAATGAAAGCTTCTTCTGGGGAGGATTTTTATTTTTGCTTCTGCAAGCAGATGCCTAAGATATCTTTCAGTCTACACCATCCTAAGCTCATTTTGTATTTTACCCAGTTTTTTTAGTTGTTTCATCATCGGAGGTTTGATTAAAACTGCATAGCTTACTATTACCTAAAGTATAAATTCAGGAAATAGTAGACTAATGGAGATCAGAACTTCTCAAACTTTATGATACATACACATCAGCTGGTATCTTGTTACATGGTGGGACTGTCAACAGGAATACAGATTCTTATTCAATAGATCTAGGGTAAGGACCAGAATTCTGCATTTTTACAGGATCTCAGGTGATGGATATGTTAAACGCGGAGTAACATGTATCAAGTTGGATAGGAATATTGAGTGGGAGTTGGGAAGATGAAAATTCACAATAGATACATTCCAAATGTAATTTCTAACCAATATACTACTCCAAACCAAACATACTTGAACCTTTCCTTGATAATATGTTAGACATCGAGCTACTAGAGAGATTGAGACACATCCAAGAGTACCTGATGCAGTGGTACTCTGATTTCAGCAGAGATGATTTGCAGGGAGGGAGAGGTTTATGAGTTAAACTGGGAATGATGACAGAGAATAGTATGATGTCTGCCTCCTACACTACATCCGGTGATCAAGTATCTAAGCCCTGTGTGTGATGGGTCTGCGGATGAAAGCTGAAGGAATGGTTTTCTTAGGAAACTATGTAAGACATAGGAGTATAAGTAGAAGACTATTTATCATTATCAGGACTTGCAGCTTTGAAGCTCCGAAAACCAACCTGAGACCAATCCTCAGTAACTGGTGCTAAATAGGCAGATTTGTAGAGTGGGTAATCCCCCTCAAGTTCAAGGACATGTTCAAGGCAGTCCAGAGCAAAATACCTCAAGTAAACTCAACTGGCAAGAAACACTTCCAGGGTACACACACACACACATACACACATTTTAGCATCTAGAGACCAATACACATTAAATATCCAAATAAGGGGTAATTCTTAATTAATGGAGGTATATAGTGCATTGAAAACTGCAATATTTTTAAGAAGACCTTTTAGGGCTCAAATTCACACTCTATCATCACTGGTGGGGTCACTTTGGGTTAGTTACTTAGCTTCTTAAATTCCAGAAAGTTTGTGAAGCTTAAAAGTGATAACTATTACAAATTACTGGCATATATTAGGTCTTTAATGATAAATATAAATATCCTTACTTTTCCTTTCCCTCAGCAACAACTTAAAAAAATACATCTAAATCCCAAGCACAGCTTTATCCACTTAGGCTTTTAATGAAATAAGAGCTGGAATATTTGGACAACAGACGCTCTAAAAAAATCAACATCATTAATGCATAAGAATCCAAAGCCATGGGGCACCTGGGTGGCTCAGTGGTTGAGCATCTGCCTTTGGCTCAGGTTGTGATCCCCAGGTCCTGGAATCAAGTCCTGCACCAGGTTCCCCCCTGCCCCGCCCTGGGAACCTGCTTCTCCCTCTGCCTATGTCTCTGCCTCTCTCTCTGTCTCTCATGAATAAATAAATAAAATCTTTAAAAAAAGAATTCAAAGCCATGGAAATGTAAGTCCTCTTCTCTTCACTTCTTTTTCAGAACACTGATGCACCAGGCTGGGAGCCATGATTTATTTTGTCACACCATTCCAAAGTTAAAGGAAACAGACTTTGGATAATTAGCTAATAAATTTTATTCGTATTTAATAACCAAGGGAAAAAATCATTCTTCTATATCCTCAAAGTAGGCCATTCTTGGATTCTTTTAATTCAAATGTGGCAAACACAATTGATCAAAAAGTTTTATTATTTAGAGAAGACATAAATGCCAAAATATAAATATAATTTTCCCCTCTATTCTCACTCTGGCCAGTTCAGACATATTTATTAATAATTACTTGTGGAAACATAATTCACAAAGCTGATCTTCCTAGAACAATAGTGCATTTACTTATCTCAGCGGTACCACATGCTGATGCTTGTCCAGCATTCTTGGAAATAATTATTCAGCATCAATATGGTAAGTTTAAAGTCACAAAGAATCTACTTTAAATACTGAAAAGTACACTTGCAAATTAACCTCTATCAAAATGTTCTCAGCAAAACTCTGAACTCAAAGAATACTTTTTTATACTGGAAATTGTTAATGAAAAAAATATATTGTATAACATACCCAGCTGGGCTTAGGAAAATACATATCTTATAACAGATATTCAATTGAGCATGCAAACATTGACTGCTCCAGCATTTCCATATAGAAAGTGCAATTTAGTAGGAAAAAAAATCTTAAGGCAAAAGCACACTGACATTATAGACCATTTGTGTTTAGTTAATAGGTCTTTTGGCAAAGGTGGGGGATTTTCCAGCCCCTCAAACCTCTTGTCATTCCTGGTCTGCAAATGTATTTTTAAAACTTTTTGTTTAAGATTTATTTATTTATTTATTTATTTGAGAGAGAAAGAGTGAGACTGAACATGAGCAGGGGGAGAGGCAGAGGGAGAGCATCTCAAGAAGACTCCTGGTGAGCTCAGAGCCTCACAGGGAGCTCCATCTCTCGAGCCTGAGAGCATGACCTGAGCAGAAATCGAGAGTCAGACAATCTGCTGAGCCATCAGGCACCCCTGCAAATATATTTTCTTTCATGGAAAAGAAGAGGTGGCCCTTATGAAGAAACCTGCCCTGTAGATGTTTCTACTCTCATCAATTATTCCTGCAAGAAGGAAAAATATGTTAGAGTTGCCATTTGAGCATCCTTCTTCTGGCAATAAATAGAATTTGTGATTGGTTTATATATGCCTCTTGGTTCAGATCTCAATATGAACACCAAGAGAAAATCTGAAGATTGTTAGGCTCAAGCAAAAGGAGCATGGAAGTGTTAACTTTCACAATCCCACATAAAATATCCTCTAAGGGCCCTGTAAGAATAGTGTAACCTTTGATGATGAACTTGGCTGCCTGATAGATTTCATTTGGACGCCACTTTTGCTGGTAAGTAAACACCTAAGCATCACTGTACTCGGGCATCCTGGGAACACCAAAGCTAAGCACAAGGTCCCCGGAGAAGCACTCTTGTTTATCAAAAACTACAATACACAAAGGCTAGACGTTCTTTGTACCTCTTTTTTTTCTCTTTTATTGTGGTTAATGATATATTTCTTTTATCATGCGCAATTTTATAATTACATGAAGTGTGCGTCTGTGTGGGTGGGTGGGTGGGTGGGTGAGTGTATATGATTTGGATACTCCCTATGAGGAAATGCTAGCTCTTAATACAAAATGGCCCCTTCAGAATTATGGCAGAAGCATAAACAATAGTCCATGGATTGATTGCTTCAAACTGGAGACTTTCATCAGAAGACCCAAGCACAAAAGAATCTTCTAGAGCTCTGTGATGGCTCATTGGTCAGACCAAGCTGTATCTAAAACTCCTGTTATTCATCTGTCTTCCTTATTTTAGAGCTAAAGACTTTAGCCCAGTTAAAATTACATCTTTACTATTGGTTCATCTTTTAATAATATACACAAGTGGCTGAAGATTTATCAAAAGAGATTGCTAAAGTAACTTAGGGCAGTTTCCACGTGGCAACACATTTGTCATTGTGTTTTGTTTTGTTTTGTTTTGTTTTTTTATCAATACACCTTTATTTTATTTTATTTTATTTTAAATTTTTATTTATTTATGATAGTCACAGAGAGATAGAGAGAGAGGCAGAGACACAGGCAGAGGGAGAAGCAGGCTCCATGCACCAGGAGCCCGACGTGGGACTCGATCCCGGGTCTCCAGGATCGCGCCCTGGGCCAAAGGCAGGCGCCAAACCGCTGCGCCACCCAGGGATCCCCTGTCATTGTGTTTTTTGATAGAGTTAAGTATTAACATCATATTTAAAAATCAAAACCGTACATTTGTCAAACCAGATATCTAAAAAAACAAGGTGCCTCAAGCTGAAAATTTCTTTTAATTCACAATAAGCTTCTCTTTGACATAACTTCCAAATGAATTAAATAAAAAAAAGTAAAAAATAAAACATGAACTAGGCCAAAAAACAAAGTCAGGAGGCCCAATTTCAAATATTGCCTAGAATGCTTCATTGGTCTTGTCTTAATTTGCTTTTAGGTGGTACCATTTTAGAAATGTCAACACCAAATTTATGTAAAAAAGAGTATCAAGTTCATGCAGCAAATTGAAAGAGTTAATTGAGTACTTCAATCTTCCTTTTCTTTGAGTAGATGTTAAAAAAAAATTCTCTCAAGGTGAAACAAGTAAAGATTCAAATAAGCAGTGGATGAACTTGACAATTGTTAAACAAATATTTAAGTTTCCCTCACACAAAAGACATTGGGTGATAGGTGCAAGCCCCCAGACTACCATGGAGGCAGCTCCATGGCTCAAGACAAACTAGTCAGTCTACCCATAAAATGCAAAATTTCCAAGTCAGACAAAGGAAAAGTAAATGCTGTTAACCACCTTGGCTTTGGCCACTGCCTTGATTTGGCTACAGAATAACTGTTGTAAGTCCATCTGATTGCATTATTCAGAGATGATAGCTTCAATACCTACACTTTCCAATGTGGTAACTGGTAGTCATTTATGGCTATTGAGTATTTGGAATGTGGGCAGTGTGTCTTGAGAAAGTGAAGTTTTGATTTTACTTATTAATTTGATGCTAACAATACAGAGTTGTTAGCAGGATTAATGAATTTATTTAACTTGGACAAATGTAATTTTGAAACAGATGCTTTTGCCTCAAAGCCAAATCAATTCTTCCAATAAAGATAAGCCACATCTATCAATGTGGGTGCAACTTTATAAAGGAAAATGATTACTCGGTATTCAATTTAGTTATTGAGCAACTTTTAAATGTGGTTGGGACAATTTAGATATGTGAGTCCAACTTTTCAACTGGAAATTTTATGAGATCTAAATATGAATCAACTATTTCCAATGAAAATTTAACATCTGGATAAGATGTGTCTGCCGCAATGCCACTCTGTTATAGAATGTTCTCATTCTCATCTGTCCTGGAGAGAGGTTCACAGGTTGTTCACCTTCTGGAAGCCTTTTAGTAAACCTCTCTGACGAGGTAGCTACATCTCACATGGAAGCCCTGGGAAATGCAGAAGCTTGAGGGTCACTGGTAAGATTCTTGAGAGGCCCTGACCATAGGGAAGCCCATCCTCTTTTATAAGAGGTTTTATAAGGTTTTATAAGGTTCATTGCAAATAGACTTTTTATTTTTTAGTATAAGTAATAAAAATTTATTAATAATTCCGAAGATGGTGGTTCTTGCACCCAACCTGGAGAGAAGAACCAACACTGTAGGAAATCACTCACTCAGAAATCACACTGTCCCAACACCTCTGGCCAACACAGGGAGGAGCAAAATCATTCCCCCAGAATTTTGGTCAGGCTCTGTTCACCCATGAAGGGTTGGGAGGACAGATGTAGAAGGGACCATCACATGATACTAGGGGTGGGATGGGGGTATGCTACACCCCAAGCTGGCTCCTCAAAAATCAGGGGAGAAACAGATCCACTTCTTCTCTGGAGTGGAATTCCTGGTCACCAGGCTCATTTCTTACCCTTAATGAGGTTGTCACTGCCCCGAGTAAAACTTTCATCCTGTAGCTTCAGGACAAGGTTGTCATCAGTGAGATAGATATGGTTCTGCAATGTAGCGATTGTCTTGGAGATATTCTGGGCTGCCTGGATCTTGTGCAGTTCGATCTAGCCAGAGTTGTTGCTCAGGGCTCCTCCAAAGTGAGAAGGTTGGGGTTAAGAGTTCACACAGGGCCCAGTCTCAATCCTGGCCCCATCCTTACTCCTCTAGCCCCTCTCTGGGCTGTCAAGGCTGTGCTCAGATGGCTCATGCCTGGTCCCACTCTGGTCCCCACCTGTAGGCCCTGTGCAGGAAGCTGCCAGGAACCAGAGGCAAGGCCATCAGTGCTATTGATCTGCCTTACAGTGAGAGCCAGGCCTCAGGCAACCCCCTAAACAAGTAGACTTTTTAATGGGGGACTTTCTGGAAGGCTTCTTTGCCTTTTTATTTGGTCTAAAAGAGAAAGTCTGAAGAGATGAGGGTCAGTGAGTAGTTGGGTGTCTGTGGTATCATAGGGAGCTTCTCTTTACCAATCCTGTCACTGCAGTTGGGATCACACAGGTCTCACAGCGATAGGGCTCCGTCCTTCCACTCCCAGGCACCATGAATCTGAGAAGCTTAAACCTGCAGAGCTAATGAGCTGAGAAGCATCTGCCTGGAGATTTGGAAAAGTAGATCCACTACACACACACACACACACACACACACACACACACACACAAAATCACACACAATCTCTCTGAAAGAGAAGAAAAAGACATATGTGAATTCCCTGAATATCTAATAAGCTCTTACTATTTGCTAGTTATCGAGCTAAATGCAGAGAGATACTAAACCAAATTAACTAGATCCTATTAATAAGCCATTCAGAGAGAATGGCTGCCCTGGACATTTGCCTAGACCGATAGCAGACTTTGCATAAGTGAGAAATAAATTTCTATTTATTAAACTCCTGAGAATTGTGAAGTTTTTTTTTTGTTTTGTTTTGTTTTTAATTGCAGCTTGACCTTATCTATCCCAAGATGGCTAACTAACACATGGCCCTTGCCTGTGACAGGTCCATAATCCAGGAAGGTAACTTCAAGTCTTTATTTCAGTGGCTTCAGTAAGCACTAATTCTTTAACTAAAATAACTAGTTCTAATTTATAGAGGTGTTTACTTCCAAGGGTAATGAAAATTTCATCAATATCAAAACATGTATGAAACAAGACAACTAGGAAATTCAAGTTCCTTAGAGCAGCTGTTCTTAGCTCTGGCTATGTGTTAGAATTATGTGGGAGAGTTTTTCCAAAATGCCAGTGCCAGAGCCCTAACCTCCAGAGATTTCAATTTCATTAGCCCAGATTAGGGTTCAGGCATTAGTATCTTTTATCAAGATTTCTAGTTTGAGATTCAGTGAATTTGATAGTTGTATCAAGCTCCTGGGATACAGTCTTGTAAGTTAAGTTTTAAAATTGAACATTAAATTTAACTCTAAACTTCCAGCTAAACAAAAGAAAATAGAAATCCTTTTTTCCTTCCTGAAACTTATTGTGATATATTTACGTAATTTATTTAATGTTTTTCCCTGTGATGGTCAGTTTTATGTGTCAACAGTCCCCCGTTGAAACACTTGCTATGCAAGTGCTCAAACACTTGCTATGCAAGGTGCTGTAAAGGTAATTCGTAGAGGTGATTAAAGTCCATAATCAGGGGCTCCTGGGTGGTGGCTCAGTCACTTAAGTGTCTGACTCTTGATTTCAGCTCAGGTCATGACCTCAGAGTCCTGAGATCAAGCCTGGAGTTGGGCTCCATGCTCCCATGGGGAGTCTGCTTCTCTCCTTCTCCCTCTCCCTCTACCCCTTTCCCTGCTCTCTCTCTCTCTAAAATAAGTAAATACATTTTTAAAAAATAAAATCAAAATCAGCTAACCTTAATTAAGGAATGTGGAGTCATCTGAATGGGCCTGATCCAATGAGTTAAAACATCTTAAGAGCAGAACCGAGGTTTCTCAAGTCTACCCATGAACAGCCCCTTCAGCTTGCACCTGAGAATTTCACCGAGCTCATCCTGATGGCCTGCCCTGAGGCTTTCAGACTTTTCCTGTGAGCCCCTAAATCATCTGAGCCTTGCATTAAATCTCTTAATATAGATCTCCTACCAATTTTGTTTCCCTGACTGAATATTAATACACCCCAACCTTCAAGGCAGAGGTATCGGTGTTATTCATTATGAATCCCAGTACCTAGCAACATGCATGGTCCCTAGAAGTCACCAACAAATACTTAGCAATTGAGTAAGTGAATGAATGAACCATCTGGTTGGGGAAGTAAAGCATGCAACATAAAGAGTGGGCCATGATGGACAACAACTGCTATGGAGTTCTGCATAAGGAGAAAGCACGTCCACCCATGGTGATCAGGGAAGAAGCTGAGGTGGCAGGATGGAAATTCAAGAAGCAAAAAGTATAGAGACCAGAAATGGCAGATGCAGACATATTATATAAGCTAGACTAGACAAAGAATTTATGTGAGCAAACAGATAATGAATTGGGAAGAATCAAGCACACCCAGATTTTGCAGGACTAAATGCAGAACTCTAAAGGCACCTGGGTGGCTCAGTGGCTAAGCATCTGCTTCAGCTCAGGTCATGATCCCAAGGTCCTGGGATCGAGCGCCACTTCAGGATCTCTGTTCAGCTGGGAGTCTGCTTCTCTCTCTCCCTCTGCCCCTCCCCCTGCTTATGCTTGTTCTTTCTTTCACTCTGTGTCAAATAAATAAAATATGTTTTAAAAGCACATAACTCTAATCCCTTAGCAAGCAGTGGCTCTCTGTCTCTCTCTTCAATATTCAAAAACTGTTCTTTGAATGAATTTTATTTGCAGACTAAAATTAGGAAGAAGATAAAGTGAAGCTCCTCTGGTGAAGAAAGATGGGAAGGACAGGGTTCTCACTCACTCGTGTGGTTGCCTTTAAGAAACCCCTAAAGGGGGGCACCTGGGTGACTCAGTGGTTGATCATCTGCCTTTGGCTCAGGGCATGATCCTAGGGTCCTGGGATCGAGTCCGGCACTATGCTCCACACAAGGAGCCTGCTTCTTCTTCTGCCTATGTCTCTGCCTCTCTCTGTGCCTCTCATGAATTAATAAATAAAGTCACTTTTTAAAAAGAAACCCCTAAATAACAGCTAATATCCCATAAAGCATCTGTTGAAAATCAATGCTAAAGTAACAGGCCATATCAGCATTAGTTCACTCATCTAAGCAGCGTGTCAGTCATTCATGTTTAGAGCCCTCTATCACACCCAAGTCTTGGAGAAGCTGGGGGTGAAAAGAAGACTATGTCTGCTGGTGGTGGGCCCAGCATGAGGGACAATGATCATGCTCCTGAGGTCCTGAGAGGTCTTCTTCTAAGAGCTTTGTTCCAAAGGCAATTCATCCCTGATAGAGGAGACAGAGTTTTGTAAAAACTGTGGATCTGTGCTTACTTGGTCTTTCTCTGACCTCACCTCTCCTGCATGGAGTTATGCCTGAGCCCTGGAGAGAGGAGGGAAAAATGAAATACTCATCGTAAAAATCTCTGAAACACAGGGAAAAGGGCATGTGGCAAACTGCAACACCAAGGCAGGGCCAAAGGGTATCCTCTTCACTCCAAGTGGAACATCTTCTAAAAATGTAAAATGAGAGAATGTCACCTGTCAGAGGAGGGAAAGGTGAGGGTCATTGTGGACAGAGGCTGGAATACTTGTCACTTCACCTGAATTCCTGTCTTAAAAGAGACAGACAGACTGGCAAACGAAAGTGGCCCAAGGACACTCTGGTCTACCTGGCTGGTTCACTTTGCAATACAGACTTTCCAATTTTACCCCTGACCTTCTCACTTCCAAGGCCCTGGACTATTTCTAGTTAAAGATCTCCTCATTATCCAGAAGAGCTTCTACAGGGACAGTTTTCTAAAAGACTTGTTCTGGTGGTTAGTCCTCCCATATCCTGTGTCTGTTCACTGCATGGGCCATATCTCATAGCAGATCAACAGACATGTGCTCACTGGCACTGTTGACTTTGACTTCAGTCCTTTTGTCCTGGTCTTTCTGGAAACCTCAGGCCAGAACCTCTTATAGGAGGTGCCTTCTCCACACCTTTGCTGTGCAGCTAAACACTTTGGGAGAGAATTGCATAATCCCAGTACAGATGGCTACACACCTCTGTGGTCCTGACTCTGGTGCTGCGTGTCAGCCTTTCTGATTTTCTTCAGTGACCATCAAAAAAATAATTAAAAAAAAAAAAGGTCAAAAAAAAAAAAAAAAAGGCCAACATCCCTCAGTGTTTAAGGACCTCATTCTCAGCAGACCTCCCTATACAAGCCAAAGTCATCAGGCATTTATCAGCTGAGGCTTCAGGTTGCTACTGCTTTGACATCAAGATAACAAAACTACTCCATTGTAAGTCTGAACACAGCCAAGCACAAAAATGACCAAACAGCCCACTTTCCTGCTGGTAGGAGTAGTGCCTTTCCCTCACCAATTACATAAAATTTACCAATTATATAAAAGTGATAACTATACCCAATCATAGCATTACCCCCACTTCCTTACAGCATCTAATTTAGAGCAAAGAGCAAGGTCCCTAACACTCCCTCAAAGAACCTAACAGAGGGATCCCTGGGTGGCGCAGCGGTTTGGCGCCTGCCTTTGGCCCAGGGCGCGATCCTGGAGACCCGGGATCAAATCCCACGTCGGGCTCCCGGTGCATGGAGCCTGCTTCTCCCTCTGCCTATGTCTCTGCCTCTCTCTCTCTCTCTCTCTCTCTCTCTGTGACTATCATAAAATAAATAAAAATTAAAAAAAAAAAAAAAAAAAAAAAAAAAGAACCTAACAGAATCCCAAACCCTGTAATAAATCTTCTCTAGAATTCCTTTTCTGAGAGGCTCCTTGATTCCCCAGGGGGTGCATTATCCCTCCAAGGAGCAATTGACCCAATCTGTTCTTTGGCAGGAAGGCACTGAAATAGGAATTACTGGTATCACGGTTGTTAGGTTTTGTGCTAAGTACTTTATACGCATTACCCATTTAATCCTTTGATAACAGTGACCATTTTGCCCACTGTGGACATAGAAACACTAAGACTGAATGGAATGTAAAAGCTCATCCGGGTCACAGATCCAGCATGATGGATGAAGGCACCGAGGAATCTACCTCTGGAGCTCGTGCTCTTCATGATTTTAGAAATAGCAAACCACAAAATCAGCAAAACTAATTTCTGCCCCACATCACCCCCTTCCAGTCTCAGAACATGGGTTGTTTTTCTTTCAATGTCAACTTCTCCTTCCGTCTGTTATTTGACCACCTCTTCTGTCTCCTTTAATACTTGGCTCCAGCAAGTTTCAATTTCCTTCTAATCCTTCAACCATCTTTTTGCCACTAAAACAAGTTTCTCAGTCTAAAATCACGCATAAGCTTCGTTCATTCTAAAAACAAGCCTCTGTTACCTCTGATGATCCAAGGGCCCCTTCCATCTTTTTTCATCTTCAACCCCAGTCCTGGAAATCTAGTCTTTATTTTCAAGAATAATGTAATTCAAAATTATAAAATAGGCATACAAAAATGGAAGTTGGGAGAGAGACCTTTTCTACATTGGAGGGGTAAGCATGGGTGACAGGGGTCAAAGAAGAATGGGAGATTTGAATGAACTATATGAATGCCTGACATGACATCACCTCATTAGACTGTTCAAAATTGAAGGTGAGACCTGCTAACATGATTCATTACTAATAAATTATCTATATAGGCTATAATGTATACTTCGCAGCAACTAACTTCCCTCAAGAGAGGCTTGTTTTCAGATATATATATATTTATATTCTTTTATTTCTATCCTCCTGTTCAAACCAAATCTGAAAGACCCTATAGATATTTATAAAATTGTCTGAAACAAAATGTTTACATTTAGCCAATGCTTAAAAAGTTCTTTTTGTGATTAATACTTGCGAGCATAAACTCAAATGCATAAGAAAGCAGCTGAGGCTATTCTAAATATAGGCCACCTGCTTTTCCCAAGGGAATCAGTAAAATCTGAGTGGCTTAGAGAAGCACATTCTGGAAGGGAGGGCTCCGGCCTTCAGAAAGGCAGAGAGGCTGCCCTTGCTCTCAACCACAAGGGCAGTTCATGCAAGATTGTCTTTCCTATCACCCCCATTGGCACTGATTCCAACTTTGCAATGGCTCCTTCTCAATGGAGCAATGCAAGGTCAAGGACATTTACTGACTGCCAGCCATACCACAGCCTTTGAGCTGATTTTTCTTCATGTGTAGTATCTCACTTCAATCTATGGCTATATTTCCATTTTATGGATAAGGAAACAAACCCAGGTAGGTTAAATGACTTATCCGGAATAGTAGAATGATGAGGTGAACACTGTCTCATCCCAAAGTGCACACTCTTTGCCACACACCATGTTAAGTGGAGGTTGTCTTCCATGATCATGTAGGTCAAGGTATCATCACCAGTTTTTGGAATCCTGCCTTCTGTCCTTTGCCCTCTGTAGGAGGAGGTCAGCAGGCTGCAGTAATGGCTTTCAGGCCACCATCAAGGATCTTTCTGAGAACAAACATGGATATAAAATCCTTCACCTTGCACATATACAGCAATATATTAGGGCGAACAATATGAAATTACTTTCTGGAGAACAAAATTTGTCAAAATTGGTAATTTCATATGACTCGACCAAATTGATTATTCATGGTAATAGCTCAAGAGTTAATAACTTTAACAGCTACTCTACTTTCCATTGGATATTTTCTAGCTTAGAAAATAATTGTACATGCTCTTTTGCCTGAGGCACACCTAGAAAACAAGTCTTTTCCTGTCTGGGGAAAAACACCCAGCGTCATCGTCCACTACAGGAATATACACTCCTCCAGGAAAACAGGGAGAAACCACATCTAAATTGAACAGAAATTCAAGCATTTCTCCTCGAATTGCTATTTCTGTAATTAAAGATGAGAATGTGTCCAAGAAATACTTGCAATTAACAAAATGTTTCAGAAGTTGAAAAATACTAACCTATGCACCACATCACAAAAGATTCCAAGGGTATTATTGCACATTTATCGTAAGCCCAAACCCAAAATGTTACTGGGAACATACTGGAAATGACAACAGGAAGCATGTCTGTGGTCACTCATATTGAAGGGGCACTGGCTTCTTTGACAGTATAAATGATGAAAATCCAAATTTGGAAAAAAAAAATCCAAATTTGAGGGCTTTTGTTAACCCCTCTGATATGTATAAGTCAGTAAAATTGTAATGGGCACCTCAGAACACCCGGGGTATTCTTTAAGATAATTTTGAGAAGTATTTGATAAATTCCTTCTAATTTTCCTAATAAGAACATCTCAAGTACTGAGAGGAGGGTTTCAAGAATTTTGCAACGTCACTTAATTAATGGCATTTGCACCGTGCTTCAACAGTGATTTCCATAGCTATGCAGGCTGGACAAGGCTTTACATAGAAGTACACAGTTTTGAAATAGGGGAAAAATACAGAAAAACTGGGCTGATTCATGGACACAGCATGTTTATTAAGCTGAATTTATTCTGTTCCCTATTAATTTCCTAGGAGAAGGGAAATTGGGTTTTGTCTGTTGCAGGGATGCCTCAAACCATAATAAATTATTAAGAAAATTTACCTTAAGTCTGAAAATTCTTGTCCAATTCTTAAATACTTTATTTTTTAAAGATTTTATTTATTTAAGAGAGAGAGGAGAGAGAGAACAAGCAGGGAGGGGGCAGAGGGAGAGGGAGAAGCAGACTCCTCACTGAGCAGGGAGTCCGATGTGGGGCTCCATCCCAGGACCCTGAGATCATGACCTGAGCCGAAGGAAGACACATTACTCACTGAATCACCCAGATGCCCTCAATTCTTAAATCCTTTAAGTCTAAATCATTGAAGCAGCAACTACAAATAATATTAGCTACCCCTTAATTGAATGTCTATGTCAACCTCATTATGTATCAGTTAACTTACTTAATCCTCACAAACTCCTCCCATAGTATTATTAGTCCTATTTTATAGATGAGAAAATGGAGCCAAGGGGTGTTTGAATTTTCAAAGTCCCACATCCAAGAAGTGGTTGAACAGGAGATTAAAACAGGCATTCTGATTCCCGAACCCATGTTTCTAATTTCCAAAATATTTTCCTTCGTGAGAAACTGTCTGTCGTGGCAACCACCTCACCAAATAAGGGATATTATGACAGTTTGATGTTAACAAAGCACTATTGCCTCCCATTTATTCCAGGAAATAGCCACCACAGGAAAAAAAAAAAAAACAGAAAACAAACCTCTTCCCACAACACTGAGCAATCCTTCTTTTGAAATGTCCTCAAGCTTTTTGTGCCCTTGCAGCCAACCAAGAACAGATATCTGAGGACCAATTAGAAAGTCGCCTCATTTCCAAAGCACACATCTTTATAGAACACTTGTCACAGACTCAGTATTTCATCTTTTTAACTCTATGAAACTGACTTTCCTTTGCAACTTTAAACTCCTACTGGAATGGAAGTGATAGATGGCTTTCCTTGCCACAAATTCATGAATAAGAAGCCTTGGTTAATTTAGTCTTAGACCTACTTTTGTCTCTGATAACCCCACATAAATGAGTTTGACACTTTTGATTTATGGTTATTTTAAAGTAACTCAAATTCAAAGTATTCACAATTCCTAAACTCTCAACCCAATGAAATCATGACAAACTTTATTAGAACATAAAAAGAATCCATGTTATACTCTGATCAGGTATTACCATTTAAAAAGACACAACTGAATGTTGGATTCTTTGCTAGATTGTGTTTTTTTTTAAATAATTAAGACTGGTTTCCCACAGAGGGATCTATAGAGAAAAAAAGAACTATTTCTCATTCACCTTACTGGTCTGAGTCCTCATAGATAGAAACATGTCTCTATGCTGCATCAAGAGTAATGAAATCTGTCATTTGCCCCAGATATGCCAAGATGGTCCTAAGTTTAAACCATAGCAAAATCTGAGCATTGTTATATATCTCCACATAACCCGGATCTTTAAAGGACATAGAATTAAAAAGTTTACTCTTTATAATCTTCATTTGAAGCAACAATTCATCTGCCAAAAGATAAACACTGCCACCTGCTGAGGTAAGATAATAAAGGCATGCAAGCTTATACACTTTTAAAACAGCAACATTTTCTACTTTTCATTAGTGAGACAATTACTTCATTAAGATCTCACAGTCTTGGAGCACCTGGGTGGCTCAGCGGATTGAGTTTCTAACGTGGTTTTGGCTCAGGTTGTGATCTCAGAGTCATGGGATGGAGCCCACATTGGGGCCCCCACTAGGCTTGGAAGTCTGCTTGAGACTCTTTCCCTCTCCCTCTCCTTCCCCCACCGTGTACCTTCTTCCACTCTCTCTCTTTCTGTCTCAAATAAGTAAATAAAATCTTAAACAGAAAGATTTACCATCCCAAGAAAATAGTAGCAAAGCCAACTTTGTCCAAAGAGATGCATCCAACATTTCCCAAAAGGTAGAATGAATAGCAACCCTAGTCTTCATTGTACTTACAGCTTCCAGACAACTTTTCTGGGATTTCCAGCTCTTGCATTCCCATGAACTCATTTTTAACCTCCAGGTAATGCAAACTGAAATTCTGAACTCAAGAAGAAATTGAGTATAGAGAAACTGATGGTTTTGCCTTTATGTGCAGAATTCAAGGAGCCCTGTGAAATATACACACAGAAATACGCACACCCCTTTATCAGTTCTTCTCAATGTATTAAGCCGGTATCCATTCTTGAAATTTCTTATAAAAACCGGGGTCTTTCAGGGAAGGGTAAGAAAGTGGAGGACGGTAAGGAAAAGAGGTAAAAGACTCAAAGTGATACCAACTCCCTGATGGAGTCTTCCAGAGGTCATAATAAATTGTCTTCAGAGGCCTATAGAATTCCTCTAGGTTCACCCTAGGAAAGCAGGGTACGCCTAAAAGTAGCATTCCCAAGCATAGACTAATCTCATATCACTACCCCAAAGTCAGAAAGTATCAAACCATGAATTGTTATGAGAAAACATTATAAAGGCTTCTGAGTCTTGTAATTTGAAAAGCATCAAATACCAACTGGATCCCCCCTTTCTGAGCCAGATTTTGTTATAATAAGAAAGTGTTTTTCCTGTCATGACTTCATCCTTCGGGTTTCATTTTTTTATTTCAAATTGTACTCCTTCAAAATATACTCTTAGCTCTAAAAAAAAAAAATAAATTTACAAACTTCCATAGCCTCCTTTCCTATCAAAAAAGCTAATCAAGTTGTTTGTAACTAGCATGGTGTCTTAGAGACAATAAGCAATTGTTAAAAGGTATTGTCCAACTCTGAATTTTTCTAAAGAATTAATACAAATATCTTTATGGTTTATATCTTTTTCCTCATGAGGTCAACGTTTGATTCCCTTTAAATAATATATCTCTAAATACAAGGAACCAAGTATATTATGCTGGGAAAACCAAGAAAACTGACAAAGATTGTGAAAACAGATTGAGCATTTGATAAGTTTTTATTGAGAAAACTGACAAAAGATTGTGAAAACAGATTGAGCATTTGATAAGTTTTTATTGAGGTAAAATACACATAACACAAATTTAGCCATTTTAATGTGAACAATCCATTACCATTTAGTAGATTTACAGCATTGTACAATCACCACCTCTAATTCCAAAACATGTTTATCACCCCAAAATAAAACTCTGCATCCATTGAGTGACTACTCCCCATTTCTCTTTACTCACTCAATCTCTGGCAACTAGCAATATACATTGTCTCTATGGATTTACGTATTCTTGGTATTTAATATAAATGGGACTACCCAACATACGACTTTCATGTCTGGGTTCTTTTACATAAGCATAATGTTTTAAATTGTAGGTGTACCTACATGATAGCATATATCAGTACTTTATTCATTTTTTATGGCTGAATAATGCTCCATTGTAAAGATATATCACAGCTTGCTTATCCAAGCACCCCACTGGTAGACATTTGAGTTATTGAATAGTAAATAGTGCTACCATGAACATGAGGGTACATAGGCTTAAGTACCATTTTTCATTTTGGGGAGGACATTTACTTAGGGGTGAAATTGCTGGGTCATATGGTAATTTTATATTTAACTTTTTTGAGGAATATCAACATCGATTTTTAAATTAAAAAAAAAATCATAAAAGATGGAGCTTGCCAATAGCAGAGGTGAATGAATTCGTGACCAACCATAATCTGACCTAGTTGGGATCCGGGATTTCACCAGAATGAGTACAGCTGTGGAGAGGACAATTTGCTGTGGTAAAATCTCTACTCCCTTTAACCAACAGGTGGACCTGTCCCATATTTAAGAATGATAAACTCATTATAATATGAGGGAGAGGAAAGTAATAAATGTGAATCATAATCTTCCACTGGGTTATTGTATAAGTAAGTCAAAAATTACTACCTAGGATATAAACTGCATTTAAAAATTAAATTCTCTGTAATAAATGACCATTAAAGAAATATCCAGAGTCAGAAATGCAGTTAAATGCATCAGAAAAAAAACCCCATGTAGTATGATCCATTAATCATCTTCATTTAATAAAACATTGATTTCATTAAACAAAATTAACCCAATTTACTTAACATAAGGAGTATGTTTTACTTTGGCTTTTGTGGTTTATTTTGCTCTGAGTTTTCTGAGCCCTTCAGTATTTTTCAAATACTTTGTGTTTTACATATATATATATATAAATTATATATATATATAATTACATTGTTACTAGATAATTTTATGTTGAGATTAGATAATTTTACTAAGCAATTAAACAAATACATGTTTTAAGAGAAGAGCAGCCCTATTTTACATGCTTGTGACCTCACCTTTGTTTTCATTGTCTTGGCACAATTTCAACAACCTGCATTTGTAAAATGGGTTCCACAATAAGAATGAGTGAGGACCTGGTCTTACTCTGGCTGTTGTTGTCCAGTGCAGAAACTTCCAAATGAAAATGAACAACTTGCTCTTACAAGTTCACACAGGCCAACCTATTACTAAGCAGACCTCCTAGGTCATTACTGCATCTACTTTTCTACTCTCCAGGTGTGAATACTAAGAATCTGAGCACTTGCACTTTTCTAATTCCAAAAGCTTTTATTTTTAATTTTCAATTAGTATCTGTAATGTTTGGAATAGACATTTGTACTCTGTTGCAATATAATTGCTAGAAGTGGGAATTTAGGATTACCAGGCCGCAAGGAATTGGGATCCCGTCACTAAATAATTGCATGCATAATAAAGGTTCAGATTCAAACTTTTATTATTTGGAAGAAAAGCACCACCCTTCATGTTTATTTGTTAAAAGTTATTCAGGGGATTCAAAGGAAATCTAGGCAATTAAAAAAAATCCATGCTAGTACATAAAACACACAGTAGCCGTGTTGAAAAACTCAGGCAGCACATCATTATTTAAGGCCTCTTTAGGCTAGATGAAGAACACAGCCTTTCTACGTTTGAATTCCTGTCTGGCTACCCACTGGCTGAATGATTCTGGGGAAGCCACTCTCCCTCTCCTGGATTATGTGTTACCGACTCTAAATTCAGGCTCTATTAATTCCTTCATCATTCCTCTTTATTAAATGATCTGAGTTAGGCAAAAGTCCTGGAAACCATAAAATATGCAACTATTTGGAAAGGTTTTGTTCTTGGTTTTGTTTTTTCCTATTTACTTTAGAAATCAATCATCTGATAGAGCAAAAGGAAGCCAGGATAATTAAGCAGAAGATTGTCTGGATATCTAGTACAGAGGAAGTGAGATTATAGATTACAGATTAAAATGGCAATAAGACTGGATAGCTAGGGTTTGTTTTTTAATTTAGGAAAATGTTTATGATTTGGTGGACACATAGAGAAAATAAAGAGTGAAAAATGAGATCATTGCTATCAGTGGTAGGGATACAACTGCTAAGATGTTAGGGTAAATGGAAATAGAAAGGGAAGTGAGAAGTTCTCTTCTGGATTTGATGAGATTAGAGAGATGACAAGATCTTAAACCAAGAAAACATGTCAGCCATCTTGCAACTTGGAAGGACACACTCAGGCCAAGCCAACAAGGATGACACAGAGGAAAGCCTCCAAGCTCTGCGTCCTTGGGTCATCTTGCCCCTAAATAACCAACTTTGTGACTGACTTTATTTTAACTGTTTATTTTGCTTCTTCAGCCAAAACCATCCTACTCAAGATAAGAGTAAAGTTGAACTGAACAAAAAATAAAATAATCTTGGTAAGATAACTAAAGAGATTATAGATATTTTGAGTCAGTTTACAATTGCGTTTGAGAAGGGATTTGTCTTTAAATATTGTAACTGCTTTTTCTTTTTGCTACAAATTTCTCCCCTTTGGAGAAACAACAAGGTAAGCTGTTTGAAGAATAACAGCAGCAGTGGAAAGACAGAATGTAATCTGCTTGTGATTTAATAGATTATTGATGTGTTTTTAAATGGCAATGTAAAAGTTGCATGTCTAAAAAGCACTGTTTCATTCGAAAAGCATTTATTTTGTCTCTAAATTAGGCATTATGCTAAATCATGAGCCCCTGCAGTTTTACACACGAGTTGTTAAAAAAGATATTTCATTTTTATGAGGATGATTCACTTTCCTAAAACCCTATCCTAAATCTGAATCTATGAAGATGGATTAGACCATAATCATTTATATTGATGATAGTTTCACATCTCAGCAACTCTGTTAGAGACAAAAATCTTTTTTAAAAGGACAATGCTCCTAGGGCTCTTACATATTAATTGATAAAAATTTGAGTTAGAAAAAAAAATTTGAGTTAGATTTCTCCCCAGGATACCTATAATACGTTAAAGTGAGTTATATTTCAACTATCACTTCTGAGTAAATAATGCTATATTCCTTCCTGAGAAATATGTTCATATATCAAATACAGTTTTTTAAGATGACCATTAAGTTAATGATTATAATAATAATGGGAAATATTTTTCATGCTTGTAATGTGCCAGATAGTCCCAATCCTCAAAATAAGAATTATTAATATCACCACCTCTAGCTGAAGAAACGAAGGCAGCATGCTGGGATCACTTGCCCAACGATTAAGCGCTGGAATCAGAATATATATTCAGGCTCTCTGACTCCAGACCCCACAAGCACTTCACTTATACCCTACAATACTCCAAATGAAAATAAAGTGAGGGTATTATCACTTATTTTATGATCTTAAGTATCCAAACATTTAAAAATGTAACATTATTTTTTAAATGTAGCTTAAAAAACATTACTGGAAGAAGTATAACTTCTAGTTATAAAATAAGTCATGAGATGAAAAGTAGAGCATAAGGAGTATAGTAAATAATATTGTAATAATGTTGTATAGTGACAGATGGTGACGACACTTCTCATGATGAGCACTGACTAATGTACAGAATTGTTGAATCACTATGTTGTTCATCTGAAACTAATATAACATTGTGTGTCAACTATACTTCAATAATAAAAAAAAAGTGCTACTGGATGGTTAAGCGTCTGACTCTTGATTTCCACTCAGGTCATGATCTCAGGGTGGTGAGATCGAGTCCCACCTCGGGCTCCACGCTAGGAGTGGAGGCTGGTTAAGACTCCTTCTCCCTCTCCCCCTGCCCTTCCCCCCAGCTCATGCACACGTGCTCTTTCTCTCTCTCTTTGTCTATCTGTCTCTCAAAAAAAATGCTACTGGAAACTTTAATATTAGAGGAAAGTAGGAAAAAAATTAGAGGAACCTTTTCTGACTCAGGGGCTTCCTACAGCTAAATAAGTCAGTGAAGTAGGGAATGATCTCCATGACCAAACACTGGCTCTCTCTTTTGAATGATACAACAAAATAGTCTTGCCTCCCTCCCTTAAGCCATCAAACAATCAGAGAGAAGAGACAATGTCAGCTTCTTCTTCTTGGTTTCATAAGTAGCTCAATTTTGTCCCAGGTTTCTCTAATCCAAGCTCTCCTTGGCTTCACCATCTCTGAATATTCCCCTTTCAAAATCTGCACTGAAAGTTTTCTTTTCTTTTCCTTTTATTTTTCGTCTTGGGTGTTAGGTATCCACAGATGATCTGAGGGGTAATCCTCAGTCCCAACCTTCCTACTGATTCATCTGATGCTCTTCCCCTATCATTGTTTATTAAGTATGGAGGGTAATGGAGCCAGAATCACTAACATGTGATGTTGTTGATAGATTATTTCACTTCAATGTGACTTACCTTCCTCCTTTTCAGATCAGGACTGCTGCTGCTCAGAAACAGGTGGTGGGAGGGTTGCTTGTATGGATGATCCAAGTGGAGTGACCACTGTTGTTATTATTACAAAAATGACTCCAGAAGATTCTCATCCATTCTCCTGCTCTAGGTTCAGGTATCACTGGCTTTATATTGTGCTTTATCTTTTAACAATAATTTTAATATACATTACAGCACTTTAACATAGTAAAGCCTTTTAAAAATAGTTTTTAGTATTTCAGTAGCAATTGAGTTGGTGTTTGATGCTTTTCCCTGGTACCTCAATTGTTTTCCATCCAGATTTTTTAGTCCCTTAGTCTGAGGGTCTATTTTGTTTTCTCTTCTGGAGAAAAATCTGCCCATATATTTTACACCCACTATGAATCCAGAATATAGTTGCTAATAAGTGAGATCCATTTTGCTTTCCCTATATGCTTACCCTCATTTTACTCAATGAAGGCCGTCAACTTTTTTTCTGGGGGAAGGAGGTATAGATATACTTTCAAATATGAGGGAAGGAAGATTAGGCTTCCAATTTTGCCTTTCTCATTCTTGGCTGCACAAAGCAAAATCACTAAAGAAGTAATACAACTTCTGGTTAAATTCCAAACTGGTGCAGCCACTATGTAGTATGGAGTTTCCTCAAAAAATTGAAAATAGAACTACCATATGATTCAGCAGTTCCACTTCTGGGTATTTCCCAAAGAAAATGAAAACACTAACTGGAAAAGATGTGCGTGCCCACATATTCATTGCAACATTATTTCCAATAGTCAAGATATGGAAACAACCTAAGTGTCCATCAACGGATGAATGGATCAAAACAATGAAGCATATACATAGAATGGAATATTGCTCAGCTATATAAAAGAAGGAAATCTTATCATCTGCAACAACCTGGATGGGCCTTGAGGACATTATGCTAAGTCAGACAGGGAAATAACAAATACTGTATGTTCTCACTCATATGTGGAACCTAAAAAGTAAAAACAGAGAAAAAAAAAAAAAAAAACCTCTCTGAACTCCCAGATCAGTGGTTGCCAGAGGCAGAGTGTTGGGGGATGGGCCACATGGGTGAAGTCTGTCAAAAGGTACAAACTTCCAATTAAAAAATAAACAAGCCTTGAGGATGTCATGTACAACATGGTGACTATGGCTCGTAATACTGTATTATATATTTGAAAGTTGCTAAGAGACTAGATTGTAAAAGCTCTCAAGAAAAGAGAAACATACATCATAAATTAGACGTACAATTCACTAAAAACTACTTCCAAAAACTTTAGTCAACAGAAATTATAATAGCCTTCAAAGTGGAATCTAGGAGATTATGCTAAAATAAGTCAGACAGAGAAACACAATTACTGTATGTTCTTAGACTTAACACTGTTAAGTCACTCTGGTTTCCTTTATCCCTATCACGATGCTACTAAAAATAAAAACAAAATTGAAAGGACCAGTGACACTTGCCAAACATTATGCTCTTTCCTGTCATTTCCAACAAATAATATCAAGAAATGATATAACCAAAAAAAAAAAAAAAAGAAATGATATAACCTTATCAGTTTTAATGGTCATATCTGTGAAGCTAAGGACAGTGTCAAAATAGTTGATTTGTGGAAAAAGAGAAAACATGAAATATCAAAATGGTTCGCTCTCTGGCTCTCTGTAAAGCTCCAGGTCTTGACCTCCGTTGCTGGCAAATCTGCTCATCAACTGCCTTTTTCTTCGGTCAGCGCCATATCCTACATGTATTATCCTTG
Source organism: Vulpes lagopus (assembly GCF_018345385.1). Lineage (NCBI taxonomy): Eukaryota > Metazoa > Chordata > Mammalia > Carnivora > Canidae > Vulpes > Vulpes lagopus. The sequence goes on from NC_054831.1 coordinate 10,813,639, forward strand.
CTACCTAATAAAACAAATTTCACAAAGTCATTTTTTCTTTATTTCAATCACTAACTCTCCCTTTTTACTTACAAGTTGACATTTTTTCTGGATCATTGACAATCGATGATCAATATATTCAATGTGCTCAGCTGTGGAGACTGAGCCACTCTGGCATTTTGGGGGTGAGAATTTTTTTTTTAATGATTCCTGTGAGTCATCAGTTGTGCAAGTGAATGTTTTACTCACAGGAGTGAGACTCATGGCATCTCAGAATTTGAGCCCTGAGAATGCAGCTGCTCCAGCCTATTCCCTCTGTCCTCCCCTCAAAAAACATGGTCAAGTGGAAAGACCGTGAATTCGAACATTTCCAGATCTGGGTGATTAACTTCTGAGGAGACAGCATATTCTGCTTCAGAACATTTCAAAATGTCAACAGATTTTTCTCATTGTTGGTAAAATGTGAAATGTGCACTCTCCCATCATCCCCACTGCTATGATAGACACTCTTCCAAAGCAGCTCTGATAGAGTGTTGCCCAAGGGCACCATTCACATTCATTCTGCTTTTGGAAATGACCACTCCGGTATGGAGCAGTGCCGGGCACTGCTGGTTCTCTGACCTTCAGGAGTCAGACACATAACATCAATATAATAAGTATGTTGATTAAATGGATAGGGAGAGCCTGTGAAAACTATCCATTCCACCAAAAGTCACCTTATCTTCTAAAAAATGTAATGACCATGCTGGCTGAGTTCCTTCCATTTTGTGATTCCAGCCCCAACTTTAGGCAGTCCACTAAAAATCATGCAATTAATCACTCCTGAGTCCATCAAGAAAAGGGGGGTAGATCCGTTTGGACAACATGATTGCTCTGCTGATGGCAAGAGAGAAGAAGTGTCACCCCCTTCTAGTAAGCTCCACCATCCAGTGGCCAGTATTTAGCACTTCGGGGCTTTGGGAAACACTAAATCAATAGTGTCATAAAGAGCTCAGCCAGCACCAAAACAAGGCACAGACAATGTTCCTTCCCTAAAGTCTCTAGGATCTCCTGTGGCTCAGGGAAGAGGTACCATGCAACTGGTCTAATATGAGCCATGAAGACTAGAAAAGGCTGGTGTTCTGACAAAGCAATCCTAGCTTCCTTTTCCTTACTTGGCCATAGCCTCCTGCATGAGCTTCTTGTGCTCCTATCACCACCTCTCACCTCTTTTTTTTCCTCGTCATGGGAAAGGATTTGACATTGTGCTCACAATAAAATATATGGGTTATTGTGGTATTGCCTTGGGAGTACTTACATTTTAGAGACACTACCAAATCATAAACTCCAGAAAATAATCCATAATTTGAGAAATTATCCACAATTAAATAGAAAGATGAGGTTCTTAGGGCAAAAAGAGATTATTCTCAGCACCCTGAAGTTTAGATGACTAGGAAGCTCCTCAATCAGCCAATATAGAAAGCCAACCTGGCACATGTGACATTTAACTTATTAGACCAGTTAAGCAATTTGGAAATTGCTCAACACCACAATAATCACTGGGAGTTAGGCAGATTTGGTCCTGTGTGCCCCCTTAGGGCACCCCTAGCCCACGTCACTATAACATCCACTCCCTGCCAGGTCCCCCTCTGGAGGCACCGTACTAACATCACACCATATTCTCGTCACTTTCCACAATCAGAGTTAATCTTTTCTCATTCCAGTCCTTACAAAACATTTCTAATATAATTAATTCACAGTAGATTGTTCACGGTTGAAAAATGCTCAATAGATGTTCTCTTCTCCCCAGATATTAATGTGTTAGCAGGGGGCATCCAAGGAGAAAACAACATAGCTCAAAGAATAAATCTCTCAGAGCTGTAAGTCCAAGTGTACAGAACTTGGGGCCTAACCTCTGAGTTTCTAATACTGAAAACAACTGAATATTAACCATTCCTCAGACAATGCCTGGGGAAATGCGGTAAACCGGTAAGGCAGGCTACTGAATTCTTACTTTGTCAAGAGCAACTAAAATTCAAAATTCACCAGGCCTTACAGTCAAAGCTTACACGTGCAGCTCCACATGCAACTAAAATTAAACAGTGGGTGTAACAAGCACGGGCATGAGCCAGGGACCCCAGGAGAGAGGGAAGGGAGGGCAGTAAAATCCTTCTGATACTCAGCTTAGAAACTCTAAGAGCCAATTTTTTTTTGGGGGGGGGGTCTAATAGCCAATTTTTTTTTTGTCTAATAACCCATTTAAAAAGGAAACCAAGTCTATGTGTTTCTCTCTCCCATACCTGTAATGATTATGTCGCCTTTATAGTTGAAAGCACATGAAAAGATCTCATCTGTGTGCCCCTCAAGAACCTGGAGGCACTGACCAGTCTGAGCATCCCAGATTCTAGCTGTTTCGTCAGCGCTGCCAGTCAGAAGACGATTCCCTTGGGGGTTGAAAGAAATCTACAAGAGGGAAAGGAAAAATGACAGGTTTGTGTAATTTGATTCCTGATATATTTTTAATCTGCAAAAAAAGGGGACATTACTAAGCACTTGTCATCCTCCCAGCTTGGCATTTATTCTTACATAGAACAGTTCCTCCCTGAGGGGGGAAAGAAGTACAGGAACCAATACAGGAAAATTAAAGTCTAGCCAGAAAATTCTAATTGGCCACTAATTGGTCCCCCTCACCCCACAGTTCTAAGGATAGAGACCACAGCTCCCTTCTAATTCGAGTACTCCCCACCTAGCTTCTTCCAAAGACTCAGGATGTGAGTCTCTCCCTGCAAACAGAGAGGCAGAGCCCTGGTGTGGGTGGGAACACAAGTCAGGCTCCTTCAAACCCAAGCGCCCCCTATAAGCCAACTTCCTGTAATCAAAAGCATATGGATCCTCTGTCAATCTGTGCCACAGAATGAATGAACAAGTCAGGGGGGACTTTCATTCTACTGCCACTCCAAATCACATTGTATAAATATGTTCTGAGTGCTTCCTATGTGCCAAGCGTTGTCAAATGGTATCTGAGCAACTGTCAAAGGAAATGGTTAGTTCACTATTCCTTTGGGCGCCATGCTTATAGCCCTCTCTAAATCATCATTAGACAATGATTTGGGTTACATCCTCTATGACTGCAGGTTTGATAAGGGCAAGACTTAAGGGTATGGCTTTTTTTTGTCCCTGTGTCCCCAGTACAATGCCTAGCACAGTAAAAGCTCTCGAAAAGCATTTGTTGAATGAGTGAATGAATGAATGAATGAATGAATATTTTAACTTTGTATCCCATAGAAATGCCACTGCTGAATGGTATTCAATAAGTAACATATCACAGAAGCTTAAAATGCAATAACATAGTTTGGGAACTCTTTATATTCACACAGACACAAAAGTATGTGTATTTGTTGAGTGGGACACATCATGCATGTCAATAGCTACTAGACCAGTCACTCAGAAGCATGGCCTGGGCTCTCTTCCCAGACTGTCTCCCACATCCACATTTCCCTGTCTTCCCCCTTCATGCGGGTCCCCAAGGCCTCCTAGCCTATGGGGAAGATGTGCTCTGTGCAGCCTCAGAGACCAATCTTAAAGGGCAGGAGCTCCTGACCACCAGTAGCAGGTGCAGAGGAAGGGGGGAAGGAAAGCACAGCAGAGGGCAGTTCCAGGGTCCAGGGGCAGCCTTCTGAGACCAGAAGAAATCAAACTGACACTTTAAAATAAAGGAGCAAATCTGATCTCAGATGTGAGACCAGGGAACTGGGCTGAGCTGGGTAGGAGCTGAGAGTCACCAAGTCTTGGCCTCTCCAGAGTTTTCAGAGGACACAGCTAAACTTCAGATCACTGATGAGAAGGCTCTGCTCAGTGAATCAGCTTGTGGGAGGAGCTTATACAAGATCCTAAAAGTTACAGCTTTGAAGTTTCAAAGTAGGTCATTTTAAACTCTGTTAAGTGTTAAATATTTCCAAGAAATACTTTCTAAATTGCATCTAACTTACAAAACATTTGATACTTGCTGCACAGCATGTTTTTTGCATAATGTATACTTGTGTGTCTGCTAGGACCAGGAAAAGCACTTCATATGTTTCTTAAATAGCTTTAATAGGTATTTTCAGCTAACTCAGTCTTTTGCTGATGGCTGAGAAAAATGCTGTTTTATACTTTTTAAAAGGTTTTAGGAATCATTTATTATAATAAGTCTGACCTCACACCTGAAAATATAGTTTTTAGGTAACTGATTTCTAGAAAGGCTGAGATAATTGGACAGGCCCTAGTGTCAACAGACCTATTTACACCAAGCATGCTAGGTTTTTAAGACTAAACGAATTTCTCCCGATGAGAAAGCAACTCACCTTTGAAATTTCACCTTCATGGCCTTCTAATTTCATAAGACACTTTCTTGTGGCTGCATTGAAAACTCTTGCTGTTCCTTTTTGAAAGAGTGGAGATACATATAAATTCATCTGAAATAGAGAACTCTGAGCCGTGTGCCCTGAATCATGTAACCTCTATCGCTCTGACATACTGGCTCTGTGCTACGGTGAGACTTGCCACCTAAAACTATAAAAGTAAGCGGGCACCTCTGTGGGGGAAGAGGGGGAACAGGGTGCTTCTCCAGCCCTGAGCTTATTAGAATAAATGATGGCTTCCAAGATAGAAAAGATTGGGCGATGGTGGTGGAGAGGAATACAGAAAGAAGGAGATTTTAAGGGGAAGGCGGGGGGGCGGGGGGAATCAATAACAAGTCTCGAGAGGCTGGTGATGATCACACACCAAATAGGAATCTAAGGTTACAGAAGATTCGAGAGGCCTTCCTGAAAACAAGCAACAGCTGCTTCTCACTGGGCAAAGAACAGGCACCTGGGAAGCCTTCTTACAGAGAGACCTGGTAGGATGGTTTGTTCCCTTTTGTATCCCTGGGGCCCAGAAGTATCAAACTTTCAGTAGACACTCAGTAAATGGATACTGGCTGGCTGGATCACTGGATGGATGGGTGGACATATGGATGGATGGGTGGATGGATGGACATATGGATGAGTGGACATATGGATGGATGAATGGATGGACAGACGGGCATATGGACGGGTGGGTGGGTAGATGGATGGATGGACATATGGATGGATGGGTGGTTGGATGGATGGATCGATCAATAGACATATGGATGGACACATAGCTGGCTGACTGGCTGGCTGGCTGGCTGGCTGGCTGGCTGGCTGAATGGACATATGGATGGATGGATGGATGGATGGATGGATGGATGGACAGACAGATGGACATATGGACGGGCGGGTGGGTAGATGGATGGATGGACATATGGATGGATGGGTGGTGATGGATCGATCAATGGATATATGGATGGACATATAGCTGGCTGACTGGTTAGCTGGCTGGATGAATGGACGGATGGATGGATGGATGGATGGATGGACATGGCTGGATGGGTGGATGGGTGGATGGATAATATATACACTTTCTTAGAATTAAGGGATGGGGGAGTTAAAGAAATGTAGAAGGAGAAAAATAGCAGTAGTAAAATTGTTGTCAAAAAAAAGTTAAATTTTTTTCTGGCTGAATGAAGGCTGCTCTCTTATTGCCATTACAATATTACAGAGAGGCAAAATTCGCAACGATAGGGAATTTGGGGTACTTAATTTTCATTCAGAGGAAAGCAAAGCATCATCGTAAGTTTTTTTACTTGGCCTTCTGACAATGTCAACTTCAGGAAGAAGTAGATGAAAATTGCTATTTTACAATTAATATGACTAAAAATGTAAAACTTGCTAGTCGGACATTTCAAAAGCTTTAAAGTGACTAATGTGTTTTAAGAATATGTTAATAGGGCCCCTGAGTGGCTCAGTGGGTTAAGCATCTGCCTTAGGCTAAGGTCATGATCCTGGGGTCCTGGGATCAAGCCCCAAGTCAGGCTTCCTGCTCAGCAAGGACTCTGATTCTCATCCCCCACCACCCACCTCCACCACTTATGCTTTCTGTCTATCAAATAAATAAATAAAATTCCTAGCTGTCTCTCAAATAAATAAATAAAATCTTTTTTTAATGTGTTAATTTTGGGGCACCTGAGTGGCTCAGTCGGTTGAGCACTTGGCCCTTAGTTTCAGCTCAGGTCATGATCTCAGGGTCATGAAATTGAGCCTCATATTGGGCTCCATGCTCAGCAGAGAGTCTGCTTGGGATTATCTCCCTCTGCCCCTCCTCCCACTCACTCATTCCCTTTCTCTCTCTCTCTCTCTCTCTCTCTCTCTCAAATAAATCTTTTTTTAAAGTGTGTTAATATAACAAAAGTGAATATCTTGCATAGAGTAGTTCTCTAAACTTCTCAAAAGCATTTTTACACTTAAAAAAACACAGAAATAATATTGCCTGAAACTATATTTTTAAGACAGAAATATGAACAAGACACCAAAAAATAATTCAGCCTTGAGAGTAATTCCAAGGAGGGAGAAAAAGGTGATAAATGTGAAGAAACAGACGTAGCTTCACAGCTTCAGCTAACCCTGTTGAATAGATCCAATTTTAAGAAGGGAATGAGAAGCAAGAACCAGAGTTCAGTAAACAAGATTTCTGTAATCTTCAAGACTTCTTAGAAGGCACAGAATGAGAAGAGGCTTACCAAACACACCAAAAGAAAAAAAAAAGGTTTTTTTTTCTTGAAGTAATGTCTTATTGACAAGGAAAGAATGGAATACTGCTAGGGGACATAACCAATGATAGAGAAAATAAAAGAATTATTGAACTTGCAGTTAATTCTAATCCATTCCTCAGCATCCCGAACCTCAGACCCCGCTGGTTTCTCCCCGCAACCCACAGTGATGACAAACTCCTAGCATTATTTATAATCTAAAATTCTCTACATGGTAAGACTCTATGTAAAACACATATATGGTATTCTTTACTTTCTCCCTCTCCACAGTACATCTCCACAAGATGTACTCTCTCTTGTCTTCATTGATGCATCCCATATTGCTAAAAACAATTCCTGTCACAAAGTAGGCTCTCTCTACTTTCTTGTTGGATTTTTTTTTTTTGTATCAGTGAGAATGATATTTAAAATGAAAAAGGAGGGATGATTTTAAAAAGATGAGCTCTGTGAGAAGATGAAAAAGTAAGGAGTTACTCTCAAAAATAGAGTTCTCTGAATTCAGGGCTTTCTGTATCCCAGGATACAGAAAGAACTTTATGTATGATCAAAGGATCACCTTTGAAAAGTCCTAGTGAGTAAAAGAACAGCATGCAAATGTAATTTTGAAGAGGGAGACAAAGGTGGTGTAAAGACCGTGTAATTAAAATGAATCACTGGCAAAATTCTATAACTGATTAGAACACGAAGGATATGTGACTACTTAACAATATGTTAGTCACACGGAGCAAATGCAGGCAAAGAACAAGTCATATTTGAAGAAAGCATTCCACTTTTGCTAGAATTTCTTAAGTGGCTGTTAAAAAGTTTAGATGGGCATGAGGTAGAGTCACACAGGGTCAGTCATTAAGGGAATTAGGTATAATGAAATATTTGTGATTATCAAATAGATGAATCAAACACGGTGTAGGCTTATGCTGCTGACATGGTGATGACATAATCATAATGACAAAGTATAGCATCATTCATGGAGAGGTGACACAGATATATTGTCATAGGTGGTCGTCATGGAGATGATGCTGACATAGTAGATCATGCGTGGTTGTCCAGGAGATGAAAACACATCATGTAGCATTATTCATGCCATCAAACAAGAGAATGGAGACATTGTGTAGTCATCTGTAGACTACAGGAAGATGGCACATACACAGTGTAGCAACAGATGGGGTCATCAACAGATGGCATGGATGTGTTGTAGCATCACATATGCCCATCATGGATATGAAACACACTGCATCATCACACACAGATGCAAAATAGTGTAGCACTCCACATAGTTATCAAGGAGATGACATAAACAGAGTATAGCATATACAGCATATATCCCTATGAGGTTGTCAAAGGCATGAATAATAGCACAGCATTATGTATTTTTTTCCAACATCCAGTAGTAATGGCATACACGTAATGACACATACGTAAGGCATGATGCAGAGGGTAGCATGACATGTTTTTGTCAAGGATATGGTGCAGACATCATAAAGCATCATTCACTCTCATCAAGGAGTTTACCATAGTACAGCATCATCCATTGCTACCAGGACCTAGGGAAGTTGCTAGGTAGCATCATATACAGTAGGTTAAGAGATGATACATAGTGTAGCATGATATGTGGTTGTCATAAAGATGATCCATAGCATAGAATCACATATGATTATCAAAGACATGGTGCACACATGTCACATCATGGGATTTGCAAGGAGAGAAGTCTTCAGACAGGAGAAGCAAACATGCTGTAGTCATACATGGTGCTAGGGACCAAACTGTGTCCCCCACAAAATCCATGTGTTGAATTCCTAGCCGTGAGTACCTTAGAAGTTGACTTACTCAGAGATTGGGCCTCTAAAGAAGAAATGAGGTTAACACGAGGTCGTTAGAGTGGGCCCCCGCCCAATATATTTGGTGCACTTACAAGAAAAATGGATGAGGACACAGACATATGCAGAGGGAAGACCATGTGAAGACACGGGGAGAAAACTGCCATTTGCAAGCCTCAGAAGAAACTAATGCTGCCAACACCTTGATCTCGAACTTGCAGCTTCCAAAATTGTGAGAAAATAAATTTCTGTAGTTTAAGCCACTTAGTGTGTTGTACTCTGTTATGATAGTTCTAGCTAATACAGTTATCCAAGAGATACTGCAGTCACAGTATAGTATCACATGTGCTTGTCACAGACAGAGTGTAGCATCATACATGGTTGATGGGATGGCATGGATAATTCACAGCATCATAAATGGTTGTCAGAAGACTACCCATAACACAGCATCATACATGATTATAAGAAAAATATGCAAACATCGTATATAGCTTCATCCATTGTCAGAGGCATGATGAGACATAGTATAGCTTCATACATGGTTGTCAAGGAGATGACCCAGAAATAGTGTAGCATCACTTTGGTTGTCAGGCAAATGATGCAAATATGGCATGGTGTCATTTATTATCAGGGAGATGACATATAGTGTAGTGTCATGTGGTCATCAGAGTGATAACATAGACATAATTTGTGTCATATGTGAATATGGTGGACTCTTGACACAGACATATTGCAATGTCATCGGTGCTTATCAGGAATATGAGACAGATATATTCCAGCAGAAAAGATAGTTAGGAAAATAACACAGAAATAATGTGTCCTTCATTATACTGTTTTCCAAATGGTACAGACATGGTGTAGTGTCATACATGATTATAATGGGCATGATGCAGAAATACTTTAGTCATGCTCTATAGTATCTGACAAGGTTGTTAAAGGGATTAGACAGTAATAGTAGAGCATCATATATGCTTGTCTGGGAGATTTCACATGACATATCATGTATTCTAGGATAATGATGCATGTATTATGTAGCATCATGCATGGTCATTGAGGAAACTCTCATAGCATAGCATCATATATGATTTTTAAGAAGATGATGTAGATATAATACAGCTCTATATGTTGTTGTGAAAAACATGATACAGACATAGTATAACATGATACATGTTTTAAGGTGATAACACAGAAGTAGCATAGCATTGTAATTTATTGTCAGGGAGCTGATGTGGTTATCAGGATATGATACACAGTGTAGCATCATGTTCAGTTACCAGAGAGATTATGCAAGCAGAATGTAGCATCATAAATGGAGGTTAGTGAAGTGACACACTTTAATCTCACATAAAGTCATTAATTATGGACATAGACGCCATAACATAGGAGCCTACCATGGAGATGATAAACACTACTATAGTATCACACACACAGCACTCTAGAAAAAAAGGATAGTGTGACAAACAGAGTTCAAAGACATGATCTATATAAAACATAGAGTCATGTAGTTTAACAAATAAAGGGATACTAACATAATAGACCTTGAAGACATATTTGTCAAGGTAAATTAAAATATAGCAGTCAAGTAGATGATATAGACACAATATAGTATCATATATGGTCATTAGAGGGATAATGTAGACTTAGCGTAGCTCCATTTATGGTCATCAGGTGGATAATATAGACATAGTAGAGCATCATATTTGATCTCCAGGGAGATGATAGTTTAGCATTATACATCGCTACCAAGGTGACGTCTCATAGAATAGCATCACATATTGTTACCAAGGAGATTGTGTAGACTTTGTATAGCACCATGCAAGCTTGACTAGATGATGCAGATAGAGTGCAGCATTCAGCGTGTTTTTTAAATAATAACAAAGTCATGGTGTAACTTAAAACATAATTATCAGTTATATGGAACAGACACAACGAAGCATCATATGTGGCTATTAGAGGGATGATGTAGATTTAGTTCAGCTCCATACTTGGTCATCAGTTGGATGACATAGGTGTCATGTAGCATTATCTGCAGTCTTCAGGAAGATGACACATACTCCAGCATCATACTTATTATCAAGGTGATGGCTCATAGGACAGCATCATACATGGTTGTGTGATGTCATAAGATGACATAGACTTATAGCATTACCTATGCTTGCCAAGGAGATGGTGGAGATGTAGCTTCACATTTGGTTGTCAAGGAGATGATTCAGACATTGTATCACATGTAGTTATCATGGATATGGTATAGACATAATGACAGGGTGGCCAGTGAATGATGCAGAAGTTGTGTAGCATCTTATATGCTTGTCAGGAATACATAGTCATCATGAGGATGACCTGTTATTTACTGTCATAAATTATCATCCGGACATGGTGTTTATGTAGTGTAACAATACAGAAGGTTATCAATGAGTGATACAGACATCACATAGCATTATATGGGGCTTTCAGTGAAATGTCACAGATGCATTGTGGCATCACATATATTTGTCATCAATAGGAGTTCTAGTATCACATCACACAAGGTTATCAAGGAGATGATGTTGACATAGTATACATCATATGCAGCAATCAAGGAAAGGATGTAGATAGAGTGTAATACCATACATGTTTTTTAAGAAAATTTGAGTATGGCTGTATTATCATGCATGGTCATCAGGAGGATAATGATACATAATGTAGTATCTTGCTTCCTGACACAGAGTTGGAGTCAATATAGCATGTAACATGTGTCCTAGAGGGATGAGATGGACATAATATAGTAGCATATATGGTCAACAAGGAAATGACATAAATGTATTATAGCATCATTTGTGGTCTTCAATGAATTGAGGCACATGTGGTGTACCACCAGCCCATGGTTATCAATAAGATGCTGCAGACACAGTGTAAAATCATAAGTGGTGAGCCAGAAGATGATGTATAGCACATGAAGATGTCCTACACATAGTGGAACGGCACATGTAGTATAAAGGAGATAATGAAGATTTATTATAGCTCCATGGATGGTGGTCAAGTTGATGAGGCTGACATAATGCAACATAATGCATGATTAGTGAGATGACCAAGAATATATTATATACAGTATCAAGGGGATGTGAAGACCCAGTGTAACATCAGATGTGGTTGTCAAGGTGATACAGACACTGTAACCTGTGGTTACCAAGATGTGGTTGTCAAGGTGATGCAGACACTGTAATCTGTGGTTACCAAGAATACCATATCAACATAGTGTAGTGACCAACATCACAGAGATGAGGCAGACATAGTTTCTCTCACAGCTAGTCATCAGGTAGATGGCCTATACTGTAGAATTATATGTGTTTATCAGAAAAGCCTAAATCTCTCCGGAAGAAATTAAATGTATGAGCAGATGACCTACCATCAGCTGAAGCAGTTGCAATAAGTTTTCCAGTGTAATCAAAACAGCTGTCTAGTATTTCATCATCATGGCCTGTTAGCGTTGCCACACATTTTCCATTTGAGGCATCCCACAGCTACAATACAAAAAAAGAGGGTGACTGTGACTTCCCATCTCGAGCGCAATAATTGAAAGGAGTAGTCTTTATGACATGCTGATGGCTAGCTGAATAACTGTGCCAAGACCGTGTGCATAATTTTCACATGTTCTGTTCATTTTACCTGGATTCACAACAAGGCACACCTTGGACAAAGAGAAGACCAGAGACAGACATTTAGAATGGGTAGTGCAAATCTGCCACTACATTGGGAAAAAACTCAAAGTGCATGTTTCACTGATTGGAGTTGAAGTGTCCTCTTCTCATAAGCAGGTCATCGAATGATAAGGAGTTTGATCTAAAGCTATAATTCTAGAAAATGAAAAGTATATTAAGATTATAATATATTGGATATGTAATCAAGTAATAATTCCGGAGCATAAGCTCTTAGCAACAGAAACTTAAAGGCAGGCAGACATTGTGTTGAGCCTGCTTGAGATTCGTTCTAATCAAAGTTTAACAAATGAACAGTGAGACATTAAAGAAAAATAACATGCCTTTGAAAATAAGATCTTGTAATACATTTGGTTCAATTAACATTGTTTTACTATATCATAATTCCATTAAACTTTGGAGATCAGAAACCTAACATTCAAAAATACCATTTATTATTTATAAATTAATGTCCTAATTTTGCAGCACCTTTGAAATGTGTTAATGTTGTAATGAATACCTGACACAGTAAAAAGTGCACACAGGAGAACTGTAAAGCAAAGATATTTCTTGAGCTCACCATGCAGGTTTTGTCCATAGAGCCAGTTAATATCAGAGAGCAATCCCAATTGAATAAAGCACTGCTAATCTCAGCACAATGCCCGATTAAGGTATACACCTTCCTACAAAATAGAAAGGATTTACCCTGGTGAAAGAAGCCTTACTTCAGAATATGTGCACAAATAATGATGTCAAGCCCATTGGTATAAGATTCCAAATTTTGGTTCGTACAAAATAATATCCTTGGTGACAAAACAATGATGGCTCTAGTATAGCTCAAAAACAATCAACTAGGCTACAAATTTAATTTTAGAAAAAAATATACTTAAATTTTAAGCACTCACAAATAACATCACTTAAGACTTGAGAAAGCCATGGGTAAAAAATAATACAGTTGGTCTGAAATTCTGGAAGTATCCTTACACCAGATCAGTGGGCCCCTTGGTAGTTCAGAAACTATCCATCAAATGTCCAAAGGGCCCCTCTTCTCCCACATTTCTTATGGTATCCAACTTGACTGCTACGCCTGGTAATCAGCCCTCCCAACAAAATACAGGCAAGCCCAAGGTGGAGCTTTACAACACAAATAGCCTAACTTAGTTAACTTCTTAGCAACTAGAACCCAAAATAATTAGGAAGGAAATTGAAGTTGTTGGACTAAATTAAATTTGGAAAATTAGCCATGATTTTATTTACTCATGATATCCATGCCTACCATAATGACAAGCCATTGAAATTTAATTACACAGTACATGGAACAAATAATAGCCATACACCCAGGCTATTGTTAACATTCTCCTTTTATGTTGCTGTGTTGTATTATTTGTTCAGAATTTCAAGAAAGCTCACATTTTTTTTGTGGGTCAGAAATATCATTAAATAATGAATTAACTTATTTTCAGTATGTCCTATTCCCATAGACTCCAAAGCACAGTTAACAGAAAGGAGATTAAACTAATGAACAGCAAAAACTGTCTTCTTAACCCTCGATCCAGACTAACAAATTCTTAAAGACAGAAAATACCTTCCAGTATCAGCTTCCCACACTGCAACTGTATGATCAAAAGATCCTGTGACGATTCTGTCTCCTGAGGTGTTAAAGGACAAAGAGATGATTTCAGCTGAATGTCCCTAGAAAGAGAGCAGATATTGCCATGCGTCACCTGCAGAAAAGCAATCCCTACAAATGCACAATGTCACAGTTTAAAAGAAAATGCTAGAAAAGGCAAGACTCTATAGAGAGAAAAGAGATTAGCAGTTGGCTCGGGGTGGGAATAGGAGAGACTGCAAATGGGCACAGGTACCTTTTTGGGGAAATATTGAAAACTAGAGTTTAGTGAAGGTTGCATAGTTCTGTAAATTTACTAAAAGTTGACTTATACACATAAATCAAGCCCATTTAACTTAGTAAAATTAAGTAAAACTGGATTTTGTTTGTTTTAATGAGCAGGATGAGGGGCATGATTTGTGAAATCAGAGAACTTTTTTTTACATTGTCTTGGAAACACTTTTTAAAAGGCTGTATCCAAAAAAAAAAAAAGCTGGAGCACCTGGGTGATTCAGTACGTTAAGGCTAAGTGTCTGACTTTTGGTTTTGGCTCAGGTCATGATTTCAGGGTCCTAAGATCTAGCCCCATGTAGGGCTCCCCACTAAGCCAGGAGTCTGCTTGTCTCCCTCTCTCTCTGCCCTTCCCTTGAATTGACCGACGTCTGAAAGAGGAGGTAGTGAAGAGGCAGTGACCCACTGTGACCCACAGAACTGATGAGAACGAAGATCGAAAGAGTCTACTTACATTAATTAAGGTTGGCACTCTGAATTAAGAAGACCCCGTGGTGTTAGTTTAAAAAAAAAAAAAAAGAGTGCTGTTTCCTCTCTTTTTCGAGTGCATTTTTTACCTTTCTTGGAAAAGCTCTCCCAGGAAAGGGGTCCTAATTTTAAATCCATTTATAATTTGAAAGGATAAGAATTGGATTTCCTATTCAGCTGTTCCCACCGACTGGCTCAGAGAATCACCTTCTGTAGGACTGTTTGGGCTGGGGTGGGGAGAAGCAGAGGGAGCAGGTGGGAGGAAGGTGCTGGGTGTGTGGTGATGGTGACAGACAGGGGTCCCTGTGGAGATACACCACCAGCTCTTGCTCTCTTGGGCAGTGCCCTTTGGCCTTTCTTCTCCTGCCACTTACTTACCCCTTGTCAAGTAATATGGGAAGCTTCTAAGATGGGGGGGGGCGGGGGTTGGTGGTAATTGAGGAGAAGGATGTTCATCCTTTTATGGAATCTTCTAGCAACTTTCTCCAGTTCTCCCCCTTCCTACTTGCCTTTAAGCCTCATAGATGGTGCTAGGGATTAAGCTGTATAGTTGGTATAGCTTACAGACTGAGGCTACTCAAAATAAAAAGCCCATGTGGCCTCCCCAGCTCCCCCATCAAAGTCTTTTAGAGTAACCAGCAAACCAACTGGTTTGAAGAGTGAACTCTTCTCCCTATAGTCTGGAAAACCAATAGCTCATAAATATCTTCTCACTTAGAGCTTATTTTGTAATAAGAAGATGTATAGAGACAAACTGAAAGGATAGGCTTACGCTAAGCAATGGTTAGGGAAAATGCCAAACTCTTGAAGCTGGTGACATTATGAACCGTACGTACTCTTAAAGTGAACACTTCCTCTCCACTCTGAATGTCCCACAGTTTGGCTGTTGTGTCCATGCTTCCAGTAGCCACCAGTGTGCTTTGAGGATTGAATGACAAACACACCTGAATTACGGGAAATGGAAGAGATTTTAGAAAGATAGGGTTTTAAATTGTTAATTTTGTATAGAAAAACTTTTTATTTAATTTTGTATAGAAAAACTTTTTAATTAATTTCCATACAAAATTAATTGTTAATTTTGTATAGAAAAGATGCCATCACCTTAGGTTGAGCCTAAGTCTCTTTAAAATCCGCAGTGAGATACCAAGGGGCTATATTGGTGGCCGGCTTCCCGCAGGTTGAATCCTGAAGCACTCTCCTCTTGAGAAGATGTGCTCTCCCATGTCACCCAGCTCAGGCTGGCAGGGGCACCGGCATGCCTTGCCACTTCCAGGCCACAGAAGAACAAGAGTAAAAGCAAACTCATCTCCTTTGCGATTCATGTTCTCTGGCTCCCATCTTCCTTGTTGTTAACTTCACAGTCCTTTCCATCCTGCCCCTTCACTCACCAAGGACTTGGGCTATTGGCTCATGGTCTCAATTCCAAGTCCTAGGTGGCCTTCATGTGAGCCATCATTCCAGTAGCCCAGACTTATGAACCCGGACTCCCTTTCATAATCACTCCTGTGGCCACATCTTGGACTTTAACATCACTTTTTCTCGAAAATTCACTACTGATACAACAATCTCTAGATCCAATTACTCAGTGCATCCTCTTTCTTCCTTACCAAGCCATCCCCAGGATATCCTCCACCTCATGGAGATGCCTGCCTTTTTCTGTCACCCCCATCCCCCATTCAACTGACAGCCTGGAAACATCAGTCCTGCCAGCATCCTCAGTATCTTCACTCCCAGGCTCCCCTCTCTTTCCCGGGCACCGTCTGTAAGACTCCAAACAACTGTATCAAGCTGGCATTTCACCCGCTCATTGGCCCTCCCTCATCACTCAGCTGAAGGAAACTGCATAGCAGATTACAGGTGTTGCTCCTTGGAGCTTCCCATCCTCAGCTGTGTCCTTAGCACCATCCCCTCCCTACCTGAAAGTGCCTCTGGCTCAGTACACTCTCCCTTTCCCTATTCTTGCCCAAAGTCTGTCCTCATTCCTCCCCCACAGATACCCTGGCCTCCTACTACTTCCCTGAGAAAACTATCATGGGGGACCTTCCTCACCCTGCCTTCACTTGCTTTTCGTTCAGTGTCAGGTCCAGAGGGATCCCTTTGCCCTTCTGAGACCCCCTCTTGCCCACACTCCTAGGGGAGATGTGCCCACTAATTTGTCCATCCTTCTGGACAGGATGCCTCCTAGTGGCCTCCAAAGATGCTTGAGCTTTTCCCACATAACAAAAAACCCTCGCTTGCCTCTCTGTACTCCTTTTTCAACTACCTTTTTCCTTTTCACAGCCAAATTCCTTGGGAAAATACTGCACCATGATCACTGCTTGCCCATTTCCCACTACGTCAACTCTGTTGGAACCACTCTAGTTAAATGATCCAATGGCTGTCAGTCACCTCACTTAACCTCTCTGACGCCTGCAGTGTTGACTCCTTTGTTCCCTGTATTTTCTTCCTTCCAAACACAACTTTAACAGTGTTCCGCTTTTCTTCTTTTACTGCCTATGTCTTTTTTATATCTTTTAGAAGATTCTTCTCTTCTCCATCTGCTCAAGACACCATCACACTTTTCCCCATACTGGTCATTTTCCTTTCAGAAATTGCAATTCCCCAGTGGTTTCCATTGCCACCCCGATGCCAGTGACTCACACACCCATGTTTTCTTCCCTGACCCTGCACTCAGTTCAGCCCCAAAGGGCCTCTGTTTGGACATCACCCAGGCAGCTTTGATCAATTTAAGACATGCAAGTCATATGACCACGAGCCTGCCTTTCCTTTTATATAGAACTGGTGAATGGTACTGCCATTCCGAAGCCAGGGATTCACCCTAGGGCCCCTTTTCCCCTTCAAGCCTCAAATCTGCTTGGTAGGGCAGCCCGGGTGACTCAGCGGTTTGGCGTTGCCTTCAGCCCAGAGCCTGATCCTGGAGACCCAGGGATCGAGTCCCACGTCGGGCTCCTGCATGAAGCCTGCTTCTCCCTCTGCCTATGTTTCTGCCTCTCTCTTTGTGTCTCTCGTGAATAAATAAATAAATAAAATATTTAAAAAATCTTCCTGGCAATCCAGTCCTACCCTTCCACTCCAATCTCTCTCATATTCTCTTCACTGGCCTCATGACAGGCCCCTGTCATCTTTGTTGGAAATGCAACAAGACAGCCAGCTGGCCCCCACTTCTAATCATACTTCACATTGCCACAAGAATGATCTTCCTAAAGAGTAAACATGACGATGCTATCTTCCACCTTAAAAGTTTCAACAGTGCAGCATTAGCCACAGGATGAAGTCCAAATTCTTTAGCATAGCATATGAATCAATACTATGCCTTGCCAGCCTCCTCCACTTTGATCATGCTTACCATGTGATATGGCTTTGAATGGGTTGCAGTTGCACCAAGACATGATGCCTTTACCCCAGGCAGTGGGGGTAGCACCAGGGATCCTTGCCCAGCACCTCTGACCATGGGCCACAGGCAGCTCCCCCTCCCACAGTGTGTTGCACAGCCATATTGTCATATTTTGTGCATGTCATCACAGGGGAAGTTTGGGAAGTGTTTCTGTGGCCACATGGAGTCATCTGAGTTCAAAAGCACGCACCACTGTTGCACACCTCCCCTGGGCATTGGCCAGTGAAACTCCTGCTGCCTGGAGAACGTGCTACCTATCTGCACAGACTTTCCTTAACACCCTTCGACCAGGTGCTTCCCTCTTTGACCACATTGAACTCCCCACCCACTTCTAGCACACCTTCAACGAATCTCTGAATTTATTTATTGATGACTCTCCCCCCTCTACTGAGCTATAAAATCCCTGCAGGTAAGAACCATGTGTGATTCTATTTGGTAGGCTAAGCACACAGGCCAGGACTCAATGCATGGTTAATATTTAGTAAATATTTATTGGGTTGATGTTGTTGACTATGAAAATTATCAATCTTCCTAGGAACTATATATAAAGAGAACTTTTTCAAAATTCCAAGGGAGTAGGAAAATGAGGATTATATCTTTCTTATGAATTTGCCAAATTGCTTACTCTATGTATTGGCACCTTCAACTGTAAAATGGGGAAAAAGCTAGCTCTTAAGGTTGCTATGAGGTGCAATGAAGCTAATATATGTGAAGGGCTTACATATTAGCACAAAGTTATTCTTTGTGCACATTGAGTACCTTAATGGTCAGTTATAATTTTGTATTGCATTTTCCCCCAGTGTTTAGGAAAAATATTAAACATAGCATGAGCCCTTATTGTATGCCTATACCAAGAATCCGAAGGATAAATATAAATAAATCTTATTCCTAAAATAAGCAGCTTGTGGGATCCCTGGGTGGCGCAGCGGTTTGGCGCCTGTCTTTGGCCCAGGGCGCGATCCTGGAGACACGGGATCGAATCCCACATCAGGCTCCCAGCGCATGGAGCCTGCTTCTCCCTCTGCCTGTGTCTCTGCCTCTCTCTCTTTCTCTCTGTATGACTATCATAAATAAAAAATAAAAAAAAATTTAAAAAAAAATTTAAAAAAAAAAAATAAGCAGCTTGTTTATTTTAAAAGCTATCATTTGTCCCATAGGGTGCCAATTATCTCACTAATTGTTATAAGATGTAACACAGAATTGGCCAAGGGCAAGGTCTTCCCAACAGCGAAAGACACTTAGACTATCAAACTATTTATGCAAATTCGGATTCTAATGATATCCAGAAAACAATCAGCCTACATATGTCACATGTTATTTAAAAAAAAGTTACTTTAAAAGCCTACATATGTCACATGTTATTAAAAAAAAAGTTACTTTAAAAGCTATTTTAAGAATTTTACCAACCCTCATCAACTCAGTCCTTTAAAAGCAAGTCATTGAAAAAGAAAAGGTCAGGTTGGCCATTGTACTCAAATGTTTATCATATTGCACGTCCACTTAGTCAATGCAGGATATAGGTCTTTGACGACAACTGCAAGATATAAAAACTCAAATAGTTTGTAAATTACAGTAATGCCACCATATAAAATATATATAAACTAAAAATACTGGATATAATTGTATAATTAATCATAAAGGTAGAACCACTATTTGTATAATGGACTAATAAATGAAATAGCAGTGATATGTTGACGTAGGTCATCAATAGTAACAAATGTACAGTTTTGATGGGAGGTGTTGATAATGGGACATGCTTAGGGTGGGGGTGCAGGACTGCGGGAGCATATGGGAAGCCACTATAGCTTCCACTCAGTTTTGCTGTGAATCTAAAACTACTCTAAAAAAATAAAGTCTATGAAAAAGGAAAGAGAAAGAAAGAAAGAAAAGAAAGAAAGAAAGAAGAAAGAAAGAAAGAAAGAAAGAAAGAAAGAAAGAAAGAAAGAAGAAAGAGCAACATAAAAGTGTAATAAAATAAAATATACTCACTATTTCTGCTGTGTGACCCCTAAAGGTATGGTAACACTTTCCCGTTTCTACACTCCACAGCTTACAAGTCTTATCAAAGGATCCAGTGGCAATTTTGTCACTAAGATTTAAAAAAAAAATGGGTTTTGAAGACAAATTCAAGCACAGGATATGATACACTGAATTAAGACGAGATATTAATACATGGGTCTGTCTACTCAGAAATTTACTTTGTAAAACAATAAATAACTTTACACTTGTTTCAGCGGACAACAAAATTAAGGTCTAATTTTTCAATAGTATCAGTTTGCATGTTTAATTTTAAATATTTTACATTGAAGGCATAAATTTATGTTCGGGATTACAGTAAGTTTTTAAATTGCCACAATGAATATGGCACAAAATTTAGTTTAGGAAATTATTACCAAATGGAAACAAATAATGTATGAGTTGCAGGAACATAGAAAAATTCTATTAGTAGGTCTACTGACAAGGCTAATTTTGAATTTAAAAGAAGAAGAATGAAAAGATATAAATCCAATTAACCATATGGCTAGATAAGGTTTTGAGAATTTAGTGTCTCCTTGGGAAAATAATGCCAATATTACTCTGATTGTAAGGTCTTTGAACAAGAAGGAGGATTTAGAGAGGAAATAGGGTAAAGACCTGTCCCTTTCAAACAAGAGGTTTCCCGGGTATACTGTGGGGCAGGGTTACTGTCAACACACAACAGCTAAGAGCGGGTTGACCTGTTTAACCTGTGATCATAGAACTAAATCTTTTCCTTTACTGTTGACCCCTGTCTCTTACACCAAGTCATCAAAATGTTCACCCAACTGGGTCATCAATTACAGTTAGAGCTCATTGTTCAAAACCGTGAAGGGATTTATGACCCAAAATGCATATCCTAAGGCAATTTATATGTGCTTGGCACAGTTGCAGAATTTATATTTTGTCCAAACTAACACTGATGCCCTGTATCTCTCCTTTGTTCTCAGGCCAACCACGTTAGTGTTTCTGTGGTCTTTGAGCTAATGGGAGTGAGGTCCTTTCTGTCATGCTCCAGGGACAGTTTGTTCTGGAGAATACCCACCCACCTAGAGTTTCCTAACACTCAAAGCTGCTTATCAACCCAAGGTCTGCACTGGCTCTCCTCCATCCAGTCTAGGCATTCCTCGTCAGCTGTTGACGTCCGCTGGGATGTGGTTAGTTTAGAACACTAAACTTCTGCTCGGATGTGCTGAGAGCCCCGTGTGCCCTTTATCAACTCTTTCCCTCCACTTTCCATCCCTCCTGCTCCTCAGACATATCATCTCAGGTTGCTGTTGTTTCACAATCGATTCCTGTTTGATCACACACTGCTCTCTAGTTCCATAGGCCATTACATGATAAAAGATAATACCAATGACATATTTTTTAGAATTACTTTGTTGAATCAAAGCTTACTCCCGACCTAATGTATAAAACATATAAACACTAAACTGGTTGAAATTCATCTCTCTCCCCACCCCCTCCCCTTCTCCTCTCTTTTGTTCTCTTTCTTCCCCTCTCCTCTCTTTCTCTCTCTCTCTCTCCCTTCTCCTCCCCCCCTCCCTCACACACACACACACACACACACACACACACATGCACATGTTCCCTCTCATTCTTTGGTGGCTATCTTGAACTCACTCTACTGAAACCCCAATGCCTCCAAATGCCATGGAAAATGCTGCTTTAATCCATACATAAATCAGCAGACTCTGTAATTGGACAAGTGAGTTTTTCATTAGGGGGTCTTGATAGAGTCCAACAGCAGAACCAAAAGAGGAAGCGTTCTTTACCTCTCTATCCCCAAAAAACTTTGTTCTCAGACATGCAGAAATATCATATATTTTAAGTAGCCTATTATAGGACATGGTATTATATTATAGAGAATATACTTTTAAAGTCCTTTAAATAACATTGCAATTAGAGTAGGAATTATACCAGAAGTAAAACATTCTATCATACATAATTTCAATAAAATCTTCCTCTCCCACAGGTTGGTGCAATAAGGTATTATAAAAATCACATTCTCTACAGTGTATAACTGCATACATCACAGTTAAGTTTTCGGTAATGTAATTGGAATATTTAATCATTTTAAACATACCAATTAACTTTGTGCCATCACAATTGATGTGTTTTAAAAGTGTGTAACATTTTAAAGACATGTAATGACATTAGCAACCTACATACCAAGTTTTTAATATTCATGGGATAAAATTTCGACTCTAAGTGCATCAGATTTTTATAAAACTCCCTTTATTGCCCTTGCCACTATCCTACACTGCTTTCATCATCTCCTGAATCTATCACTTTATCTGTCTCCAAACTAATCTTCTTGCCTCCTGTTTCATCCCTTCTCACACCCTCCAGCCCCCTGTCTCTGCCAGAACAGCTCTCCCAAAATAGCACTTTCATTGAGTCCCTCCTTCATTCACAAAGCTTTCATCAGAACTCAGTCTTCCAGAACAGAGTTCAAACTACACAGAAAGCTCTGATCTCGCCCACTCTTGTTTCTCACCAGAAAATGTGCACTAGAGAGCCAGGGGTGCCAGACAAAGTCCCACCTAACCTCTGGAGCTGCAGGGTGCCCTCACCCACGATGCCCTCCCCGCTTCCCTCCGTCTTTCACCTTCCACGCTTCTGCTTGAGCCCCATATCTTCCTCAAAGCCTCTATCAGGAGAAATCACACAAATCTTTCTCCTCTTAACTTTTAAACCATTTACTGTTGTGTTCTAGTCATCATAATACTATGGTAAAAGACATGTATTTATAGAAACAGCTTGGTGAATGGAAAAAAGTCAAAGTGAGCCATCACGAGAAAAGACGCAACGTTCAGATTTTTTTACGCAAATATGCAAGGCCATGGCCTTTTCTTTGGCCAGCCAGAGCTCATTATCTGTCTTACAGAAATTATATCCAACATCTACAACCACCCATTTTTTTCTTAAAAATGGCATGAGAACTTAAACATGCTTGCAGAATCCGAGCACAAATTTTTTCTAAATGTTTCAGTGTGTTTTCTAATTTTTACATTGCTCTCATCTACAACTTCATTTAGTAATAATTTTTTTCAAAGATTTACCTTATCTATGTATTCACACACAAAGAAACCTCAACAGCTTTATTTTCACATTCATTATTTCATTAGTTTAAGCAATACTTAACCAAATTCCATAATTACAATTGAAAGCACAGCCAACATAAGCAGTTTTATGTAAAAACACAATTAAATCTTGGTGGGCCTACCACCTAACCTGTGGCAAGAGAAGCTGAGCATACCGGTGAGTGGGTGGCCCAGTGGGTGGCCCAGTTGGTACAAGCATTCAGGGAGCAGAAGGATAGCTAGAGGACTAACTCAATCTGCTGAATCAGTTAACTAGACATTGGTTTAAAAGGCCATTATATTTTGTACTGTTGTGTTACTGTACACATTTTTTTCTGCTAAAGACTGTAAATTAACTTCTAAACAAGGCAAACCATGTTATGTGGCTGTGTCGCATTCTCCAGAAGCCAGAGCTGTAAATATCAGTAGGACCTGCTTGTCAGAGAATTCCCAACAGAAGGGACTCAATTCTGCTTGAACCTGAACTCTTGCTCTCCTCTTTATTACCAGGTGATCCCAGGAAGGGTACTTGAACTTTATATACTTTATATGAGAACAGTAATACCTATCCCCAAACTCCTGTAAGCATGAAGAAGATAATTAAAAGGCTTTCAGAGCACACATCAGGCACTTGACAAATTTTAGTTCTCTCTTCCTTTCCTCCTCCAATAAATGGAGGGAGAGAAGAATAAACAAATTAATGGATTTATAAGGAATAAGTGAATGAGTGAGAGTCTTTTTACCCATAAGGATTGTTGAATGCTATGGCATAAACTACATTCCTGTGGCCCTCCAGGGTGTGAAGCTCCTCTCCAGATGCAGTGTCCCAGAGTTTACACGTCCGATCATAGCTTCCTGTGATAAAGCTAACACAAGGAATATAAGTCAATCATAAAGTGACAATAGCAGTGTGTTAATAAAGACCTCCTTTGTTTTAACCTGCAAGATTGTAAGCCCATTTTTATTGCTTTTTATAATGGAACTTGTGTATGTAGAACAGCTAAATTAGGAACAGTATCTAAATGTTTTGATTAGAAACTTTCCAATTTATCCCTAACTCAAAAAGGAGTCACTAAATAAAATAAAGAATATCCAATAATCTTTCTAATAATATAAATAATTAATAATTAAATACTGGTCATCAATAACATTTTCTGAAACTCTGACGTATCTCAATAGACAGCATCATTCTTCCTATTGGTCAGACCATAAAATCTTAGCACCATCTTTGATTCCTCATTTTCCCTCACATCCCACACACAATCTATTGGTAGATTCTGTTAGCCCAATCTCAAAATACACTTCTAATGTGGCCGCTTCTCACCAGGCTTCATTGCCTCTATCTCTTGCCTCAACAAATGAAACCATCTTCTAATGGGTGCTGGCTCACACATGATCTTTCTAAGTCTATTTTCCACACTGAAATTGGAGTTATTTTTTTTAACCTTCCCTAGCTGGCTTCCTAGAAATCTAGAGGAAAATCCAAATTTCTGCTTATGGCCCACAAGGCCAGCAGCATTGGCCGTCTCTGGGACCTCAATTTTGCCCAAAAGCACACCCTGAACAGCCACATTCACCTCTTTGATAGTTTCTAAAGAATTCATTTTTTTTCTTTTCTATACATGCTAATTCTTCCATCCATCTGGTTTACTGCCCTCATCCTCAGGACCTGGAACGTGACTAGCATACTAGTAAAAGTTCAATGAGTATTTACCTAAGATTTGCAATCCTCTTACATGAATATTTGACTACAGGAATAATTAGTATGTTGGCCTCTCATATTTTAAAGTAAAATAACAGTATCTTAGTTATTCCCTAAATATTCCATTAGGAAAGATACTTCTCCAACACAGAAAAAAAATTGCATGAAATTAGAAAGCCAGTCTCTATGTCAAGTGCTAATGATAAAAGTTGAACACAAATCCTAATATCGAAACTCAAGTAAGTGAAAGGGTTGACAAGGCAATGTATCTTTGATTCTTCTCTAGGCATTTCCTTCTAGCTTCTTTGTGGATGTAAATTGGTACAGTCATGATGGAAGACAAGATAGTGGTTCCAAAAAAATTAAAAATAGAACTACCATATGATCCAGCAATCTTACTTCTGGGTACGTATCCAAAAAAAATGAAATCGGAACCTCATAGACATATTTGCACCCTCATGTTCTTTGCAGCATTGTTCACAGTAGCCAAGATACGGAAACAACATAAATGTCCATCAAGGAATGAACGGAATATTATTCCATAAGAAGGAAGGAAATTTTGCCATTTGCCACAACATGGATGAACCTGGAGGACATTATTCTAAGTGAAATAAGCCAGACATGGAAAGACAAATATGTCTGATCTCTCTTATATGTAGAACCTGAAAAAAAAAGTCAAATTCATAGGAGCAGAGAATAGAACAGTAGTCACCGGGGGCTGGGGAGTGGGAGAAATGGAGAGATGCTGGTCAAAGGGTGTAACATTGCAGATATGTGGGATGAGTAAGTCTAGAGATGTTATACACAGGTATGATGACTATAGTTAATAATATTGAATACTGGAAATATGCTGAAAGAACACATTTCAAGTGCTTTCTTTACACAAAAAAGTGGTAACTGTGAGGAGATAATACGTTAAATAACTTGACTATAACAATTACTTTATTATGTATACGTACGTCAAATCATGTTATGCACCTTAAATATATAAAGTTTATTTTTTTAAAAAGGACATTTTTATTCCTTACTTGTTAAAAATTAGACATAATAGAAATGGAAATACAGAAATACATAGGTGGAACATAGGGGACTCTCAGGGCAGAGAAACTGCTATGTGTGATGCCTTAATGGTGGATACCTGTCATCACATGTTTGTCAACCCATAGAATGTACAAAAGCAAAAGCAACCCCTACTGTAAACTATGAACTTTGAATGATAATGATGTGTTTGTCAATGTAGGTCTATCAACTGTAATAAATGCACAAGTCATTGGGGGAAGATGACAAGGAGGAAATCTGAGGGTGTGTAGGGGCCAGGTATACATGGCAAATATCTGTACCTTCCACTCAATTTTGCTATAAACTTAAAACTACTTTAAAATTATAATACATTTTCAATAATTTTTTTTTCTTTTTAAAATCTTAAAATTTTAAGGGCGTCTGGATGACCCAGTTAAGAGTCTGCCTTCTGGGACCCCTGGGTGGCTCAGCGGTTGAGCACCTGTCCCTGGTTCAGGGCGTGATCCGCGGTCTCAGGATAGAATCCCACATCAGGCTCCCTGCCTGGAGCCTGCTTCTCCCTCTGTCTGTGTCTCTGCCTCTCTCTGTGTGTCTTTCATGAATAAATAAATAAAATCTTAAAAAAAAAAAAAAGAGTCTGCCTTCTGCTCAGCTTATGATCTCAGGGTCCTGAGATTGGTCCCTGCATCCAGCTCCCTGCACTGAAAGAAGTCTGCTTATCCCTCAGCTTTTCCCTCTCCTTCTGCCCTTCCTCTCCCACCTCCGCTTACATGCACACTCTCTCTAACTCTCTCAAATAAATAAATAAATTAATTTAAAAAAATTTAAAATTTAAAATAAATAAATTTAAGAGAACCTTACCAAGAGCCCGATTTATTAAGTGCAACATTAGTCAATGGCAGTATGTGTGCTCTGAGAACCTTCAATGAAAGAAAGCATCATGTGTTATAGACTCAAAAAAATTAAGTTTAACTCATTAATCTTAACTTCAGACTAATCAAGACATTCAAGTTTGTCTTCGTTACACATAATAAATGAACAAAAATTCACTATCTGGACAAATGAGAAAAAATACATTGTGCCTTCTACTATTAAGACCAATAATACAAAAAAAAAGAAAAAAAATAAAAAAAGACCAATAATACATTTGGTAGTTACAAATAATTACAAAAACATAATTGGATCTGTTTTCTATGAATTTACTTGTAAAATAAATTATTGCTACTAAATAAGATATCAAATAGCACTAATTTATAACACTTTCTTTTAAATATTGCACATGATAATACACCAAACATGTTTCAAATATAGATTTTAAAATCTGTTATTATTTTTGGAATCCTAAAGCTCCTCTAGAGTCAGGGTATGTCTCATTTTATGTATCTTTCAATTCCTACATTGTCAAGCATGTAATGGATGCTTAACATTTATCAAATGAACATAAATAAATTGGGGAGTCTGTTTATCGATAGAGTGATTGGCTAGGCTGGGACAGTCCCAGTTATATCTACTGCAGGAGTATAATTACTAATAGTATCCCTTTTCACTATCAAAAATGTTCCCTTTGGAGGATAAATTACAAGGTCGAGTTATAGAACTCATATTTGAAGTTAAATAGTGCCACCTGCTGGAAGAAAGGTATCACAAGAATAATTTCTTTATCTTTCAATAATACATTGAAGGGATGACTACAAAAGATTGAATATTTTGTATCAAATAGAATATGTCAAGTATATAAATAATAATTACATTTTTTATTACTTTAAGTCATAAGAAGAAAAACAGTGTAATATGAATCAATATCAGAATAAACTATTAAATATTGTTAAATAATTAAGAAAAACTAAAAGTTGTTCCTGAATAAGTGACTATATTTGTTATACTTTTAATTTAATCAACATAATACATAATTTCTCTGTAGAGAAACATAGCTATATTTATACCACATTAATCATATAAGTCATATCAAATAATTTACTGAAATATATTTAGTTCTCATGGAGCTGAAAATATTAAATATTGATATACCATGAAATACAACCTCTTGATTTACTCCAACTGAAAAAATATTTAATTATTCAGTAACTTAAAACTACCTTAACGGTCATCCTTTAAATTTAACATTGTAAAAAACAGCCAAACTTACTACAAATCCTTATTTAACTTCTCAAGAAATAAATGTTTGAATTTCATTCAGTCAGTCAATAAACAAACACTAATTGAGACTTAGTCTCGGCAAATGTATGTGAGGCACAGAGAGAAAGAGAAAATATAAACCGCATTTTGTCTCAGATTTATAGGATACCAGCTAACTCATTGAAGTTCTTCTGTTTATTTAAAAAAAAAAAAACATGCATTACCTTAAAAAGATAGAATGTGTGGTTGCTGTGCTGTCTGAGTTTATCCTGTAATCTCTGAATTAAAAGCTTTACTTGCTCTGATCTTGAAGCTGTGATTAGAGGCTCTGCTTTCTGTATTTCTTCTACTAGGGCATTGACTTCAGTGCTGAAATTCACAAAAGAAAAAACTTACTTTTTTCTATGCCAAAATTTGCATACACATGCATTCCATGAAGAACTGCATTGAGTTATGAAACACATTTGTAAAATTTGTCAAAACATCATTAACATTATTAAGAGATTTCTAAGGAAAAGATACACATGAATAAAGAAGTCTATGGGATCCCTGGGTGGCGCAGCAGTTTGGCGCCTGCCTTTGGCCCAGGGCGCGATCCTGGAGACCCCGGATCGAATCCCACGTCAGGCTCCCGGTGCATGGAGCCCGCTTCTCCCTCTGCCTGTGTCTCTGCCTCTCTCTCTCTCTCTCTCTGTGACTATCATAAATAAATAAAAATTAAAAAAAAAAAAAGTCGAGCCTGCACGAAAGTGGCTTGGGTTCTTCAGAATGCCTCATCATGAGCCAAGTCTTCTGTGGAAGGTGTGCAAGGATTCTGATTTGCTCACCTGAGAAGGCCAAGTGCATATGGTTCTGGTTCTGGACATGAGCTCTTTATTTTTTTTTCCTGTTTCTTTTGTCTCTTTAATGAACATGTACAGAATGTTCCTGCGATGACTGTATTTTGTACCTTACATACATTCTCTTGTTTAATCCTGTAGCAAGAGCTAATTTAAGGCTTTTATCACAATGATTTCAATGAAGAAGAAACTGAGGTTTGGAAAGGTTAAGTTTTAAATATTTTTTTTAGGGAAAGAGAAAGGACCTAACCAAAAATGGCCATTCAAAGAATGATGATGATGTTGATTACTATTTTGTATGGGCTATAACATTGTTTTCAAAAAAGAAAAAAGCTGCTCTGAAAAGTACAGTCAAATTTCCCCCCAGTATTCAAATAATCTATAGCAATGCTGATCAATTTTGCCTGTTCAAGGCAGAGAATAATGTCTATAAACCACAAAACAGCTAAAATAAGGTCATTTCACAAAACATGTCACAAACATGGATCAAAAATGCACTGTCTGTCCCCTCCCTTCAAGAATGGACTCATGGCCCCGCTGGGAGGGGGGTGCTTTGCTAACTGACAGCCTCCAGCTGCAGCTTCTTCAGAATCCACCTCAGCATTGGAGCCTGGGGGCATCATGCCCTCCTCTGATGGCCCTCAGCCCAGGGCTGAACAAGTGCACAGTGCACTAGCCGTTTTTGTCCCCAGAGGGACTCTGGACCTCAAGCTTTACCCGGGAGCTCCCCTGTGGGCTGGTAGAGACTCGGCTCACATCTGCATCATCATGGTCAGTGGCTCCTCATGCGGAACTCTGCTTCACTTCCTGTCACAGATGCCACTTCTCAATAACCTGACACCCACCTACCTCTCCTATCTCTGTCTCAGCAGCTGCTTCCCAGAAATGTAAACTCTGATAAGCACACCTCTGCTCTTCGTAAATAAACAGTTCCTGAGCTCCAGACTGTGTAAGGGACTGAGGTAGAAGACAATTCACCCCACTAACATTTACTGAGTCCCTTCTACAGCTAGGCCCTGGGAGGGTCAAAGACACAGCGCCTGCTCTCAAGAAATACGATCAATTAGAATAGGAGGTGAATATTTAGAAAAGAAATGAGTCATACACAGTTTATAATGACTTTGATAAATGCCAAGACAGCTAGTTGGCCAAGGACTCACACTTTCCTGAGAATAAAGAAGATAATAATACCTCTTGGAAGAGTTTCCAAAAAATTTTATAGGTCAAAACAGATTTCCCAGGAAGTTCTAAATTAACCAGATGTTTAATCTGACCCATCTCACCCCTGTGGTATTCTAATTGCTCTTTTCAGTACTGTAACTCTACTATGTCCCTTGTCATGTAAATGTTTCTATGCACAGAATTCTTCCAAGATTCTGGCGCAGAACCAAAAATAAGATCCATGCTTTTTTTTTTTTTTTTTTTACTTTGAGGCATTTATATACTCCAGAGCATGACTACAGC
Organism: Vulpes lagopus; assembly: GCF_018345385.1. Lineage (NCBI taxonomy): Eukaryota > Metazoa > Chordata > Mammalia > Carnivora > Canidae > Vulpes > Vulpes lagopus. The sequence continues at coordinate 10,843,759 of NC_054831.1, forward strand.
ATCCTAAGGTTCTATACTGCTTTAAATATGAGATCTGTGTTTTCCTGAATCTCTAGCTGGAAGTTATTCTCTCATATAAACATTTATCTGTGCCACTTATATGATGTTCTGTTTGTACAGGTGTTTCTCAAACTGGACAACACATCCATTAAAGCAGGGATTAAGATTCTTTACAGCCTCCCATCAAATCTAACCTGGAGCTTTGCACATAGAAGGTGCAAATCACATCATTACCAACTAAATAAAGGAACATCTAACAAAGGAACTTTCTACATGCTGGCATAATCAGTAATATGTGCCAGTCACAAAAATAGCTGACAATCTTGACTTGATCTTAGACCTTGTCTTCCCTGAAAACTAGGTAAAACACTGATTTGTTGTGGATGAAATTTGATGCCATTATCTCTGCCACCATTTATTCTTTGATTAAAAAATGAACGGTTGAGTACCTTCTCTGAGCAGTCATCTGGAACAAGAAGTGAACTCCACATCAAACCCATCACCGTCTGAGCCACCGCATCTCCTTACCCTTAGACAAGCTCCGGGACCTCTTGAGTAGCCACAACCATGAGGAGCCAGGAGGCTGCTAGAGAGCAGCCAGTCTACTATTTAATTGTGGTTATAAGAGGGGTCCCTTTGCTGTCATTCTGTTCCTCTCCCTACTAATCATGACAAAGTAGAATGGTCACAATGGAAAATAACTTATTTCACTGGCCAACAACTCTGAAACACATACCGTGGTATTTTTGTTCTTTTTCAAAATTTTCTCCCACTCAGAATATCTTTACCTTATCTGAACCTATGGGTTTCTGCAGAATAATCACTAATCTGATTCTGTCCCTTAAAGTGGAGTTTTGCACAGTATTTCTTTTTCTTTGAGTCTTGCATAGGATTTCCTAAAGGACTGAATTCTGGGCAGTATGATCTCACACGAGGATTTCCTCAGGGTGCCCCACAAGCTTCAGAGACAAAGACAGGGTCCTCCTAACCTGCCCCATGACAATGAGGAGGACAGAATGCAGTCAGCCCTGTGAAGTATTTTTCTACAAGGAAAGTAACAAATTCAGTAGTATTCTTAAAATTCTAATAACCAGCATTCCTCAAAAATGTTAAGGTCATCAAAAAAAAGGGGGGGAAATCTGAGAGACTGTCACCACCACAAGGAGCCTGGGGAGACCTGAATGAAATGTAACATGGTATCTTGGGAGAGAAAAAGACCAGGAGGCAAAAAACAAGGACAATTGAATAAGATATGGTCTTTAGTTAGAAATAATATATATCAATACTAGTTCACTAATTATGACCAATGTACCACGTGAATCTATGATGCTAATAATAAGGGATGCAGGGCATGAGGCATGTGGGAACTCGTGTTTTCACAACTTTCTAAAACTATCCTAAATTAAAAGATTAAAAACAACAACAAGTCTATTTAAGATGAAAAAGGGGCAGACTAACTATCCTTTACCCACCTCCTCCTCACCCAGTAAGACTCTGGAGCAGAACTCACTAAAGCAAACAGGAAATAACACAGCACAGAATGTTGTTTTAGCCATGTATTGCCTGAGTTCATGCAGCTCATCTACATATCACTCTGTGTCAGCATTTTCCAATAAAAAAAGAAAACCTGGATATGAAACCCAGGTTGCATTACATAGCTAGTTTACCTGGGACTGAGGTTGAGCAAATCTATGGATTTGGTCTTCAATTCTCCACTCTTTTCATATTCCAACATAATTCCTATAAAAAATAAGCAAATGTGTTATAAAAACACTTATGATGACAATGAATGTCAAAAGTTAATCTATTTGCCATAATTTTTTTCATTTCTGTTTTTTAAGTTTTAGAATTACTCAGCATAAAACATATGCAGTGATGTCTGATACTAAAATAAGAATGTGTGAACTCCACTTTTCCCTAGTCCTTCCTCTAAATACAGCTAAATACCCTTGAAATTATTCAGAAGGCAATGCTAAAATAATCAAAGGTTGGTAGAGGGTAAACTGACTAGGGTCTCAGGACTTGAGCAATGACAGTGTGGTGAGTTCCTAGGGTTTCTTTTTACCTCCCATATACCCTTAAAGTGGAAAACCGAACAACTTGGAGCCTGGAACTACCAAAAAGCTTAGACAGAAAAACCCAAGCAACAGTAAAGCTTGCTCTCTGTGGCCAAAGGACCAGGCAAAGGGAAGTCAAAGAACTAATTTGGAGCCTTAAGCCCTGCTCCACAACTGGAGCTCCTTAGGCAGTCTGATCCCCCAGGGGAAATCCCTGAGCTTTCCCAGTCCCCCTGCAAAGCTAGGCCCCAACAGAAGTCTGATGTGTCTGCAACAGCCCAGTAACAAAGCCCCAGGCTTCCTCGACACCTTCAGGTGGGGCCCCAGGGGACCACCTAATCTGTTTATGGCAGCTACAAGAAAGTCTTAGCATCACTCAGACTCCATCCTGCAACCAAGCCATTGGTGGGCAGCTTCCTCCACCTGCAAAAGTGGCAGTAGTGAAGCCCTGGGATATCCTGTATCTCACACCACGTTCACGCACTGAAGCAGTGTCTTCCAGCCTTTTAACCAGTGGTGTCACCCACCAGGCCTAGAGAGTCTTGTCCCTGTCCCTCCACTTCCCCCAAGGTCACTCAGTGAGAGCAGGCTACTGGGAAGTACCTTCCATCCTGCAGGTGGCACCAGTTGGAACTGAGCAAGAGCCTTAGCAACACCAGAAAAATGAAGCAGACCAGAATCATATTGCAAGGGCTCAAAAAACTAAGCTGCCATTGGAACTAAAACCCATGAAGTAGACCAGAACCTCTATGCTAACCCTAAACATGGTGACAGTAGATTCATATAGGATCAAGGGCCTCCTAACATAGGAACCAAAATGTCCAGGACATAATAAAGAGGAAAAAAAAAATCATCCATCACACCAAGAACCAGAGAAAGACAATCAACAAAAACAAATATGGAGGTGAATCAGATGCTGGAATTATCTGACAAGGATTTTAAAGGAGATGTCAAAAATACTTCAGTAACCATTTACAAATTCACTTGAAACAAATGAAAAAATTGAAAAATCTCAGAAAAATAAAAGTTTTTTAAGCAAACTGGAATGGGAATTATAGAACTGGAAAGTTTAATGGGCAAAATGAAAAACTTGATGAATAGGCTCAGTAGGAGAATGGATATGACAAAGGAAAGAATCAGTGAACTTGAAGACAGATCAATAGAATATATTCATTCTGAACAACAGAGAGATAATTTACATGGGGGAAAAAACCGAACAGAACCTCTCATCCACTTTATCGTACTACTTCTATAAATATGGGCCAGTGGATCTCAAAAGCTTTGATCTTAGGACTGCTTTATACTCTTTCAATTATTGAGGACACAAAAGAGTTTGTTTTTGTAATATTTTCTGTATTAAAACTGAGAATTTTTAAAAGTATTTATTAAACTATCATAAAATAGCCATAATAAAGTCATAGCATGCTAATGTAAATCACATATTTTATAGAAATAACTATCATCATTTTACACTTTTGCAAATTTCTTTCATAACTGGCTTAATTAAAGACAGCCAGATTCTCCTCTCTGCTCCTGCATTCAAGCTGTTCCTACACAGTGTTTCAATAAAGTATATGGAAAAAAATCTGGGCACATATAGATATGCAGTTGGAAAATGGAGAAATAAAATAATTGCATTTCCAGATAATCATGGATAACCTTCTTTAATACTACATCAAAACTTGACAAGCAGTAATTCATAAAGATTGGTTGCAACATAGGATCCGAAACCACATCAAATAATTCTTCATACTCTGTTACATTAAAATTCATTCGTCTATCTCAGACTTTTAAAGGATATTTTATTCATATATGGTTACACATCATGCACCAGACATCCGAAAAACATTAGTTTACTGAGTTATGCCCATCTTCTAAATGGTGACATTTGTCATCATACAATATCCCCCACAAAATCACAATTTTTAATATCACTACTAATATCTATCATCAGAGAACTCTCTCACTGATCAGTAAGCTGCCCAGCTCATGGCAGTAGATAACAAGTTTTTTGAAATTCTAATTTTTGCTTGAAAGCTCAAATTTTATCAATGGCAAGAAATGCTGACAGTCTGGCTTGAAATTTCCAGGCTCGCTTTGCTTAGTTTTCAAACAAAATGTCTTCCAAATATCCAAATCTGAGACCCATGTTTGTTTTCCAGTCTTTCAAGTAAAACTGGTATTCCTTGAGGAAAACAGCTGGTTCATCTCTCAGTCCACATGAATGACTGCACAAGAGTTTCCATCCAAAGAATTTTCAAAGATAACTGTGCAGCAGAAGTGCTTAATGAGAATTTTCTATTTCATCACTTGGAATGCAAATACTCTGAGGTCAGTATGACTCACTGACCTCACTGAGGTCAGTGACTACATTACTAAGTCTTACTGTTTCATGAAGGGCCTTCTTTTTTTCTTTTAATTTAAATGCAATTAGCCAATATAGAGTACATACTTAGTTTCAGATGTAGTGTGCAATGATTTATCAGTTGCATACAACATCCAGTGCTCATTGCATCACATGCCCTCTTTAATGCTCATCACCCAGTTACTCCATTCCCCTACCAACCTCCCCCTCCAGCCACTTTCAGTTTGTTTCCTAGAGTTAAGAGCCTCTCACAGTGTTTCTCCCTCTCTGATGACTTCCCATTCAGTTTTCCCTCCTTTCCCCTATGATCCTCTGCACTGTTCCCTATATTCCACATATGAGTGAAACCATATAATAATTGTCTTTCTCTGATTGACTTATCTCATTCAGGCATAATATTCCATCAAGGGCATTCCTAAGTGAAACTGAGGGGGTTTCTTCCTATCAAGAGTTTGCGTCAGTGAGGAATACAGTGATGGCTATGAACGTTTGTTGCCACTACCTCATGTGAAGTAAGTTTCCAGAGGGCTTTTGTACCGTAGTACAAATGTCAACACCATGAAAAAAACAGATGATATCTTATGGTTATTATGAAAACAGATTTGACCTTGAGGCTCCACTGAAAAGGTGCAAGAACCCCCAAGGGTCCTCCTCCAATTTGAGACTCACTGCCCTATGACCATAAATTTGATATAACAGATTTCAGATCAAGAGAAAACAGGAAATTCCATCAAAAACACTGTATTTACTTTCCAAAGCACTGGACCATTGAGATAGAATGTGGCAGAGTTGAAAAGGCAGGTACTCGGCATCAAACAGATCTGGGTTGGAGTTCCAGCTCAAGTCTCTACTTATTTCATGATACTAGTAATCTCTTTTATATCTCTTTATATCTCAGTCTTCTCATTTGTAGATAATACCTTCAATTTGCTGGTTGACCTTAAATAATAAGTATATAAAGCACCTGGCATCTAGAAACTCATTAAGCTCATTAAATAGTGCTTATTATCTAAAGATTAATCACAGTCACCTTCTATTACTTGTGACGTATCCTACACAGTCACCTTCTATTACTTGACATCTATGCCTTCGCTCCCCAGTGAGATTGCAACATCTTTGAGAAGAAAGCCATATGCTTCTTTATGCTCTCAGGAGGACCATCCTTGGAATGAGTCGTGATGGTTTATGCACAGTAAGCATGTGGTTTGGCCAGCTACAAGTACAAACCACAAAACCACACTGTCAAATGGATTTACGCCTTCCCCCTCTCTGGCTTTCATTTCTCCCACAGTGGTGCCTGCCCCTACCTGTTGTGTTTACGATCTTTCCATTATCTTTCCCAGCCACACCTGACTCACTAGGCTGTGTACTCCTGGGTCCCTGTCTTCTCTTTATCCCTAGTGTCCACCATGAAATTTGGACTGTTCAAACAGTGCTTGCTGAATATATGAGTTAAATGACTGGATGAGTGTCCCCAGACTACTGAATGCAACTGACAGTCCTTATCTTTATGACACACAGACTTTCAGAAATAATTGACACCATGGCCAACTCCCTCCTTCTTCAAATGTGATTCTCCATGGGCTTTTATGAAATCTGTCTTTTTCTCTACTTTGTTACTTTATATTGTCTTTTACCGATTCCTCCTCTTACTCCTCACCTTTAAGTACTGATTTAGGTTAGGGTTCGGGTCTAGGAACTCTTTCTTCACTTTATTTTTTTTTCTCTAAGTTCACTAGTACCCATGGCTTTAATTATCATTAATACGCCAATAATTGCCAGTTATAACTCTCCCATCTAGACCTCGGAGCTCCAGATATGTGGCTATCTTGCCTGTACCTCGAACATGTCTAGGGTCTTCCCCTTCCATCCTGTATCTCCTACAGAGCTTGTTTCCCAGTGTCACATATCGCCACACACCCCACCACACAGCTTCAATCTCAGGACAGTAGATAAACCCAAGCAGCCATTGTGTAATGAAGTATAACACTTTAGAACAGAAAAATCATCCCACACGGTTTTAATGATGAGAACACCAGGACACAGCAGGCAAACAACCATAACTAAAAGGCTTGTTTGGTATAGTTTTATTTTGTTTCTTTGCCCCAAGAAGTGATCCTTTCATATTTAAGACTTTAGACCAGACTCTAGTCTAAGAAGCAAACTTACAAAGAAACAAAGGATCTGTGGAGAGCCAACTGCTCTAAATAGTTATTTCCTTAGAGTGTAAGTTGACTTTTTGGTTCCATGTTAACTTTTTCAATAAAATATGGATGTTACAATGTTGTAAAAATCTTTTTAAAAACCTACTTATATGTACATGTTCTAGGAAGAATTTAAGAGGACTTAGAAAAAATAAATGAAATTCAAAAAGCTAAGATTGAAGTAGGTAAGAATTAGATACATTGCTTAAAAAAAAAGTAGGAAGTGCTCTACCCACAGGAGAAGTGGTATAATTACAATAATTAATTGTAAAGAAGTGGGATAAGTAATTACAGTAATTAACTGATATATATATATATATATATATATATATATATATATATATATGCAAAGTCAAGGGTAGGTTGACTGACTAGGTCCCTCTCTCCCTCTGCCCTACAGCTGGTGGGCGCTGGTCATATAAAGGTATGTGAGGCCAGGTGTGTGATCCCTAGACCATAGGCCAGAAGACCAAGACCTAATGGGATTTATTGACTGGTCATAGTAAGCCAAGGACAGAACCAGGATTAGAACACATGTCTTTTGATGGAAATATGTTCAGGAAAAAGCAGTTCACATGGAGTATGATCCACTTCATTTACAAAATAAAGCAGACATCTGTAAATCTATGTATCAAAAACAGCAACAGGGAATTAAGAGGGTACAACAGGGCATGAAGATTAGGGTGACTTTATTTTTATTTTTATTTATTTTTATTTTTTTAGGGTAACTTTAATTTTCTTCCTCAGACTTGTATTATTAAGATTTTCTATAATGAATATTACTAGCACAATTTTTTAAAAAGCTTGCAGCAACCTGTTTTCAACCTCTATACTACTCAAGGAAATGTGGATATTAAAACAATGTCATGTTTTTCATCAAAAAACAAAAAAAAGAATTAGATACATTGACAAGAGGAGATTCAAGTAAAGGAAAGATCACATTTATAATTGCATCAAACACCTACACATAAAATTAACAAGTGTCCAAGACCTAGCTATACTACTGAACAGAAAAGAAAATTGTGATAAATGGAGACACATTTCTAGATGAGAAAACATAATATTATAAACAAGTCAAATTAATCTATAAATTAAAGTAATTATAATAACTTTATTTTTTGGAATTTGAAAATTTACCATGTATTATAACAGACTATAGAACAATAAAATGTGATTCTGATTCAAAATTAGATCAACATAATAGAATTAACTAGGGATCCCTGGGTGTCACAGTGGTTTTGTGCCTGCCTTTGGCCCAGGGCATGATCCTGGAGCCCCGGAATCGAGTCCCTCATTGGGCTCCTGCATGGAGCCTGCTTCTTCCTCTGCCTGTGTCTCTGCCTCTCTCTCTCTCTCTGTCTCTCATGAATAAATAAATAAAATCTTTTAAAAAAATAGAATTGACCATATATGGGAGTTTAAAAATAAACCAAAAGTAATTTTTTAAACAAGTAGGGACAGAATAAACTATACAATAAATAATGATGTAGTTGGAAAAATTCATAAAATTGGATTTCTACCATACAACATACAAAGATATATTCTAGGTTGATTAGAGATTTTAATATTAAAAACTAAATATAAAGTGGTCAAAACAACAGGAGATATTTACATCTTAGTGTAAGTAATTGGCTTTTTAAGCATGATGTGAAATTCAACACCTAAAGAAGAAAAAAATTGCTGCATTTGTCTAAAATTAATTTGAAGCTTCTACACAAGAGAAGATCCCACAAAGTTAAAGATAAATGACAATGAGCAAAAACATTTCAACGATAAATACGAAGCTTAAAGAGCTTAACATAAAGAATCTAAAAATGATTTTTAACAAGAAAATGGGCAAAAGGCATGAACAGTTAATTTGCTACCAGAGAGAGACAATGACCAATAAACAGATCACAATAAAATATTCCCAACTCCATTACAAAGAAATACAAAATACAACAAGAAATACAACTTTTAGTCATCAGAATAGCAAAGATTGCAAAGACTGATAATACCAAATATTAGCAAGGTTGAGGAAATAGGCATTTTCAGACATATCAGGTGGCTCCTTCAAGAAGCCATCACACCTTCAGTGGATTGAGGATGATCTTAGCTATCCTTTTATATATTTTTCAGAATTTTATTAAAAATGAATACTACTTTTATAATAGAAAAAAGTAAGAGAAAAATTAGAACATGGAGAAAAAGGAAGAAAAATGATAGAGATTAACATTATTAGCATATCAACTCCTGAAGATCAAGATCCCAATAAGGTTATTTGAAAACTCAAATAAGATACAAAGTTTCTATCAGTTTAAGGCATCACTATCATTAAGGACTGCTTCTTTCCTATTCTGTAATTTTAAATATTTTGCATTATATATAAGAGCACTGAATATATACTATTTATTTTTGACAAAAGTAGGCATTCCATAAATAGCTGAGTAAATAAATGAGGTAAACAATAAGTAAATAATGTAATCCTAATCTGTACCTCAGAGAAAAATTGAAAAGAATTAGCACTTGAGAGCCCACATAGCATGATCTATTATCCTAAGGAAATGCCCTAAATAATTTTAGCGAATTCACAAAATTCTCCATTCTTTATTCACAGCTACTTTGTTTCTTATAAAATAAAAATTGTAAAAGTTAACTACCAAAATCTAGTTGGGTTATGATTCAAATGGATCTAAAAAACAAAGAGCAAAATCTGAAACCTGTAATTGGACTGTCCGACTGTTACAAAGCATCAAGGTTAAATGTTCATCCTTCCCATGAGCACCGAGCTGCAATATGAGCCCAAGGCTGGGTCATGTCAATGAAGAGTACAGGCACAAAACAGAAAAAGATGTTCCTAGGAGCACATATTGTTCCGCGGTGATTGTTTCCCACAGTTTCTTAATGTTTTCCATCTGCCTCTGGTTGTGAATTTTTGTGCAGCAGGTATGATTCCCAAAAACACTTAAGAAGCTGCTACCCCCAAAATTCTGCAAAACACTATAAGGCTAAGCTTAAAAAGACGTGAGTGTTCCTTACTCAGATCACATTCAACCAACAAGAGACCTTTAAAGTGCTCAGAATATTAATTAGTTTAATTAATGTTTATTTAACTCCATCTCTTGGCCCCAAAACCTTGGAGCCTACATACAAGAAGTAAAAGACAAAGATTGCCATGCCTGAGTCAGTTGAAAAACACGTATGCAACACCCACTCTTCACAAAGAGAAGAGCTTATGGATTAATGAATGAGATAAAAAGAGAATGCCCATGTTTGATTAGCCATATTACTTTTATGTGAGAGGGACAATTCCATGGATGCCAACAGTGTGGAATGCTCCTGACCTATATGTTACTCAAAAGAAAGTAGGAGGACTGAAATCTGGGGATTAAGAAATTAAACAAAATTGCAGAAGGGACAAAGGTAACACAAGAATGATTCAGTGGTGAGCGATTTTTTTTTCCTACTTGATAATGTTATTTTAACACCTACCTGCTATTCAGTAGTATGTTGGAAACTTGCATATAATGTATGGATCACCAACCACTGGAATTCAGAAATTAAGTGTCTAACACGCTAGTGGTATGACTTCACTATAAAATAATCATTAAGGCAACAGTAGCAAGTGTAAGTCTAAAGCATTACTTGAATGTGAGATTGCCGTTGGAACCCTGGACTTTCAGAGCTGGAGCGAAACTGATAGACCACCTGTTTGACCTATTCACATTTCAGGAGGAGCTCCGGGCATTCTACTCAACACACATCTCATTAAACTCATTCATTTATTCAACAAATATGTGAGCACCTATTTATTGGCCAGTCTCTACTCCAAGTGCTAGAGATGTGGTAGTAAACAGATTTTACTGAGTCCAGGACCTCATGAAGCTTTTATTTGAGCCAGGGTGACTATTTGAAATAAGTAAGTAAAATTATGGCAAGATGAACTGAGAGAGGGCCAAGAAAAAAACAAAGCAGAGGAGGATGCTATGAAATATCTTGAGGAGAAGTTGGGAAATTCTAGAAAGGGTGGCTTCACTTTATTTACTTCACTTACTTTTTTTTTATAATTTATTTATTTATTCTTAGAGACACACATAGAGAGAGAGAGAGGCAGAGACACAGGCAGAGGGAGAAGCAGGCTCCATGCAGGGAGCCCGATGTGGGACTTGATCCCGAGTCTTCAGGATCACGCCCCGGGCCGCAGGCGGCGCTAAACCGCTGCGCCACTGGGGCTGCCCTACTTCACTTACTTTTAAGATCAGAGCCAAAAAATGTGAGAATGCTGGCTCTGTAGATGTCCAGAGAAAACTATTGCAGCCAAAAAGAGCAGCAAGTGCAGATACCCTGAGTGGGGGCATGCCCAGCCCATCCAAGGAACCCCAAGATGACTAGTGTTGCTAGAGGGGAAGCGGGGTGAAGTCAGAGGCAAAATCAAAGAAGATCCTGTAGTGCCGTGGAGATTAATGCCTTGGAGATGATGGTGCTTTTATTTTAAGTGAAATGAAAAGCCATCAGAGAGTTCAAGCATAAGAGTGACATGATCAGATTTATGTTCTAGCTATCATCCTGATGCTGTGTTGAAAATACACAGAAGTAGGGCAAGGGTGGAGACTCTAGCAATAGAAAGCATGGTAGCCATTGCTGTGAGGTGAAACTGTTAAGTCCTGTATATATTTTAAGTTTTTAAAGATTGTATTTATTTATTTGAGACAGAGAGAGAGAGACAGCACAAGCAGGGAAGAGACAGAAAAGCAGGTTCCCTGTGAGCAGGAAGCCTGATGCAGGGCTCAATCCCAGGACCTGAGCCGAAAGCAGATGCTTCAACCACTGATGCCAACCAAGAACCCCTGAATCCTGTATATATTTTAACGGGGAGCTGGCAGGATTTGTTACTGGGCCAAATGTGGAGTATGCAAGATGGGAGAGAAAGATGAGTCCAAGGTTTTGGCAGGGACAAGTGGAGGAATGGCGCTGCGATTAACTGGGACGAGGGAGACCACAAGATACCCCATATGAGATGTACATTGCACATCCAAAAGAACAACCAGGTAGGCCATGAGGTACTCAGGATGACCCATTCAGGTTTTTAAACCTTGAGAATGGATGAGATCACCTGGCTGATAAGTATAGATAGAGAAGTCCAAGGACAGAGCTCTGGAGCAATCCAACATTAAGATCAGAAGGAAGAGAAGCCAACAAGATGGATGAAGAAGGAGCAACAATAAAGTACAAGTAAAAAACAATGTGTCCTGGAAGCCAAAAGACAGAGTGGCCAAAGGCATCAAATGCTACTGTCAGGTGAGGACAGGAAGGACAGAGAGGTGGCCAGTGGGTTTAGTGATCTTGGAGGCCACTGAGGATCTTAAAAGAATGCAGTTTCAGTGGAGCCATGAAGGTGATAACACTGTAGGAGTGAGTCCAAGACGGAAGAGAGAAGAGAAATGGGGACACTATTCTTCCAAGGAGGTTTGCTCTGAAGGGAAAGAGATAAATGAGAGAGTAGCTGTAAAGGGTCAGTAGACCGGCAAAATGAGTATCATCATCACCATGTGACTTGATAATCGAAACACCTTGATGGATTGAAACAAATTGCTCAAGTTACAAAATCTGTATACTGTATCCGATGAGAGCCAGTTATTGTGATCCCAGAGCTCATCTTCCTAACCTACACTCCACAGCAAAGGGATGAATGAAAGCAAGTCATTCGCAAATCAGATCTATTTTGGGGAACCAGCACCAGCCTACACCAAGCACAGCCAAAGTAAAGTTGTGAATGCTTCAAGAGAACAAGCCATTTACAATTTCCGACGTGCTACCTCTCACATCTTGAGCCTTTTCATGTTATTTTAGTTGTAATCCCAAGAAGGATAAAACAAGTGTCTTTACTACAAATGTTAACTTCATATTGGAGATAGTTGCTGCAAGGCGTACCTTTACAGGGAAGCCCAAACTTCTCATCCGGCAGGAATACTTGGTCAACTACTGCTTTGTGGCAAGTTTTGCAGATTTTTAAGTTTTATATCCTTATTTTTAAAGTGAGTTCGGAATTGGAACCAAAAGTTCTGCCCCTATTTCTTTATTTTTGTTAAGATTCTATTTATTTATTAATGAGAGACACACAGAAGCAGAGACATAGGCAGAGGGAGAAACAGGCTCCTGGGGACCCTTATGCGGAACTCAATCACAGGAGAGGGGGGAGGGTTCATGACCTGAGCCAAAGGCAGATGCCCAACCACTGAGCCACCCAGGCGTCCCTGCCTCTATTTCTGTACCTATGAAACTGGGTGACCAGTGGGCTTCACGCATTCTTCAAAGGTGACCATACCCTCACCTGTGAAACAAGACAACCAGGCCAGTTTATCCCACTCTAAACCTACAGGGTTCTGAGGGCATATTTTGAAATTCCTTAACTCATTGGAATCAAGGACTGTGACCTTAAAGCAGGGCACAGCACCTGGTGGCTGGTCCTCAAGAAACATGTGTCTGGGGTCAACTGATACGTGTGGCCTGGAATGCGAATATGCCTTGTTGCATGGGCATTTTCCTTTTTTTTTAAATCAAAGGCTCTGATGGTGGACTCAGGAATTTGTATTTATTGTATTTATTTATTCATGAGAGACAGAGAGAGAGAGAGAGAGAGAGAGGCAGAGACACAGGCAGAGGGAGAAGTAGGCTCCATGCAGGGAGCATGCAGGGAGCCACCTGGGCTGCCCGCATTTTCCTTTTCATATTCAACACATCCTGACGTGGTTGGCGGGCACTGAGGGGTGCACTTGACGGGATGAGCACTGGGTGTTATTCTGTATGTTGGCAAATTGAACACCAATGAAAAATACATTTATTATTAAAAAAAAAAAGAAAAAAGAAAAAAAAAGAAATAAAAGAAAATAAAATAAAAGGCAAGGATGCCTGAGTGGCTCAGCGGTTGAGCGCCTGCCTTCGGCCCAGGACGTGACCCCGGGGTCCTGGGATCGAGTCCCACGTCGGGCTCCCCGCATGGAGCCTGCTTCTCCCTTTGCCCTTGTCTCTGCCTCTCGCTCTATCTCTCATGAATAAATAAATAACATCTTTTAAATTATTTTTGTAAATAAGAATAAAAATAAAATAAAATAAATAAAATAAATAAAATAAATAAAAAATATAAAATAAAATAGAATAAATAAAATAAAACAAAATAAAATAAATGAAATAAAATAATATAAAATAAATAAAATAAAATAAATAAATAAATAATATAAAATAAATAAAATAAAATAAAATAAATAAAATAAAACAAAACAAAATAAATAAAATAAAATAATATAAAAAAATAATAATATAATATAAAATAAAATAAAATAAATAAAATAAAATAAAATAAATAAATAATATAAAATAAAATAAATAAAATAAAACAAAACAAAATAAATAAATAAAATAAATAAAATAAAACAAAACAAAATAAATAAAATAAAATAATATAAAAAATAATAATATAATATAAAATAAAATAAAATAAATAAAATAAAATAAAATAAATAAATAATATAAAATAAATAAAATAAAACAAAACAAAATAAATAAATAAAATAATATAAAATAAAATAAATAAAATAAAATAAATAAATAATATAAAATAAAATAAAACAAAATAAATAAATAAAATAAAATAATATAAAACAAAATAAATAAAATAAAATAAATAAATAAAATAAAATAATATAAAACAAAATAAATAAAATAAAATAAAATAAAATAAAATAAAATAATAGGCAATGTGGTCCTTTCAGTGTCTGCTCCTCTGGAAATCAATTTGTCGGGACATCACCCCCCTCCCTCTCCGTCTGCCACATTCCTAGCGAGTCAGAAAAGCAGAAAAGCATTATAACTCAGCAACTTCAACGTTTAAAGACTTCCTAAAAAAAAAAAAAAAAAAAAAAAAGTCCCTTTGACTGCTCGGAGCAAGTGTCCAGCAGCGCCCCGCCTCCCGCGGCCCCGCGCCCAGGGATCCCTCACCAGGGCCCCCCCCCCGCCCGGAGCCCCCCGCGGCCGGTACCTGGCGGGTAATAGCGGAGCAGGAGGCTCCTGAGCTTCATCTTCTGCTCCTCGCCGGATCCCAGGTTCGCGACGCTCTTCGTAGCCATGGAAACAGCCCAACAGTGGCGGGGCGCGGGCGCGCATGCGCGGGCTCCCGGGGCGCGCAGCTCGGGCAGGGGCGGGGGCGGGGGCGGGGGCGGGGGGCCCGCGGGGCCCCAGGCAGGTGACCTCACTAGGGGCGAGGCGCGCGCGCTTCGGCCCAAGGGATTCCAAGGAGGAGGAACGGGAGAAAAACCCCCTCGGGGTCCCCATTCCGGGCCTTCCTCGTGGCCCTGTCCCCACGGAAGAACTAGGACCACAAGGGAAGAGGCTGCACGTGCTGCCGCTGGGCCTGACGCTGCGCTTGGCGCCCTGTACACCTGTAGCTATGGAGCCTGAGGCTGCAGTGGTGCATCATTTCTTCCTGCCCCCCCCCCCCCCCCCCCAGAATCAGAGAAAGTGAAGAACCCCTCAAAGAAAGTGAGAACCCCCACAGCTAGCCAGTGGTGGAGGCAAGATGGGAAGGCAGGTGCATCTCTGGGACCCCACACGCTACTGTGCACCCTGGGTTTAAGGCTTTCTGGGACTTTCTTTTTTTGTTTTTTAAGATTTTATTTATTTATTCATGAGAGACACAGAGAGAGAGAGACAGACAGACACAGGCAGAGGGAGAAGCAGGCTCCATGCAGGGAGCCTGACGTGGGCCTCGATCCCAGGACCCCGGGATCACACCTGAGCCAAAGGCAGAAGCTCAACCACTGAGCCACCCAGACGCCCCTGAGCTTTGGAAACGGATGCAATCACTCTGCTTTAGTTTTCTCATTTTTCTGGCTCAGGGTAAGTACTCAACAAAAGTTAACTGTTATTAGATTGCCTTTGACATTTTGAATGAGGCCTTTGGAAAAATAGGAGCTTCACAATGGAGAAATCAGGAAGACACCATTTAACCATGGGATGGAAGTGGACATCCCCAGTGTAGGGACAAGCTGACGTTCATACCTCCTGTGACAGTGCAATGACAAGGACACAGCAGTTCTCTGGGATTCCTGCCTGCAAAGCATCACCCGTCTCTGATCATGAGGAAACATCAGGGCAACCCAAACTGAATCAGTTGTACGAAGTAACTGTCAAGGTCAAGAAAGAAAAAGACTGCAGCTCCTTCAGATCAAAGGGCACTAAGGACAATTAAATGTACCGAGTGATCCTGGGTCCTGAGCCAGGAAGAAAATTAGCTATAAAGGACATGATTGGGACAACTGGATGAGACATTACAGTTTTGATGATATCGATATTATGTCAATATTGAGTTTTCTGATTTTGATCTTTGGACCGTGGTTATGTAAGGCAATGTCTTTGTTCTTAGAAAAAATACACTGATTTAGTTAGAGATAAAGGGTATGATATCTGCGATCGATTTCCAGATAGTCTTGAAAAATTTATATTTATGTATAGATGTGTGTGTGTGTGTGTGTGTGTGTGTGTTTGGATATGTGGATGGATAAGAAACAATAAAGCCACCGAGGAAAAGTGTTGAATCCAGCTAGGCAAGGATTCAAGGGCTCCTTTTCAGAAGTTCTTTGTCCCATTCTTGCAACTTCTCCATGAGTTTGACGTTATTACAAAATAAAAAGTGGCCTTTGTTTTCCACAGAGCAAGCCAGGCTTCAGAATATTCCAGGATATCGATAACAACCACAGAACCATTTGGCTCCACTTTGTTAAGAGAGCCCCAAGTTCAAGCTCACTCCCTGTTTCACCCCTAAATTCTACATCCACCTTCCTCTAGTTGTGAGAGCGAGAGCCTCCATCACTCTTACCTGTCTCTTTCACTATTCCCCCCATTTTCCAGGAGTTCCTGAACTCCCTACATGGCTCTTGTGTCTTTCCGTTCCAGGTAAAGGATTTCTCCTATTCCCTTGAACCGCATACTCTAACAGGTTGCCTTCTTGCTCCTTAAAAAAAAGAATTCCAGCTCTGCAGCTTTTGACATCCTTCCACTGGGCTCAGAGAGTGTAAGCCAAATTCTTCCACCTAAGTTAGAGAACTTTCTCACCACCTCCATGTCATTTCTAGAGCCCTCTTTACCTACTGTGGGGCACAGGCCCTTGGTGTTGACGTCCTGTATTTCCGCAGCCCATTCCCACTAGGGGTTAGGAGCCCTCGCCTCTGTCTTTGCTTGAGAGTCATTTATCTGGATGTCAAAGTGCCCTGACTGTCCTAAAGTTCTCTCACACTTTCTCCCTAACACCCAGATACTCTCTGCTGATGGAATGCCTCGTGTTGTGACTTGACAGCTCAGAATCCTGTGACTAGCACCCAATGTAAGTCCCCTCATCCCCATTTTTGGGAGGCAGTAGGGTTGTATGCAAACATGGTGAAGTGGTGATCCAAAGAGAAACCAGTAAAGTTCATGAATGTGGGAAGATTTCTCTTTTGGCTTTGGCTTGCGTTGAGGTTAACGCTACGCTTAATTGACTCACCATCTACTCATTCCTGGAAGGTGCTGCATGAATCTCTCAACTTGAGTAATTGTGTGTCTGTTTCATGCTAACTCACTCCCAGTGCAGAGCCGTTAGCCATGAATGATGGAAATCCACAAAAACAAAGCCCCTTACATCACCCAGGCGATGGGCGCTTATCTTAGTGTCTGGCTGACTTGCTATGACTTCCTCGAAGGGCTACTCTAGAGACCGTCCTAAAAGTTGCGTCATACTTCTCGTCAACTCCTGCCATTCTGTGTTGATCTGGCCGTTGACTCACTAGAGCAACAATTGCCATCCATACGGGTTTATACAGATAAATGTGACATTTGACTTGAGTTTCTTCCCACTGACACCTGCCTTGAGTAACGAGAAACTTAAAAAAAAAAAGATTAGTAGCATTCACTTTGCTCCCCCCAAACTAATTTTGTCTAGTGGATTGAAGCCACAGTGGGTTTCAGTTCTCAGTGTGACTCTGGACCAGCAGCATCAGTATCACCTGGGAACTTGCTAGAAATGTAAATTCTTGCTCCACCCTACCACCTACAGGATCAGAAATGCTGGTAGTGAGTGGATGCCCGACAATCCATGTTCGAACAAGTTTTTTTATGGTGATTCTGGTGAACAGTGATGTATGGAAACCGCTCAGGTGGTATCGGATGTTAGTTACAATGGCTGGGCCAGGGCTGAGTGAACATGGGCCCTCTCCCCCCAACATCAGGCCTTTTATGTATCCTGAAGTCTTCCCTGATTGTCAGGGACAGTAAGCTACTTGCTCAGCCACATCTGAGGATGCGAGTAGGGCCCAGAAACAGTGTGGGAAGAAACCGGAATTCTCTACATAACTGGCTCCAATGTGCTGAGGACACCAAGGGATGGATACCAGACTGCGAAGGAAGGCTGAGGGCGGGGGAATGTCTCCAAGTGGGAGAGGGAAAGAAAGGACCAAGGGAGGGAGGCAGGAGTCAGCCTGGGGAATCTGACTCAGCCCTGAGGCGGGGTGGATGGGCGGCAATGGGGGTCCGGCCCCAGCAGGACTTGGTGGCTCCCTTTGACCTGGTCCCTCCTGGAAAGAAGCGTGGCATCAGGGAGAGGCCGTAATCCCTAGTCTCTGGGGGCAACCAGTGAAAGCAGTTACATAGAAATGAGAGGTACCGCTCCCTCCTGGAAAAGAAAGTACAAAGAATGAGATCTGAAGGTTCAGAGACTGTCAGTAGAGGTCAGCCGTGCGTCCCAGGCACTTGGGACCCCAGCACAGCAACTTGAAACTTCTTCCCCTTTCTGCCTCCACATCACTGACAGACGAATGGAATACCTGATTTTATCTGGGACCAGAAAACCAGCAGCACCGGGGGCCACTAATTGAGTCAGTAAGTATATGGAGAGGACCTACCACTCCCAGGCATGTTTCAGGTACAAGGCATCTGATTCTGGAAGAAGAAAAAAAATATATATATATATATAGAAAATAATATATATAATAAAATAAATATCTGTAAAAATAAAATATAAAAATATAAAATATATATATTAAAAAATATTTCTTTTTGAGGAAGCCATTTCTAGAAAGGATCAGAGTTCAAGGAGGGTTTGAAACTTTTGTGTTTATGGAGGGGGCGCATGTCCTAGGCAGGATTGCATTTACACTCAGGAGGGACTGCTACTTGGACATGGAGGCCACATGAGCAGGGCTGGCCCACAGTAGCTCCTGCGCCTCAGAGCAGCACACCTGACCTGAGACCCGGCTCTGCCATCTGCCACCTGTGTGCTCTTGGCAAGGACCCTAACCCTTACAGCTTCAGTTTCCTCCTTGGAAAGATAAGAATGATCCCAGCATCCAACTAATGGGGCTGTTATCTGAGTCCGGCTTGTTCAGAAACACTATTAGCATCCAGGTTGGCGATGATAATGATAAGCATCTATTTTCCTAAGGTTGCTTGTTTGAGTTTGGGGAAGGGTGTGTGCATATTGCTCCCATTTATATTGATGATCTAGACCGGCAATGACTCCGACAATCCTACACATGCAATTTGGAGTCCTTTGTATGCTACTTGACAAAGGGTACACCTTTCTAGTTATGTTAGTGTAATTAGTATAAATATTAAAAACCAGTTTACATTCCTCAAGAGATAACTACTTGGGCCGTAGATCCAAAGAAATGGCCTGTGAGGATTCAGCAGGGGGAATAGGCTTCTATATCTTAACAGCTCTAGAGATTGCCCAGAGAATAAAGGGGTGTAGGGACCTGAGAATGTGGGGAACACGAATGAGGGGAGCGGGCATGGGCATCTCATCGCCTCCCATGCCTGGCACACAGTGGGCCCCCCATTACTGTTTGATGCCCAAGAACTTGGAGGATCCATTTGGAAGAGGAAGTAACTGATTATGTGCAGGTAGAGAGCAGGGTTGAGAGAGCCAGGCCCCCAGAGACCTTTGGACCAAATTCAGAGAACTTTGGTCCCGTGTGTCCAGTAATGGGCTGGGCTGTCTCAAAAAGTCCTGAGGCTTTCCCAGCACGGGAAGTGTTGTAGCTGAGGCGGTTTGACCAGCTGCCAGGATGACTGGAGAGAGAACACGATGTTAATGGGATGAAAGCCAAAACTTGATAATAAGTCTAATTTCCCTTTTGATGCTCTGGTCCCTTGAGTTCTGCTGTCCCTTGTGTTTTCATGAGAGAGTCAGGGCGGGCAAGTGGATGACTTGACTGGTAGTTGGAAGCTCCAGTCCTGGCCTTCCCATCAGTGACCTTTGAGCAAGTCACTCGTCCTCACCCGCAGTTACTCATCTGCACCTCGTCCTCTTTCATCCCATTCCACTCCAGCATAACACAGCCAGCTGATTCACGCTCTGGGCTTTCAGTCCGTCATTCCTTCTACATGATAGTCCTCCCACCTCATCGGTTCCAAAGCCACAGCCGGCTCCGATCACTTCTCCACGTGCTCAGTTCACCTGTTCGTGGTGGGTGTGGGTTTCACATCAGGACTGGGGGGATTTTCGCCTCAAGCCCCCATTCACGAGAGTGGCCCCCAGGCTACTTCTAGGTAAATTCACATGAATCCAGGGATTCCTCTGAAAGCCATTTCAGTAAAACCTCATTGCACAGGGTGCCCGGGTGGCTCAGTCGGTTAGGCCTCTGCCTAGGGCTTAGGTCAGGATTCTGGAGTCGCAGATCCAGCCACACATCGGGCTCCCTACTCAGCAGGGAGCCTGCTTCTTCCTCTGCCTCTCTCGCCTCCCCCCAACTCATGTTCTCCCTCCTGCTTGCTCACTCTCACTCCCCCTTAAATAAGCAAAACAACAACAAAAAGAACAACCCGCATTGCATTCAGAGCTGTGATCTGTTTTGCCCTCCTCAAATGGAGTTATTCTGAACTCCTAATTGCCACTTCTCACCGGCTTGTGGAGAAAGGCCCCGAATTCTCAGTCAGGGTTACCCTGGGTCCTGCCCTCCTCCTGCTACTTGTGTTTGCAACCCCTCCTGTCACTTGCCAGGGTGCTCCCGGCCACCTTGCAGCAGCCAGTTGCTGAGATGTGACTACATCTTGCTTTGCATCCCCCTGGACGGTCTGCGTATCACATCTGCATTGTCTCCTCTAGGCCAGCAGACCCTGGAAGGCTCTCTAGCTCTTTCTTTGTTACCTCCCATGCCCCAGTCATGGGTCCTGAGAACTTTCAAATATCTAAATTCACCAGTTTGACCATGAAAAACTAGGGTGCTCTCTCTGATCCACCTTGGGCTGCCTTCCCACTCAATTTCCAAAGCTTTTCTTGCCTTTCTTCTCAATTTGAAAGCTCCTTTGTGAGACTTGTTTGGATTCTAGTATCATCTAGGAGAAACATGGTATCATTCTTCTTTCTTCCTGGACCCCAAAACGCCAAAGGAGTTCTCTGTCACCCTCCCGCATCTTATCACAAACTGTCTCCATCCTTCCCCCGTCCACTCAGATGAAAGGATTATTTTCTAAATATGCTGGTTTCTAAATAGACTAGTGGTAGTGGTGCCGGGAAAGCCGGTAGGTTTGGAGTCAGCTCACAGGTACCCTCTGCCTGCCAGGCTTGTGAATCACCAATGGGCAGGTCACACCCAGCAGTGCTTTGTACAAGGCCACCACTAGCCCGAGCCTGGTCTTTGCAAAGGTTCTGGGTTGGAGAATTACAAATGATGCCACTTCACCACCTTAGGACTCCGGGGCCACATGCTTAATTGGGGTACTCCTCCAGCAGGTGGACCCAGACTGGTCATGAGCCGGGTTTCTCTTCACTCTTCCTCTTCTTAAAAAAAAATAAAATAAAATAAATAAATAAATATAAATAAAAGGCACCTAAACATCCCTGTGGGGCTCATACTCTACTGAAGTGCATTTTTCTGCAAATTGCTTTTCTTTTTTTATTTTAAAATATTTTATTTATTTATTCATGAGAGAGACACACATACAGAGAGAGAGAGAGGCAGAGACACAGGCAGAGGGAGAAGCAGGCTCCATGCAGGGAGCCCGATGTGGGACTCGATCCTGTGACCCCAGGATCACTCCCTGGGCCAAAGGCAGGTGCTGAACCACTGAGCCACCCAGAGATCCCTAGAGTCAAACTTCTGATGCCATTAACAACTGTGTCCTCTTTAGGGAGGCACCATGGCCTAGAAAGGATGCAAAACTGAGAGGAGTTCGAAGTTGAATGCCAGTTCTGTTGCTTATAGCAGGGTCACTTTTAGAATCTCTAGTCTCCTTCACTTATAGTGGGAATAAAAATAGTATCTGCCTTGTGGGATTCTTGTGCAGATTAATGATGTAAATATATGCAGCGCTCTGTATACCTCTTTAAATATCTAGGCATCTAAAACCGTTTCTCCTTAATTATGATACTGCAATTATCTGCTTCTACAACTGAATTCTAAGTCTGCAGTGCATACATGCACAATATATCTAACCAGCTATTCAAAATAAATATCACTTGGAGGGATTTTTACAATCCCCTTTGGTTATTTAGCTGCTAAATAGCCTGTTGGCAGTAGGGGGCAGCAGCGTATACACGTTCCGTAGGAGCAGTGACACCTGTTGCCTTCCAAAGTCCAGAGCCCATGTCAAGAATTACACACCCCTTTCTCCTGGCTTCCAGAAACCGGTCCTTGAAGGCCGTTCCCTGGATATACCCAAACAGTACAGGAGACAGATTCTTGTTCATCTTTTTGTAACTTTGTCATTTATTTGTTGAGGTTTTGAATTTGAATGTGTGTTTCCCTTTGCTTTGAAGGGATGTTCAGTATTGGTGAGCTAGATTTATTGTTTTCTACTGCTTTTAGCTTTTACTTATGTGTTACTGCTATATTAGCCACAATTTAATATATTTAAGAGAAACAAAAAAGGCGGTTATTGAATATATAATAAGACACCAATCAAGCTACGTGACCTAGGTGTAAGAAATCAAAACATGTGGTTTGCGTGGCCCTGCTAATGACATGCAAATATGCTAGCTATGGTAACAGCAATAATAATTAACATTGAGTGATTATTTTTTTGCCAGACACGGGGTTAAGTGTATTACACAAATTATGACCTGAGTCAGTCTTCACAAAACCTCTAGAAAGTGATGATCATTGTCCCCATTTTACAGATGAGAAACTGAGACTCTGAAAGGATAAGGTAGACTGAGCCTCCTTCTCCGGGTGTATGGACATTTTATTATTTTTTAAAGATTTATTTATTTTAGTGGGGAAGGGGAGAAGGGGCAGAAAGGGAGAGAGTCTTAAGCAGACTCCCCACTGATCGGGGCTCGATCTCACAACCCTGAGATCACAGCCTGAGCCAAAACTGAGTCAGGCTTAATTAACTGAGCCACCCAGGTGCTCCTGTATATAGCCATTTTAAATAGTTCTTTTATTTAGCCATTTTTTCCTTATCTCTTTAATCTACATTTTTTATTTAAAAATAAAACTAAGGGATCCTTGGGTGGCTCAATAGTTTAGCACCTGGCTTCAGCCCAGGGTGTGAACCTGGAGTCCAGGGATCAAGTCCCACATCAGGCTCCCTGCATGGAGCCTGCCTCTCCCTCTGCCTTTGTCTCTGCCTCTCTCTCTCTCTCTCTGTCTCTGTCTCTCATGAATAAATAAATAAAATCTTTTAAAAATAAAAAGAAAGAGAGAAAAAGAAAACTAAAATTCCATTTTCTCCTGCCTTTCCTTTTTTTTTTTCCTCTGCAACAACATTATTTTTATTTTTGCTGGTCATGTTTCTAATAATATAAATTAAAATTAAAAGAACAATTGATTTTATTTTTTCCTTTTTTTATTAACTTCTTTTCTTTAAATTCAATTAGTTAACATAGTGTATCATTAGTTTCAGAGGTTTAGATAACACCCAGCGCTCATCACATCACGTGCCCTCCTTAATGCCCATCACCCGTTACTCTATCCCCCCACCCACCTCCCCTCCAGCGACCCTCAGTTTGTTTCTACAGTTAAGAGTCTCCTATGGTCTGTATTATGCTGAGCAAAGTAAGTCCATCAGAGAAAGACAATTATCATATGGTTTCACTCATATATATGGAACTTAAGAAACAAAACAGAGGAGCATAGGGGAAAAGAGGGAAAAATAAAATAGGATGAAATCAGGGAGAGAGACAAACCATAAGAGTCCCCTGGCTTTCCTTTAAAGAATGTAGCCCTTTCCCCAGAAGGAAGCACTGTTTATACCCCTACTTCCCCGAGATGAGTCCATGCAGGTTCAGGAGCCACGGTCCCTGCAGGACTATAATGTCTTACACACTTTAAGATGACAAGTGTGGCTCTCTGCCAGCCAGGATTGTGACTTCACATGGGCCAATTACACTCAGTGCATCGTGGCTAACAGGTGATATTTCAAAATGGAAAAGAGAAAAAAAAATCAAACTGCCCTCATTGTGTCTTGTTTGCTGTGGGAATATATACAAAAATAGTTTCAACAATTACATACTTGAGGCCCGCGGTGTTATTGCCATTGCTGTTGTCATTCTTCTCCCCAGAGCTTAAATCCCCTGGACTGCCCCACAGCCTGGGCTAGCAATATTTGTGGGCAATGACAGGAAGGTGTAGCAGAGCCTGCCTCGCTGCTCTACCATAAGTGGGGGTCCCAATCTTTTCTCCCTCCCTTCTCTTTCTGTGACCCCACTGGCATTCCCTTCTTTTTGAAGCCTCTTTGGCTTTCTCCTGCCTTTCCGATCTATTTCACTCTCTAACACTCAATGTTTCAGGCCCACATTGCTGCCTCCAACTGGACCTATGTAACAGCATCCTTTTCCCAAATCAGCTCCCCTTCAGACACTTCCTAGGCCTCTTCTTCCTTACATCAAATCAGCTGATAAGTCTATTTCCCAAAACCTTATGTGGCCACTTCGGCAGGCCCGGCAGGAAGGCTGACCCAGCTCTGTTTCATCCCCCTGGTAGGTGACCTCATGCCTGCTGGAAGCTGCAGAAAATCCCCGAGCTGGTTTCTACATGAGACCTGACTTCCACCCAACAGGTGGCACCTGTGCCATCTGGAAGCGGAATCAATGTCCGCCAGCGGATCCCAGGCTGCTGCTGGCAATCTCGGTCACTCAGTGGTGGAAGCAGCATAGATTTTCCTGCAGCAGCCTTAACAGTTTTCCACATCTGGTCTCTATTTCATGGATGTTGAAAAGCAGAGTCATCCAGAATGCTCACGGTACTGTGGCCCCAATGGCCACCCTCTGTCTGCTGGTGTCCTGTTCACCTGCTTTCTGACCATGGCAGAGCTGACCACAGACTTCCTTAACCGGCTCTGTAGCGCTGTTTTGGTCAACCTAACTGAAGTCACTACTCAAAATTTGTTCTTCTAGCCCCCCAGTGACTTGGAAAACTTCTTATTCTCTGTTTTAATGACTGTTCAAAATAAAGTCCTGCCTCATCATTAATTGGTAAGAAAAGTGAGTGGAGGTGACAATCCCTCAAAGATAGGCTTCTGGGAGTAGCCATCAACCTCGCTGGGTCAGTAACCATTGCAGGATGAAATATTGAGAGCATGTGGAGACTTTGGCCATCTCACGGGCCCACGAGATCTGCTGGTTCACTAGGTAATGACACCACGCTGATAATATGGGGTGAGCAAGAAGTAGCAGGATACCCTGCTCAGACCCCTTGATGCAACTGGTTCAAAGATAAATTCTGTTAAATGAAAGGATCTGCCACCTAACAGATGTTTGTGGGAGACCAGTATTCTCAAGCTTGTTGGGATACAAGCTTCAAAGAGAAAAATAAGATGTTCAGACGCCTGAGTGGCTCAGCCATTGGGCATCTGCCTTCGGCTCAGGGCGCGATCTCAGGATCTGGGATCGAGTCCCACATCAGGCTCCCTGTGAGGAGCCTGCTTCTCCCTCTGCCTATGTCTCTGCCTCTTTCTCTCTGTGTCTTGCATGGATAAATAACTAAATCTTTAAAAGAAAAAGAATATGTTGCACCCTGTTCCCACCCAATTAAAAGGCAAAAAGCCTGGTAGGAACAATAGGACACTTTGAGTTGAAAATCTCAACTCATTTCCTGAGTAACTTCTAAGGTTCCTAACTGAGTGGGACTGAGCAAAAGAGGGTCCTTGATGCCCCCTGGCTGCGCTGGAAACAGCTCCACTTCTTGGTTCTTAAGGGTCAAAGCATGTTCAGGATGAAGTATAGGGTCTACGGAGAGCCTTGAAGGAAAAACCACTGGGCTTCAAAGCTAACCCTGTCCTCTTCTTTAAGGAAATCTTCTTTAGAAAAATGGTGTTTGGCATGCTGTGGGGCCCTAGTAGAGACTAAACCCTTGACCAAAAGACCACTTGGCCTTGTGAATGGAGGTGCCCATGAACTGGATGTTGTCTGGCTCATCAGGCTATAAAGTCAGATGTAACCAGCACTTTGATATCAACAAGAAGGAGCACATTTATGGGATCCAGTTGGAACAGATCCTAAAGGCATAAATCAGTGACAAAGTTTGTAACACTAGGGTGTCTATACTGCTACCCTGACACCTTTTCTTCTGTCCACACTTCCAGCCATGTAAGGAGCCCACCAGTAAACTGAGGAAGACACAAATTTAAACATAATTTAAACGTGGCTTCCTAAGTTAGAAGTGGATGGCTGCAAAGTTACAGTCCCAGTTAGAAGTTACTCACAAGGACAGTGGAGAATGAAAAACCATGCTTGGAGTGAACTTGAAACAACACATCTCAAAGTCCACTTTGCATGGAGTGGGAAAGAGGGCCTGCTATGTGAGCCATTGCTGTAACTTGGGACAATGTTGAAGGAATTGGAAAGAAAAAGTTGGAAATTTGGAAGTCAAGAGAAGAGGAAGGTGGAGGGGCCAGAATATGAGAATGTTTGTCATGCCCACGTGAATGCTTACCAAAGACATCACCCATCCCCAGAGTGAGAGTTCTCGATAATCAAGATTTTAAAAAATAAATAAATAAATAAATAAATAAATAAATAAATAAATAAACCCACCCATAACTGTTGGCCAGTCTCCTTCCTACCAATTCCTCTTTTTGGCATGAGTGAAGTGGCTGTAGAGGCGAGGATGAACGTAAGGCATGGCCCTCACAGGATTTCGTCTCATCACTGGGCTGGCCTGCCTGTCGCCACTGCTGAGTGTCCAAATCACCTGCAGCAGCAACCTACCCTGAATCCCATTCCTGTGCCATATCCCGAGGAATAGGCTGACACCATCGGAAGGTTGATTATCTTGAGACTTCTTGTCCTGGAGGGGACAGAAAATTGTCCTCAATGGAAAAGACATTTAGGCTGGATAAGCATTCTTCTCTGCCTCCCATGCTCCTGCCTGCAACATAATCTACCTTATGCATTGCTATAGACCGAATAGGTGCCTCTCCCTCCACCAAAGAATTTGCTGAAATCCTAATGCCCAATGTGTTTGTATTAGGACAGGAGGCTTCTGGGAGGTGATTAGGTCATAAGGGTGGAGCCCTCATGAATGAGATTAATGCACTTACAGAAAGAGGCACAAGAGAGAGCAACTTAACCCGTTTCCCCCATGTGAGGGCACCCCAAATGGTCCTCTGTGACCTGTCAGAGGACCCTCATCTGATCATGCTGGCACTCTGATCTCAGACTTCCAGCCTCCAAAAGTAAATAAATAAGAGAAATAAATGAGAAATTTTTACCATGTATAAGCTGCCCAGTTGTGGTATTTTGTTATATATAGTAGCCTGAACAGGCTCATACGATCATGATACCTCTCAGTATTGCTTCTGAGCAAAAAATCATGTCCATGCACAAGAATTACAGCAGTAAAGCATTCCCTGCTCTTACCACACTCTCGGCATCTTGAAGCAAGTGGCCTGTGGGGCCCTCTGTTCCGGCGCTGGGTAGAAAGCAACACTTGGTTAGATTAAGGTATGTTATTCCTGATGCAGTTATTTGCTCTGAACCAACAACTGTATTGGGTACTGATTCTCTCATAGTCATATGTAATTATTCTAGGACCCAGAAGATGGAAATCCCATCTAGAAACTCACTCAAAGCTAGGTCTCCATGGCTAAGAACTGCCCTTTGCCCCTTTTGGGTTCCTTGTGTCCCTGGATAAACACGTAAAAGAAAAAGAAGATCACTGGATAGACTGAGGGGATTAGATCAGTTATCGAGGGGAAATGGAGTTCCTGTTAAATTAAGCAGACAATAGGAGAATATTCCTCAAACCAAGAAATCGTGTGGAAAGGCTCTATATCATGACTTGTCAGGAGGTAAAAGCCAATGAATGACCATAAGAACCCATATAGCAAGGACCTCCCGAAGACTCATGCCCTCCAAGAATGAAATTTCAGTTATCCCCTGAATAGAGAACCCTAACCTGCTTAGGGACTGGCTGAAGGCAAAGGGAACACAGAAGTGGCAGTGGAGGTAGGGAGATAGAAATAACAATGAAGAAAGCCGCATGTTCGGTTGCAGAAATGAACACTGTGGCAGCTCATATGCTCCTGCTCTCCATTCCGTGTCATGTCTTCCTCTTCCCTCCCTCCTCCTACTATCTTACACAGGGCTTGGTTATAATTTTGCCAGTAGGTTATAGTAAAACAACAAAGGTTGAGATTGAACGGAAGGAGAAAAGACACTCAGAGATGATTGTTGACATTGGGTCTCCACTTTGGGGGGGGATGTTGAACATGTTATTTGCATCAGGAATGGTTTCATGGCAAAAATGAGGGTATTTTTTTTGTTGCTGTTATTGTGGTTCTAAAGTTTACATGCAGGGAAAAGGGTATTCATGGGTGTCGAGTAGCCAAATATGTGGTCTGTGGCAAGCATGGGATATCAGCTCCCTCTAGCCCATTCCAAACCCCTTGTGTTGGATCAAACCTTACTCCAAGGTAGAGGCTGTTCTGGAAACCAAGACTCTGTCTCCCAGGCATCCTTTTAGTGCTCATTTCCCATGTGACCTCGCCACTCTAGCTCTGTCTCGAAAAGAATGGGCGAAGAGGTATTTAAACCCTGATGTAGGTTACGTTCTCAGCCACACTACAAAGCTCAGGGGTGTTAGAGGAATGGGAGCTTGAATCCCTGCTTGACTGCCCAATCTTGACCTTCCCAGAGCTGAGCCTCAGCCTCCCCCGTGTGTATAATGATAACCCCTCCACGGAAGGATTATCATGAGAGAGAAGTGAGATTATGAGTGTAAACCACCTAGTACAGTACCTGGCACACATCACCCACTGTTGGTTCCTCATCCCTTAACAATGGACAGATCTGTTTGGCAGTTTGGCAGCTGGTCATATCTTTTCCAGAAATATAATGAGCAAAAAAATGTGCAACATGGTAGGGATGGTAAGAAAAGAATTCATGATATTATCTAACAGGGCATGGAGCCAGGAGAAATATCACAGCAATCTGATTTCTTTTTAGAGGTAGAAAGTTATCTCGGCAAAAGCCCCCTTTAGAATGCAGGGCTGATATCCCATTAAAATTTCTGAACTACATCACTGCTTCAAAAGATATGTTCAGGGGATCCCTGGGTGGCGCAGCGGTTTGGCGCCTGTCTTTGGCCCAGGGCGCGATCCTGGAGACCCGGGATCGAATCCCACATCAGGCTCCCGGTGCATGGAGCCTGCTTCTCCCTCTGCCTGTGTCTCTGCCTCTCTCTCTCTCTCTCTCTCTCTCTCTCTCTCTGTGACTATCATAAATAAAATAAAAAAAAAATTAAAAAAAAAAAAAAAAAAGATATGTTCATTAAGTAGTTTACAGATGGTGGAACTGTGTTCTTGTGTAGCCCCTGCCTCCTTTACCATCTTGATTTATTTCTCTCTTGGAGCCAAAAGTGTTATTTAATACATAGCAATTGCCTAGAGTGATCTTTTTTTAGTACTTTCCAAGTGAAACTTCCTAAAATATGTTGTTACGTGCTCTCCACTTTGATGTTAAAGCAGAACTATTTGAAATGCTCATTCTCAAAATTCACTCACAGTGTTAACCTCCAGAGGTGAAAAGGATAAAAATGTAAACTCCATTTCTTCACAGTGGAAACCACCACTTTTGAAACAATAAAGTGAAGTTAGCTTTCAAGGGGGGCTGTCCTACTAATGGTATTGTTCTAGAAATGTTGGTACCTGATAAAACAGAGCAGAACAAGAACGCTATTCACTGTTGAGTAACAAAACATACAAGATGTGATATATTGGTGATATAACCTGTTCAGTACTTCCCATACCCAAGGTGGAGAGAGGAAGTTTACCTTTGAGAATTAGCTTAGAAGAGAGAAGAAATCTACTTTCTCTTTTATTTAAGTACTTCATAAGCCCAGTAAAAGTTATATGTTAAATATTAGCAGATTGTATTCATTAGATTCTTCTAATTTAACCAAAAATATAAAAACAATGAGCAGATATTTTGATGTATGCCTATATAATTATACTACTTAGATATTGTTTAATAGAAGTACTATATCCACCCATTTATTAGTGTGTGATAGGAAGGAGATAATGAGAAGAACAGGGGATAAAAGAGAGAGAAAAGTACCAGAGTCAGATGGTTAATGACAAGGAAAATGGAGGCATTAAAAGCAGACAAAGAAGGAGGGAAATATATAGGGCATACAAACAAAGAAGAGACAGAAAGGAAAAGAGAGAATGAGGTTGTGTAAAATATAAAGAGAAACATCGCGCTAAATAATGTGCATCCAAATTCTAGGTCCTGTGAGCAAGTGACCATGAGTGTAGGAAAGAAGCTATCCCATCTCTTTCCTCCCTACTTGCCAAGTCTGTGGGTTCCCCACCATGTCCCTCATGCCTTGCCCAAAGACAATAAACCCTTGTTCACTAATTGGATGAGGATCAGGAATCATCACAGGTCACTTGCAAAGACCTTGAAAGGTACCTCCAACTATAGGCATGGTTCAGCCTATTTCGGTTCTTTCCAAGAATAAAGAATTCACTTCTCGAGGGAGTTAGAGGTAGCTTTGTTCTAGTGGGACAAATCCTCAGGCTGTATCCACCAGTGGTCCAGCCCTGGAGACCAGACTCAGTGGGTCTAGTCTATCTTCTACAAGACAGCCCACTGCAGCCAGGTCTATGTGCCCTTCCAGGTCAGCTTGAACCCCTTCTGGCTCCTCGCATCCTCTTCTTGCCTCCTCTTCCAAGTATGGCTCATTCTCTACATGTGGTTTCAACAACACAAAGGAAAGAAGCTACTACCTCTGTCATTCTAGAGACCCCAAGTCTAATGCTATACTTTCAATTCAAATGATTTTCTTTGGGAAGAGCTCACTGTGGAAGAGCAGTCTACAGTTTGCATGCCTCACTCTACAAAACTGTTTCCTTCCCCTTGTGTGGGTATGACGCTCAGGGAAATTATTCAAACAGGGTAAGGACATTTGTCTTTGTCTCAGCCTCAGCTGCCTTCATGCCCCAATTCTCCTTCCCACTAGGGATGCTCCCAAGCGTTCTTTTCCTTCCATCTCTGCCCTTTCCAAGGGTCCCCCTGGACTCCTGCTAATTGCCGAGATGTTACAATCCTCTATAATAGCTGCCCTCTTTAATGATCTTCCCCCCCAAGCCATTTCCCAGCCAAACTTCCTCCTCCTGCAGAGCTTTCTGGTGAAGAGGGCAAGTGTGGAACCACATTGCATCATGACTCAACTGCATGAATCCAGGCAACAAAATTAACCCTTATACACCCTCTTGTAAAACAAGGATAATAATAGTGCCAACCTCCTGGCATCCTTGTGAGATACAGCAATATATGCAAATCCCTAGAAGAGGACTGGGCACTCAGGAAGTGCTCAGAAAGCATTGGCTTCTATTACAAGGCTTATTCTGGTTCTGCCTCCTAAAAAAAGCCCACGTGATTTATAAAGCCACACTAAGGAGTAGCTGACTATTGGCTACAAGTGCCACAGGTGCAATTCCTTAATACTGGGCTTGTGAGATTGTATGCAAAGTTAACTGGATACAAGCATTTTCCCCCTTGTTATTCTCAACTCTGGCAGCACATTCGAATCATCTGGAAAGCTTTTAAAAACTGTTGGTGCCCAGGCTCCCTCCTGCATCAGATATTCTGATATAAGTAGTCTGGGGTAGGGTTCAGGCATTGGTCCCTAAGTAAGTATACTTATGGGCATCAGTGAGAACCAATGATGCATAGTTAGGTCCTTAACTGGAATGAGCACCAGATCATTTTGTGGTTAAAAAAAAAAAAAGCCATATGTCAAACATACCCCTTCTAAAAACTTTGATCCCATAGGTCTGAAGCGGGACCAAGTGCCTGAACATTTCTAAAACTGTAGAGGTGATTCTGATATGTTCTGGAGAACCACTGGCCAGTAAATTTTCATCAGATTTCCCAAGTAATAAAGAAATGTTGGCTCCCAGGGCAGCCCGAGTGGCTCAGTGGTTTAGTGCTGCCTTTGGCCCAGGGTGTGATCCTGGAGACTTGGGATCGAGTCCCACATCGGGCTCCCTACATGGAGCCTGCTTCTCCCTCTGCCTGTGTCTCTGCCTCTCTCTCTCTCTCTCTCTGTGTCTCTCATGAATAAATAAAAATTTAGAAAAAAAAAAGAAAAGAAAGGTTGGCTCCCAAACAGAAGTCTGAGATATGGTTTCTGTCGGGGATGAGGTTATCCCCTGTCCAGACCACTATCAGGACCCAGATGCTTGCATTCAGCTCCCTGGCCACCAGCCCTGAGTGGAAGTGGTCACCAGAAAGGGAAGGAAGCCTGGAGCCTCTGACTTTTTCTCTCCCACTTGGGAAAATCACCAAACAGGACTGATTTCATCACTGAGAATGAAAAATATCAGGAGAAATGGCTGGAGCCATGAAGTCCTTTCTTTATCTTTACCCAGGATATTTTAGATGGAAAGAAATAGCCTGAAGAAAGTTGTTTCTATTTCTGTCAACATATGCATCTGAGAACAGATTTTCAGCAATAACTGATAAACATTAAATTCAGGAAGAAGTAGGATATTGTCACTTCATTTCACACCACTTCAAATATAGATGTGCAAATCGACAAGCTTGTAGAAAAGAAAAATACCCTCAAATAAAGTAAAATAAACTGTTGTGTTGTTCTTTATTTTTATGTATCTACATGCTTTTATATATTCCCCCTTTTCAAAATGACATTTAGGTATCATAGCTCCACTTCCAGGAGCTTTCTTAAAATGAGTTTCCATTACCTTGAAATTATTCTTCCCATATTTATGATGTGAAAATGCCCTTTTTAAATGAAATGATGGTGTTTTCACTTGTTCATTAGCCTTTAATGATTTTGCTTTGAAAAATAAAAAGTGGTAACTCTGTGTTAGTCAACACCCCCTTCACTGTGAATCCCCCACATCTTTTTAAAAATCAGTTTGTGAAATCCCAGAGTCTGGGAAATGAGTGGTTTCTACAAAGTGCTCTTCAAGGTACTTAAATGCTATTCAAATATACAAAGTATATAGGATACAAATAGGTGTGGGGTGGGGCTCTTCACAAGTGTCCTAGATGTTTTTTGTATATGGAAATCTGACAACCAACTAGAGATATTGCATTTCTATTTTATTTTTTTAAGCTTTATTCACTTATTTTAGAAAGAGAGAGAGTGAGAACATGCACAAGAGGGAATGGAGGCAGAGAGAGAGAAGAGAGGGAAGAGAGGAAATCTCAAGCAGACTCCCAATGAGCACAGAGCCTGACCTGGGGCTCCATCTCAGAACCCTGAGATCGTGACCTGAGCTGAAATCAAGAGTCAGACATTTAACCAACTGAGCCACCCAGGCGCCCCATGATACTGCATTTTTTTAAAGGAAATTTCTTTGCCCAAATAGATCTGTAACTAGTGACAGGGCATAATGAAAGACGGGACAAAATTATTAAATTTGGCAGGTGGAGGGGGAAACTGAGGACTAGTGAATTTGAAAAGTGCTCCTTTGGAATAATTAATGAACAAAACAGGGAAGACTGTGTTGGATAAATGAGGGATGCAGGGATGGATGATGGCTGGTTGGCTGGATGGGATTGGTGGATGAATGGATGCATAGATGCATGGATGGGATGGGTGGATGAATGATGGATGGATGGATGATGGAGAAAAAAATGGGGGCTAGAAACAGGAAGACTAGAAAGATTTTGGAAGAGGGAGACAATGAGATGAAGAGGAGGATAAAGAGGACAAGAAATATAAGAGTGTGTAGATCCGTGGAGGAAAGAACACAGAATTACTCTACAAGTGAATTAAATGATATTCACGTCCTCAGTTTCCTCATCTGAAGACAAGTGAATTAGTTCCAATTATTGCTAATATCCTCTCTGGTGTTGGCATTCTCTTTGTCGAAGGGTTAGACGAGGAAGGCAGAGAAAGAAGAAAAACAGAGGAAAAGAAGTTCAGTAGTTCCAAAATGCTAGGCTATGTATTAATTTCTGTAACAAATCACCACAACCCTAGTGACTTAAAACATAAATTTACTTTCTTACTGTTCTGGAAGCCAGTGTCCTAAAATCATGGCAGCCTTCCTGTGCAGTTCTCATGCCAGCTTTGATTCAGAGACATGGGATCCTTTCATGTTTCGGCTCTGCCTTCTTCTATTTGTGCTCCCAAGACTGCCTTGGGGATACAGTTGTCAGATTTAGCAAATAAAAATACAAAATGCTTTATTCATTTTGAATATCAGATAAATAGCATATAATATTTTCCATGTAAGTTTGCTCCAAATATTGCATGGAACATAATAATGCTTAAAAAAATATATATGTTGCAATCAAAATTGACTGGTTGTCCTCTATTTTATCTGGCAACTTCCCTTGGGCGATGATATCCGTTTTAACCAGGCAGACCGGGAAATGAGCATGGATAATCATGCTCCCAGGGGAGTTTAGGGTCCAGGCCAAGATGAAAGTTTGGTCATCAATGAGCAGTTTCCCATGCTGAACCTCCAACTCAGACCAATTTCTTTCCCATCATCCTGCCAGAGGCTCTGGTCCCTTCTAACCTGCTTCTAATGTGAAGCTGAGCATATTACCACACTTTATAATCCTCACAAACTCCTCCGTGTTGCCTGGGAGTCCCTGCCCCCAACCTATTCTGCAGCCTCAGTTAGGATTTACTCCTCAATTCCCTAACTCCCACCACACTGTCTTCCTTCAGCCCCGCCTTCAGAAATCTTTGAGCCAAAATAGGGTTCATCTGCACATCCATGATCACTCAGAGAAGGGGCAATGTCACGACCGAAATGAACTGAATGTCTTCTAAGTTAACCCCCAGGACCAAGCCAAGAGTGGCTGCCAGTAAATCCTCTTACTATCTTGAGAATTTTCAGTTTCTTTCCAGTTCTCTATGGATTCAGAGTCCAGGGTCTTTGACTCGTTCAACTAGTTTTCATGAGCATCTCCCAAAAATTAGGAAAGAACCTGCATAAGAAAAATAGTGCAAAATATGAATTTGCTTAAGGGAGGGTGGTTTTTTTCAGGCTTCCGTTTTTTTAAAAAAAAATGGTCTGACCCAGTTTTCAACTAGGTCAAGATGTGGTAGACTGAGTTAAATCATGAAAGGTACAAATTACCCTAGAGCAGAGGAAGATTTTTGTGAGGTCACTTCCTAGCTGCTCCTTTAGCTTGAGTGGAACTTGCCTTTCCAGTTGAGGGAGTGTCATGCCCCCAGGAAAAGTGAACTCATGGTTTTCCCACTCTCCTCCCAACTGTGACAAGGATCCCCATTCCTTCCTGTTTTAATGACTTGGAGTGACCCCAAAAGGTTGGCATTGGGGTGTTTTTTCATCTTTCCTCTTTTTGTAGCAAAGTGAGAAGACATCAGAAACTTAAAAACATCTAACCCTTTTCATCCTTGTTTCCATCTTTTTCTCTAGTATCATAACTCATAAATAATTTTTGACCCGTTCGCCTGATGGTTTCCCTCAGGATCTACAAATGAGTAAATTAATTGGACTTTCATGACCATTCTTGTTCGGGTTTTGTTTTGTTTTGTTTTGTTTACCAAAGGCTTTTCCATTACTTGGTTTTGTTGATCTTTGAAATGTGAGCCCTCCTGAGTTCCTGTAAATGTTTGTTCTTTTAAAACATAAGCCTCATTTTATTCTTGCTCCGTGAACTTTTAATTTTCTCAAGCCCGTTAGACATGTCTGATCAACTCCTATTTTTTTCTGTTAAAACTTTGTTTCTCAATTCTCATTCATGTTGCTTTCCTCTTCCTTCAGCTGAGACGAAAATGGTCTTAACAACCCTCCTTTCCTTCATGATAGACCTTTCATATACTTTCAGTTTTTATTCTTTTCATATATTTTCCCTCCGATTTCCTTCTGACCCATTCTCTACTGTCTTTTCACCTTCGTATCTATGCCTCAGTTTTCTCTTCTAAGCCTTCCTTAGTTTCCCCCGTTTTTTCTTTAGATCTTTGTGTTCTTGGTTCATAACAGAATGCCCTCACTTTGGGATGCCTGGGTGGCTCAGTGGTTGTGCCTCTGCCTTTGGCTCAGGCCATGATCCCTCCCTCTACTTATGCCTCTGCCTTTCTCTCTCTCTCTCTCTCTCTCTCTCTCTGTCTGTCTTTCATGAATAAATAAATAAAAATCTTAAATTGAAAAAAAAAAAAAAAAAGAATGCCTTCCCTTCAAAAAGACCTCCGCTAAATCTCCTAAACACATGAGGGACAGAGGTGGCCTCTGACCTGCCTTGCCAGCAGCCCCTTTCTTATGCTCTCACACACAAACTGGAGTCCTGGCCATCACTTACTCTCGGGGAGCAGCCTTACCTCTGCCCAGAATGTTTTTCTCTTTTTTCTAAGTATCTCCTGCTGCTCTTTCAAGACAATTTCCCTGACCTTCCTGGCCTGGGTAGTCAAATGTCATCTCTGCTGCTATCACCCCACGGGTTTAACCTCCTTATCAATAAAAATTCAAGGTGGAATTATAAACTGACCTGTTTTTAAAAGTGTCAGATATAGCAACATATGAAAAGAGTACATAAAACAAATATACAGTACGTTGAAAAATTATTTTTATTTTGTTTTATTTAGAAATTTATGTATTTAATTATTTATTTGAGAGAGAGAGAGAGAGAGAGCAAGCAGGGGGGAGCAGCAGAGGGAGAGGGAGAAGCAGACTGAGAAGGGAGCCTGATGCAGGGCTCGATCTCAGGACCCTGGGATCATGACCTGAGCAGAGGCTTCACTGACTGAGCCACTGAGGTGCCCCTGAAAAAGTATTTTTAAAATAATAATAACAATAATAATAATAACAACAACTTATTTTTTAAAATTCAGGTCAGCACTCCTCAAAACTTTGTGTATCCTTTTTTGTCACACACACACAGCTTCCTCCCTCCTGAAAATAATTACTATTCTTGCCCTGAATGCTCATCACTTCCTCACTCCTCCTCGTTAGAGTTTTATGGTATTTGTATGCTTCCTTCCACAACAGAAGTTAAGTTTCCCTGATTTTGAATTTTATAGAAATGGGACCTTCTCATGGAGAAAGTGTGCAGATCACTCTCTTTTGTCTTCTTTCTTGCACTCAGTGCTGTTTAAGATTCCAGGCTATGGCATTTAGACGTAGCTTGCTTATTTTCCCTTCTCTCCAGATTTTCATTACATGAGACATTCCACAATTTATTCATTCTGAAGTTGATAAACCAGTTTGGAGCTACTGTATTCATTGCTGGTGAAAACATTCTCGTACAAGAATCCTGGCACATGTGTGCATGCATTTCTCCAGGTCAGGAATGAGAAAGAATTGCTGAGTCACAGAGAATGCTTGTGTTCAGTTTTGGTAGGAAATGTCAAACTATCTTCCAAAGAGGTGGTACAATTTACATTCCGACTGACAATCAATGGAAATTCATTTTGATTCAGAGCCTCACCTTCTTTGCCCATCTGATGGGCAGGGATGAGCATTTTCATCTCTAAATGCCGAGAGCTACCCAAATGACTGGTTTATAGAATGTGTTCTCATTGTTTATTAATTCATAAAACTCCCTTATTTTATGATTCATTATAGATGTATTCTGTGTCTGAGAAATTTCCGAGGATCTACCTTAAGAGAACTTAGGTCAAGTGTGCATAGATGACACCTACTCTGAAATTTTCTTTTTTTAACATTTAACAAGGTTTGCTCCACCACACTGGGGGTATCATGGGACAAAGTTTGTATAAGCCTTTGTACTGAGCAGGGTGAAAGAGGCTGTGGTACATTCCATGCCAGTGCCTTCAGCCTTAAGATAAAAGATGGACAGATTCACTGAGTCTCCACATTCCTGAGCTCAGGAGGAGCCTTTCCATTCCAGCAGTTCTGAGATCAAGAGATCTGGGCTTTCCAGGGACTTTCTGTGGATTTCTACTACCTCTTGAGGCAGGATGCAACCAGAATAGCTCATTTCTACCTATCTCATGGGTCCCCCCTAAAACTCACTCCTGTCAATTAATAGATGCCCACCAGTAAATCTTCTATAATTACAAGTCTTTATGTATTGATTTTTATTTTAATTAAAAGATGCAAAAGGAGATACTTCAGGCCAGACCTAACACTGTCTTCATACTTCTCTGGAAATTATTTACTGGAGAAATATCAGAAGTGAGATGGAATGAAGTTTAAAAATGTAAAAGAACTGCCACTGTAAATACATGTTCAGGGATTTTTTTTTAAATGCCAGTGAAGTATTGCTAATAAAATGTCCCCATTTAGAAAACAAACATCTTCCTTAATTTAGATGTTAATTGAATGTATGAGTTAATGCTCTATAATTTTTTAAATGACTTTTGTTTAGGGCCTCTATGAGAAGCCAGTCTAAAACTCTCATTTCCAAATCTCTCTCACTTTTAGTATTTTCTCCATTGGACAAAGAACAGTTTGAAAATGTTCTTCAAGTTGAATGTTAAGTACGTGCCAATCAAAGAAGTTATTTAAGAACTTCCTCAAAAGTTGATAGGAAAAGGGAATGCTTGTCATTAGAAAAATTTTGTGAATTATTATAACGCTCTCAGAAAATGATGTCTGAGATATGTGACGGGAAAAAAAAAAAAAAAGACTCTTCTCTCCAGGCTTCTATTTTTCCCATTATAAACCCCTCCACCTTCATCAAATTCCTTCCTAATGGATGAATGAATTCTTCTTGGTGAATTATAGTTATGAGTCAATGTAACAAGAAAGAGATTAAAACTTCACTCAAAATGATCACATTTGCCCTCAGTCAGCCATACTGGGTTTTTTTTGTTTGTTTGTTTTTTTATTTTTTTTTTTTTAAGTCAAGATTAAGCAACCTCTTACAAGAAGGGAATTCATCACTGAGGGGGAAAAGCACATGATCAAGTAAGTGGCAAGGGCTTCACAGAAAAGAAAGAGCACTGGAATGGAAATCTCATAGTACACATTCTAGAATCTTTTTGGTATATACTTGGAGCCTCATCTTCTATACTTGTAAAAAGTGTTAAATTAAATACTATCTGAAATCAAATGAAGGCTTTAATTTCTGTAATGGACTGATACTGAGACCCCAGAACTAATAAAGAAAACGTTTTTGAAAATCAGAAAGATCATAATATTTTACACACTCAAAGGATAAAACCACACAACAATAACAAAATCTTCTCCACACTTATTGGAATAACTTAAAAAAATTTTATGACAACATTTAATACTGGCAAGGTTGTGGAATATGCATTTAGCTTCTAATCCAGAATTCCACCCCTACTTAATTTATTCAAGAGAAATGAAAATATATGTCCACAAAAGGACTCTTTACAAGAATATTCATAGCAGCTTTCT
This sequence comes from Vulpes lagopus, assembly GCF_018345385.1. Taxonomy (NCBI): domain Eukaryota; kingdom Metazoa; phylum Chordata; class Mammalia; order Carnivora; family Canidae; genus Vulpes; species Vulpes lagopus. Next base: position 10,883,118 of record NC_054831.1, read on the forward strand.
TTATAAGTTTCCAAACTAGAAACAGCTTAGATGTCCATCAATAGGTGAATGGATAAATACACTGTGGTAGATTTATACAGTGGAATATTACTCAGTATTAAAAAAATAAAGTATTAACATATTCTTCAATATGGATGAATCCCCAAACCTTTCTGAGTAACATAAAAGAGACTACATCTTGATGACAGTTTAAATTCTTCAAAAGTATGTATTTGTCAAAACCCACAGAATCGTACATATAAGATTTGTGCATTTTGTTTCATGTAAATTCCCTTAAAAAAGAAAAATGCTAGAGCACTGGAAACAAATATCAAGCCATAGTTTCTGATATGCAGGTTGAAATGGTTGGGACTGGAGTGTACTAATCTCTTCAAGTTATATTAAATGCATCAAAAATATGTCAGATTAATGGGTGGAGATGGAGAAATAGGGTTAAATGTTAATCATAGTACCTTATTAGTGGGTATTTGGGCCTTCACTGTATAATTGCTTCAACTTTTCTATGTTTGAAGAACTTTCCAATAAAATGCTAGAGAAATCAATCAAAAAGAAAAAGGAAAACCAAGTACCTAATCATTTGTCAAATTGATAACAACACAGAGAAAATATTTATTTCAAGTGATTTTGAACATAGCAGTTTATATAAACTTAGTGGAATATATTCCATGGAGGCCTAAAAAGGTTTTATACTAACAAATTGCTACTATTTTCAAACTATTTCATATATACTGTGAGATAAAGCAAGTAAGTATACTGTTGTCAGGAGCCAAGATGGACAGTGTGGAAAGGGAGACCATAACTAAAATCCAGGAAGTTAAGTAAAAACTCTGCGATATTAGTTGCAATGGCAAAATGCAATATTGAACTGAAAATATCAATATGAACTCATATATTTTTTTAGAAATATATTCCTTATTTCTTTTTCCCTGGAAGATGTTAGAAGCAGTACACCTACTTACAATCAGTACCTTACAACAAAGATCATGGTTTCTTCTATATACCTCCCACCCTTTTTCCCCCAGACATTACTATGATTTCTGGATGAAATAGCAGATTCCAGTTCTGAGGCAGAGAAAGTACAAAATAAGCCTTGGACATCTTGTTGCTGAAAGCAAGAAATGCTCAAAGATCAGTGGGTACACGTCAAACACACATAGCAGTCAGATTTTAGGATACTACGGACTTCATAAATACTAAGTGATTGTGACACATTGAATAAATAAAAATCCATACTACTGGCAGTATCTGTGATAGCAAATAGTTACTCTGAAAATTAAAGCCTTTTTGAGAAAATCATCGCCAAGTGCTAAGGAAAAGCTCTTCTTTACAGAAGAATTCCAGCCAATAATATAGAAGGAACAATAGAAGATTTACAGCCACCAAAGAAATAATTGATTCATGCAAGGATCATCCATGGACGTAAAACTACTATGCAAATTACACAGGGGTTTCAACATGACATAATGTCAAAGTATCACCCCTGATTATTTACTATCTACAAAGAGAAATACCTCCTTTACAATAGAGAGATGTCTGTCACCATGTGAGCCTAAACTAAAGAAACTAATTTGAAAGAAAAAAATAGCAAAGAATATATATGTGCGGCACAATTGGGGGGAAGTATAGTATGGATTAGGCACTGTTACAAAATGATTGTTAATTTTATTAGGTGTGATAATTGACCTACTGATTATGGAAGAGAATTTCATTGTTTTAGGAAATGCCTGCTAAAGTCTTACAATATGACTGCACAGTATCTGCAACTCACTTTGAATAATTCAGCTAAATAATTCAGAGAAAGAGACAGATATTGACACAGAACAAGAGAACAACGTGGCACGATATTTGTAAGAGTGGAAAATAGTTATTTGATACTAGCCTTTCAACCTTTCTACATATCTGAAAATTCTTATTTTTGTCATTTAGTTATAACAAAATATAAGAATTTTGTTATTATAACAAAATATAAGAATTTTGTTATAACATTCTTTTTTTTCTTATAACATTCTTAAAGATGTCAACAAAAGGAAGGAATCTTAATGAATAAAATAATCTTTTAAACTCATGTAGGGGGATACCTGGATGGATCAGTGATTGAGGATCTGCCTTTGGCTCAGGTCGTGATCCCGGGGTCTTGGGATCGAGTTCCACATCAGGCTCCCCTCAGGGAGCCTGCTTCTCCCCCTGCTTATGTCTCTACCTCTCTCTCTGTGTCTCTCATGAATAAATAAATAAAATCTTTAAAAAATAAAAATAAAAATGAAACCGGTAGAGTATAATTTAAAATAAGATAGTATCAAATCAAATATATTTAAAATTATATTAATTGAATATACTGAACAAAACCCATGATTCCATCCACAAGAGCCTACCTGGCTTCTAGTCCTTCTCTCCTCTACCCTATTCTACTCCTTGTACCCAAAAAGATCAAGTCAGACCTTCAGTGGTTCAGAGTCAAATCCCAAATTCTCATCCATGCCTCCAGACATTCTCTTGTTTATATTCTGCACAATGGTCAGACAAGTGACTTTGCTCTACATTACAGAAATCGCCTTCCTACAAGGCCATCTGTTCTCCCAGTGTGCTGGATGTCAGAGATGGGCCAACTGAGCCTCGCCTCTGCCTTCCTTCTTGTAATCAGAGAGGTTGGAAAGCTAAAGCCACATTTTTCAAACCTCTTTCAGCTAGGATGCTGAGTGTGACTGGATCTGCCTAATAGATGTAGGAGTTCAAGATTTGGAATGTAGCAATAAGGCCATTCTCTGGTTTTTTTACTCTCTGGCAAAGCCATGAAATCATGAGGTTTGCTAGCCTTTACTAGCATTTCGCATCCATCTCTAGCTTGAAGGGTAACAAGTAATCTGTGCCTCTTGATGAGGCTTTCTATTCTTTGGGTTGGAGCTGTAAGAGTCTATTTTTCAGTTTCTAGATAGCCGAGAGGTGGCTGAAGGGGTGCCAGCAGAGCTACTACCAGCAGTGACTGATTTTAATCGATATTCTTGATTCCCATGGTGCATCAGTTCCTTCTGGTTCTCAAATTATTTCTGGAGACTCAACTTTGAATGCCTTCTGCCAACCTTTCCAATATTTTTCTAAGACTAATTCCTCTATTAAAACATTTTTTGGTCAAAATCCCTGTAGTGGTGTCTATCATCTGCACTCTGATAAAGTTTTGTGAATCTGAGAAACATGCATTTTAAAATAGAAGGTATTTTGAAATAACAGGAATTTACATTTGGCAGGTATTCCAAAATCTGGAACATCAAAGCACCCCGGACACTTGAGAGAAAATAATAGCTTACCAGACTCCACCCAAAACCCATAGAACAATCTCTGCAGGTGGAGCCTAACATGTATTTTTAAAATCTCTCCAGGTAATTATGATGCAATCTGCCAAACATGAAAATCCATGACCAGGTATGTGGGATCCTAAGGTGTAAAGGCGTAGGGATGTCATGAGGTCAACGTTCCATCTGATGCAAGAATCTCCATGCTGACATTTTGATATTTCCAAACTTTCCTCTCCTACGGATGACATTATTGTCCTCAGTAGTTTATCAACCTAGCAGGAACTCTCTGATAGGAACAGCCAGCTTTGCAGAAAGAATGAAATAGCTTCTTTCAAAACCATTCGGTAATGGAAATGCCCATGTTAAACTGCGACATAAAAATCTATATTTTTACTTTACAGAATGTGTATTAAGCTAATAATTGCATGTGATACACTACCAGCTCTTTTTTTAAGATTTTGTTTTATGAGAGACAGAGAGAAAGAGAGAGAGGCAGAGACACAGGCAGAGGGAGAATCAGGATCCCTGTGGGGATCCTTATGCGGGACTTGATCCCAGGACCCTGGAATCACGACCTGAGCCAAAGAGAGATGCTCAACCACTGAGCCACCCAGATGTCCCAATACACAACCAACTCTTAAAAAAAATATTTTTGTTAGCTTGAAGCACATTCCTGTTATTGTTAATATACCAAAACAAGATCTTTAAGTAATACATCACAGATTCACAGCATGACGAGGTATAAGATCAGAAGCAATCTGAAGGATGATTACTTTAAAACAGGGACTTAGAGTGAAAGGCACAATCTAAAACTAATGACATTTTTTAAAAGTGACCTCAGAGGCCTTTACTTTGGTCTTTTGCTCGTTACCTTCAGCAAAGAGCAATGTATTTAATTAATTCGGGTCTCTTTTCAAATAAATGACAATTTTTGTTCACCTCCCTACTTACTCATTCTTTATTCTTGCCTGGATCCTCACCTTAATATGCTCACTAACCTTACTTTTCAATGGATCCAACTCCAACCAAGTAGTTGGAGAGTTGATTAAAGATGGACAAGAAAACAGAGCAAAACAATATGACAGAAACTTAGCATACATCTGTAATTTTGAAAAAGACAAGTGACCATGGGTATATGTACAATGAACTTAAATCAGAAAGCAAAGTGGAGAGGCAAGTTTCTTCTAATGTCACCTTTGAGAGCCTGAGAAATAATTGAGAATGGAAGCCCATCTGCTTCCAGTATTCCAACTCTGCTAGTGACATGGGGGTGTTGCTTTCTACTGATGACATAGGTAGAACACAACTGTGCCAAAATTCCTTTTAATTTCTTATCCCTCTTTTGGGTATCAACTGCATTGATTTCTCTGAAAACTAAAGACTTGATGTTAAAGAAAGTCACAGGTTTATGGTGTTGTAAGGGAGCAGGCAAATTCATGATTATTTATTAACTTGGAAGGTATTTCCTGGGTGCCTAGTATGTGACAGGTATTCTGTTGAGCTCTGGAATAGAGGGGCAAAAGGATCCTGAATATGATACATGTGCCTGGAATGCTACCAACATTCCATACCTGGATGGTCTCTTTCTCCTCAGTAGCTCTAAAGGTGTGGATTTGGGGACCAAGCTGACCTTGGCTCCATTCCCATCCTCATCTCCTGCTCACCATGTAATTCTGGGTGCTTTTTCCACTTTGCTAGCTCTCTTCCTGGTCCCAATGGTGGACATGTCCAACATGGCACCACCTTGAAGCAAGGGGTGACCTGATCCCATTGTGTAGGGAGAGAAAGCTCACTCATTTATTTAGATGAAGAAGACCACCTGTTGGGAAAGAAAACAAAGTTTTTCTTCCTTTCATCAGCCTTTCCTTAAGCAACCTCCCAGTTTAGAGACCCTTTTAAGACAGGACTCTTCTAGGGGCACCCAGGTGGTACAGTCAGTTGAGCAACTGACTCTTGGTTTCAGCTCAAGTTGGGATCTCAGGGTCATGAGATCAAGGCCTTTGTCATCCTCTATACTCAGCACGGAGTCTGCCTGAGATTCTCTCTCCCTCTCCCTCTGCTCCTTCTCCCTGCACAGTCTTGCTCCTAAATAAATAAATAAATAAATAAATAAATAAATAAATGATAGGACTCTTCTAGGCTGATCCTAATCTCCACAGGGGATAAATAGGTCTGTTCCCTTCCTGATGAACTTTTTCCAGGAACCAAATTCACTTGACCATGAGAATCCACTGGGCCCTTATAGAAATAGATTCTTGGACCTCACTCTAGACCTAATAAATCAGAATCTCTAGAAGTTTCTATTCTTAACAGATAAGAGATAAAATCAGGTAGCTATTTCTGTTCTAAGTAAGTCCAGATATTTCATCAAAACTTTAGATAATATTTTTTAAAGATTTTTTTCTAATTATTAAATTAATATATGTACATGGTAGAGAATTTTTCAAAAAAGAAAAATAAATGTTAAAAAAAATTACCCATTATTTCAAAGCCTGGAATTAAGAAAAATAATCAGACTTGGGTTTCTCTTTTCGTTTTCCTCTGTGACTATTCTTATAGGTATTCTTATATCCTCTTATATCCTCTATATATTTTTATATCCTAAGATATCCTTATATCTCGCATACCTCTTCTAGGTATTCTTATAACACATGCCCAATTAGTGTTTTACAGAAATAATTTCATTTAACTATTATTTATTGAGAATCCTATCAAAGTAGTCAGTGTTCTAGGTGTTGGGGATATAGAAGTAAGCAAGTCGAAAGAAATCTGTGAAACAATGAGCTTATATTAACATATCAGAAGATAGTCAAGAAACCAGCCAACTGGGATCCCTGGGTGGCGCAGCGGTTTGGCGCCTGCCTTTGGCCCAGGGCGCGATCCTGGAGACCCGGGATCGGGTCCCACGTCGGGCTCCCGGTGCATGGAGCCTGCTTCTCCCTCTGCCTGTGTCTCTGCCTCTCTCTCTCTCTCTCTCTCTCTGTGTGACTATTATGGATAGATAAAAATTTAAAAAAAAAAAAAAAAAAAAAAAGAAACCAGCCAACTGTGAATAAGTGAATAAATATTTACAGTTAGTGCAAGTGGCAGAAATGATAATATTTGGGTGTCTACAAGCTGCTGAGAATGGTCCCTAAATTAAATTAATCCTCTTAACAATCCTATAGGGCAAGTGCTACAATTACCCTCACTTTATAAATGTGAAAACAGAGACACCAACTCCTTGCCAGCGCATCTAAGTATTTACAGGATGCTATGAAGTTAGTAACTAGGAAGACCAGCTTAGATCAGGTCACCAGAAAGGGGGCAACACATCATGAGGTCTGGGTTGGCCAAGCAAAGAATTGAAGCCTGCTGATTTATTGAAAGAAAAGGTAGGAATCAGGAAATCAGACAGGTACATGAGATTAAAGCAAAGCAGATATGAGAAAATAAGATTAGGTACCAAGAAGGGAGGCAGCCAGGCTCAGGGAGGAGACAGCCCAACACTCTGTGTTGTTGGGGGTTTCTAGTTTGGCTTTTGGGAGAAATATTTTTACCCTGCTTTGTTGTAAAGCGGAAAACACTCCTTCACCGTAAGTGACATTTCCACCTGGGCTGACTCATCAGCAGGCAGGTTTCACACCTGGAGATTGTCAGGCCGATCTGTACAGTGAAAGAGGGCGTGGGGCAGGCCAGGGCAGGGCCCAGCAGGGTGGCGTGGTGGTGACAGGAAGACACAGGTGGTGAGGGCAAACCCTGCCTGGGGAGCCCTGGGGCTGGAGACGGCAGACATGGAATACCTTCAAACAGTGAAACACAGCTCCCGAGCCAGAGGACTCTGCACCCCCAAATCCAGGAGGCCACAGGAATGATGACAAACCACCATCTAATGAAAAAGAAAAAGGACAACATTGTGGCATGCGTCTGGCACGGCCCACATCACAACAGGAGCTTATTTCTTGAAGAAACAAACTTTTTAAGTCATTTTGATACCCTCCCCCAAAACATCTAAAATGTTCTATATTGTAACACTTTGATACTTTCTAAAATAGTAGAGCACATAGAGGACTATGAAGATGGCAAGGAACCAGAAAAAGAACCAACATTGAGAAGCATAAAACACATAGGGGGCCCCGGGTGGCTCAGTCAGTTGAGCGCTGGACTCTTGATTTCCGCTCAGGTAGTGATCTCAGGGTCTTGAGTTGGAGCCCCGGGTTGGGGGCTCAAGCAAGGAGTCTGCTTAAGATTCTCTCTCACTCTCCTTCTGCTTTCTCCCACTGCTTTCTCTCCAAAGTAAATGAAAGAAAGAAAGAAAGAAAGAAAGAAAGAAAGAAAGAAAGAAAGAAAGAGAAAGAAAAAGAAAGAAAGAAAAAGAAAAAGGAAGAGGCATCCAACACCACAGGTACTGATGTCTTCATTGACAAAGTAACACCTCTATGTCTAATGCCTGGGCACAACTGGTGTCCAACTAATTCCATCATGTCTTACAAGACTGTATTGCATTGGGTAAATTCCTGAATTCCTCTGACCCTCAGTTTCACTGTCTATGAGACGGACACAAAAATACCTACATCATGTTTAAATGACGTAATACATCAGCACACTTAGCAGGTGATATTAGCACCAAGACTTAATAGTCTAGATCTTATTGATGACACAACTGCTACCCAAACCCAAACCCTTGCATTCATCTGTCCTTTCTCAGACTTCTTATGCTCCCACTCCAGTAACCGTCATGTGCCTCTAACTCATCTTCATGATGTCCCGCTCTGGCCTCTCCTGGCAACTCTTTCCTGTCCTTCCATCTTTCCTGAGCTCCTTCTCTCAGTTGAAGCCTGAGTCTATGGCAAGACCATCACTTCCCATATGGGAGTTTCAAGACAAGCACAGGGCCAGGAGCAGATTGAGACCAGTCCTGTGCTTCCATGATGGCACTTTTCCATTCCCACAACCCTGCCCCATCACTTCCTTTGAAGTACACGCATGTCATTAGCTCATCCACTCACCCCACCTCCCAGCTGTCAGGTAAAGATCTTGATCAATTCTTTACATTCTTTGAAGACCTTGGCACAGGGCCACAGTCTCCCCTTTCATACCTGTTGCTGACATCAGGCAACTTTATGCTGATGTGTCCCAGTGTCACTTATAAAACGTCCCCCTCCTCAAGTCAAGCTTCAACTCAGCCTCTATTTGTCACTAAGAGTTAGGGAACATGCTAAATGATGGCACATGAACACAAATCAACAAAACCCAGAAGGTGAGAAATTACAGAGCACAGGACATGTGGTATAAATCACAAAGGTCAGGACAGTAAGAAACATAGATTAAAAGTAAAAAGAAACGAAGCAAACAAATGCAGTGTGTGGACCTTATCTGGATTTTCATTCAAACAAATTCAATTGCAAATATATATATATAAGCAAATAAATACAACTTTTGGGGGGAAACAAATAGGGTTTTTTTTTCATGCAGCGATATTTAACACTGACAGGTTTATTTGGTGATTTTAGGGAATCGGTGTTGATCTTTAAATCTATGGTAAGGAAATTGTTCTTGCATTTTCATTATATATTTATAGAGTGAGTAACTTGGTATCTGGGAATTGCCGGTATCTAGGAAAAAAAACTCAGGGGGGATATAATTGGGAAGATATGAGTTTGGTGTTATAGGTCTAACAAGACGGCCATTGGTTGGTTGAAGCTGTGTGAGGGAGGGCTCCTTGTAAGATTCTCTACTTTTGTTTTTGGGATTTTTTAAAGATGTATTTATTTCTTTAGAGAGAGTGTGTGCACGCAAGTGCTCAAACAGGTGGTGGTGGGGGGGTGCAGAGAGAGAGGTAGAGAAGCAGTCTCTACCCCGAACCTGATTCGCAGTTCGATCTCACCACCCTGAGATCATGACCTGAGCCCAAACCAAGAGTCAGACACTAAACTGACTGAGCCACACAGGCGCCCCTGATTCTCTGCTTTTGTACTTTCCCTAATATACAGTGGTAAGAAACATCCACGTGGGTGGCCCATGCAACCTGATCGCCTTTCAGTTCCACATTCCACTTGAGCCACACACCACAGTCATAATCCTGGACCTTGGCTCCTGGAGCCATGCCAGCCCCTCCAGCCCCCCCACCCTCCTACTCTTTCACCATGTTGAGGCCTTTTATTTGAGGGCCTCTCCATTTTCTCCAGTCTCTCAGATACCTTCGGGCTCCATCACCTTTCCTCTGGTCCAGGGTCCACGGTTGAGCACTTCAACCACTCTCTTTCCCCTCATCATTGACTTTTGCCCTCTTGTCCTTACACTGTTTCTAGAGGCAAAGCCTAGATTTGGACCAGTCTTATTAGGTCTCTGTTCTTACACCCAAGCTACAACAGACTGCCTGGCACACGCCAGTTGGAAGCACAGCAGATTGATTATCTCTGGCCTCGATAAACCCTAACATTGTGGAACAATCATTTGGTGTGTCTTGCGTCCTTCACTGGCTCCAAGCTTCCTCTTCCATCTCACAGCTCTCACCCTGACTCTTCACTCATCACTCTCCAAAAACAATGAATATTTCACCAAAAAAAAGCAGGATCATGAGATGCAAACTCTGTGAACTTTCTCTACCTCACATATAAACTTCTTTCCACCTACTCCCACTCTTTCCTCCATGTCTCTTGTTCCAGAGGAAGAGATACCTCCATTGACCTGTGTTCTAGAAACCACTTCTCCCACCTCCTGAGGAAAGTTAACCACCATTTATCCCCCTCTTGGCGTCTTCAACTCTTTAACATCCTCAATATCTTCTCAATCTCCCTTTCTCTTTCTGTCTGTCTTTCTTCTGGCTTTTTCAATGCTTTCCCATCTGAAGAAGAAAAATGTAAAAAGCTGTCTTCCTGGCTTCTATTTCCTCTTGGTTTCACTGCCAAACTATTTTTCACTATTCCCTCTTCAGCCCTCTATTTCTAGAATCACCAATGAACTACAGAGGTGATTGCCAGAGTCAAAAGACATTTGCCCATCCTTTACCTTATGTGACCTCTGATTGACATCTACGCACATAGGAAGCACTAGTAAGGTGGTAAAGAACTTGGAGACAACCCTGAGAATACAAACCAAATCCACAATTGCATTATCAGGCTACACAGAGACATTTGGAAAACATATGATGGAAAAACTAAAAAGCATTCAAGTGTCAGAGATTAATTCCAGGGAGAGAGGATTAAACTCTACAAATTAGTGGTGGAGATCTACGTTCTCCAGAAGACTGCACAGACAGAAAGGGCCACTCAGACCAAAATAGAGCAAAACCCATCCCCTGGTGCTACCTCTAAAGAGGCAGGGGGCTTGATGGAAGTTTAAGAAGGCCTTTGCTTCTTCTTGATCACTTGAATCAAAGAATGAGAATTAATTCATATTAAATATATAATTAAAAAGAAGTTAAAAAAACAGAAGATGCTAGTGAAAGTAGCCAAAAACATTCTGTTTGGTTCTATTTCTATGAAACCAAGCCAGTACATTCTGTGTAGTTCTATTTCTATGAAACCAAGTAAAGACAAACTGATCTATTACAAAGTAGGTCAGAACAGCTGCTATTCTGGGGCTGTACAGACACGAGGGGGGCATGAGGGAGCCTGCCAGGTGCTAAAAACATTTAATATCTTGAATGTCCCAGAGTTATCACACAGGTATGTACCTATGAAAAAGCTCATCAAGCTATACGTCTTAAGATCCATGACTTTTATTGCGTGTAAATTATACCCAAATTAGAAGTTAAATAGAAGGAGATTTATTTTCTAAAGTGAAAAATAAGGAAGAAAAAGAAGAGCTGTTCATTGGGAGTGACCTCCCTAATCCAAGAACGCAGTTAGGGCAGGGAGACTGAGGAATTCCGACTGTATGGCCGGGACTCAGTTCTGTGCTGAGATCCCATGTTGAGCAATGGGGCTTTGTGATTCCTATTTGAGCTCGGGGGGGGGGGGGGGGGATGCACTGATCCACCCATGTGCTTATGGGCATGCACTTGACACTGGAATGTTTTCACTGTGATTAATAAGTTGACATTCTGACCTGGATAGATCAGTCTCTGGAAACTCAGCTAATAGTTATTAGTACTCCTGGTCTCAGAGGAGCCAGCGGCCCTCAGAGCACTCACAAATGTGCTACTTCTCTGGCTCTGCGAGGCTCCTCTCTTGCCCAGACCACCCAGGAGTCAGCCTGGTGCCTGGCCCCCTGACAGTGGCCTGCTTTCTCTGTGCTGTTCCAAGAGAGGGTAACAGGTGCAGGTGGATGGGTAACAGAGAGGGTGCAAGAGAAGGTAACAGGTACAGGATGATTCTTAGAAATCCCAAACTCAGCTCTCTGCACCTGTCTTTCCCCCTGCCTTTCATGGAGTTCTCGCCATTTCTCACCTTACTTACTGCTGCCCCACCCCCCTGCCACTACTACTCCTCTGTTCCTTCCCACCTCCCATGTTCCCCTGCTTGGACCTTTTCAAAGGTTCCCCAGTTCAAGTTCCCATGTTCAAGTTCAAACCACTAGACATGGTTGAGGTAACAGTTTCACTGAGCCTGCAGCTACTCCACCCCACCCCTAATCCTGGCATACTTTCCGCTTCATCCAGTTTGCCACATTCGTGAGACGGTTGACATTTTTGATGGGGCAACATTGTGGAGAACTATCCTGTGCATTCCAATTGGTTTAGCATCCCTGTTCTCCTGCCCACTAAATACCCATAGTACCCCGCCTTCAGACATTGTGAGGACTATAATATGCCCCCAGATATTTCCAAACACCTCCTACCTTTCCAACTGGGTGGCTCCTACTGGTCCCTCATACCTCAGCTTAAACCATATACAATTGCCATCCTCATGGTTCAAGAACATCGAGTATTGGCTACTTAATATGATTCAATCAAGTAGTTATTCCTTCTGGAAGCCCTCATTACAGATGCCTACAGTACTCTGTGACTCTCTTTATCCAAGTGCTCACACCATGTGTGTAATAGCTGATTTTCTTGTCCCCTCCTTCTCACCTCCCTGCTCAGCCCTAATTACCTGGGAGCAAAGACCAAGTCCTAACTTTATCTCTTGGTATCACAAGCTTCACTTGGCTCAGTACTTGGCACATAATAGGTACTCTCCCCATATTCGATAAATAAACAAACAGGAGATTAAGCATACTTTCCCTGATGACTTAGTGTTATTTTTTCTGGGCATAGAGATGACTTTCAGGCTACTTGGGTCATTGACAGCTCTTGGCTCTACGCCAATGACCCACCAATGCCTTGCTTTATGCGTTTGTGTCTGAGTTTTGTATCCTATCATCAGTATGCCTGCCTCCAGAGATCTTTCGTGGCCTTTGGAATCTAAGGCAGATTGTCCCCGGTGCTGTATCAAGGCATGGACTTTGCTACGTAAACACTGTGATAGTGACTCCTCTGGTTCAGGAAACTTTCATCTTATTTCTGGATTCTTGCTAGGTTTCACACACCTCAAGTCTCTCCTCTGCTTAGTGAGGCAAGCAGTTTCTAGAACCCTCTGCTTGGTCACTTTCCTTTTGGAAACTGCTTAAAGATGATGAGAAGGACTTTTGAAATAGAGAAATGTTTCTATGCCGAGATGATCATTCCTGGGTCTCTCACTGTTGACAATGAGGGACAAAGGGATTTCTCAAGGTATTTTCTAAGTGGTTATTATGTCACTGTAGTCACAAAGTATATGGGTACACTTTATTTTGAAAAGTTTTTTTTATTTTTTTCATGTTTTTTTAATAATAAATTTATTTTTTATTGGTGTTGAATTTGCCAACATACAGAATAACACCCAGTGCTCATCCCGTCAAGTGCCCCCCTCAGTGCCCATCACCCATTCACCCCCAACCCCCGCCCTCCTCCCCTTCCACCACTCCCAGTTCGTTTCCCAGAGTTAGGAGTCTTTATGTTCTGTCTCCATTTCTGATATTTCCCACACATTTCTTCTCCCATCCCTTCTATTCCCTTTCACTATTATTTATATTCCCCAAATGAATGAGACCATATAATGTTTGTCCTTCTTCGATTGACTTACTTCACTCAGTATAATACCCCAGTTCCATCCACGTTGAAGCAAATGGTGGGTATTTGTCATTTCTAATGGCTGAGTAATATTCCATTGTATACATAAACCACATCTTCTTTATCCATCATCTTTCGATGGACACCGAGGCTCCTTCCACAGTTTGGCTATTGTGGACATTGCTGCTAGAAACATCGGGGTGCAGGTGTCCCGGCGTTTCACTGCATCTGTATCTTTGGGGTAAATCCCCAGCAGTGCAATTGCTGGGTCGTAGGGCAGGTCTATTTTTACATAAATAAACACTGAGCTATGGATCTCTAATGGAGCTATGGATTTTCTAATTTTTGTTTTGTATGACTTTGACTTAAAAAACAAAACAAAAACCCTTTCCATTATAATTCATATAGAATGAGATCCAGGACCATAGGAAACAGAGATAAGGGGAACAGCCAGGCAGAGGTGAATGGGGAAATATGATTTCCCCTCTAAGTTTTATATTTACAATACCTTTAAATATTTTAAAAATCTTTTAAATACATATCTTAATAAGTGCTATATAACTTGATCAACAAGCAATTTTTATTTTATTTTATTTTCAATATTTACTTTTACCATCATTTTTCTCTTTTACAGGATAATTACAACAGTGTAGGAAACAAAGGATATAGAAGAAGAATGTTAAATTGTTTTGGACAAATAGCTCGCTGCTTATAAAAAGTCCATATAACCTCATTCCTCTGAACACAATATCATACATCATACTAAACATGAATAGCTTATAGGGAATTAGTATTAAATAGAAGAAACACAAAAAAACATATATATATATATATATAAATAACATAAAATAGAGTTTGACTCTAATGTGATGCTTAACAAAGCAAACTATGATGCAATATGTATCAACTTCATTAATTGGACAAGTCCCCTGAAGCACAAGTCAAGTATGTGCTAAACTCTCAACCACCAACTCCAGCTAGATTCTTTTTGTTCATGGGTTCTGTCCAATTCCATTCCAGAGAGCATCAGCTTTTTACATCTTCTTGACTCTATGGCTGTAGAGAAAAAAAAAAAAGAAGGAAAAAATAAGCAAAAACAGGGCAACCAGCTGGGAGGAATGGCTTTTGTGCCTGAAGGTTGCCCCTCACTCCCTAATCTCATCTCAGGGTGGTATGGCCGTAGACGATGCCAGCAGCTCAGAGTCCAGAGGAGATAATCGAGGTTCAGAGAGGAAGGGCCTTGCCCAATGTAACTCAGCTAGCTGATGACAGAAACAGGACCAAACACTTATATCTTTAAGTTCAGTGCCTGCTGCACCTTTGTGTTAGGTGACTTCTGTTCATATTGATAAAATGTTATTCTCTATTATCATTGATGTGGTTTGACTCAAATGTCCCCCCTTAAAATTCTACAGTACTGGGGTGCCTGAATGGCTCAGTCAGTTAAATGTCTGACTCATGATTTTGGCTCAGGTCATGATCTCAGGGTTGTGAGATCGAGCCCTGCATCAGCCTCCACACTCAGCAGGGAGTCTGCTTGAGATTCTCTCAAATAAATAAATCAATCCTTAAAAACAATAAAATCAATACAATTCTATAGTGCTTAGGCATAAGGGTCCCAGCGAGCCTGTGATCCAGCATGGCCCTTGCCCCAGACATTTGAAGAGGAGCCAATGGCAAATGTCCCATACCTGAGGAGACGCACAGTCCGTTTCACCCATTTCTTCTTTGGATCTGCACACACAGCCTTTTTTTTCTTCGTGTAAAAGCTAAACAAACAAACAAACAAACAAACAAACAAACTCAGAAAATGTGATTCGTGCTTAAAGAGTTTCGAATGGCTATTTCATAGAGCATGCAATGGAAATTTTGTATTCCAATGGACTGCTCTACCCACTAAGAATTTTATTTCAGAGGTGAAACATCACACCAAATAAAAATTGTTTCTTATAAAGCTTGCTGCAAGAAATGAGAGGATTCTCTCTTACATTCTCTGTATAAATAGATGTGCAATGACTGGAAAATAAGTCTCAGAACTGTAATTTAATTTTGTTGCTGGTGGTTACACAAAATATGTGTATATCCAACCAATGACCGATATCATTTTAAAGTATAACATCCTATATGAATCAAGAATAGTACATTTGAAAGTATAATAACTCTGAGTTTTTACATACAGCCCCAACCATTCTCTGGTAGAAGATGCTCCTTTCAAAATTTGTCTCTCGTATTTTCCCGAGATGGCATGTTAGTAGCTAATAAGTATATCTTAAAAAGTGATTTTGCCCTCAACTCTGTTTTTTTTTTTAAGAACCAAGCTTTTACCTTATTCTAGTCCTATCTAAACTTTGAAATACATATGTACTATCAAAACAAGCATATCTTTGCCACATCAATTATTTCTGAAACTCCAGAAAGGTAAACATTTTTATACTTGAAATTCTCACATATTCCTAACACAATTGAATGACAGTCAATTAATAACTTACATAACGGCATTGATGTCACAAGCTTCATTGGCCAGCTGTTGTGTGAAGCCCATGATAGATCCGGGAGGAACGATATGTTCTGTATATCGAAGACAGCAATCAAAGTTGCTTGCTGCTGAAAAGAAATTAAAAGGATTGAGTCCACATGAATGAATGTATCCTCTAATAGGTATTATGGAACTACTTGAAGTTGTGATTGTATATGGTAAAGAAGCTACTTAGAGAAACAGTTCCAATGTCTTTGAGGCCTGATTTAATGTAGTTTCCAGCTCTCTTAAAAAAAAAAAAAAAAAAGGCTTATGTGATGGGTGATTTGGGTTCAATAATATAGTTTAGAAGCCTATGACTTCTAACAAAAGGAATATCTTTAGTGAGAAACACAAACTAATAGTGTTTTATTTAAGATCATTATAACCACTCAAGAATAGGAGTATCTTCCACTTGGAGAAATACTTATAATCTTCCAAATTCAGAAAATGAATAAATATGGAGATTTCAGCCTATTACTTGGCTACCAAGCATTGAGAGGAGGGGAATGATAAGAAGTTACAAAGGAAAATGCACTTCATAGGAGCTGCAAAAGCACTTTGCAACTATATTGGTGGAAATATTTTATTTTGGCCATAAAAATTCAATACGTGCATTTTCAGGAATGCACCTGTCGCTAAAAGGGATGTACTCGCATAGTCAAAAAGCAATATTCAGACACTACCCCAGGTTAAATTATAACCTACTGTAAGGTAAGGGATAAATACTATCTCTACGTTGTCCAAAAATAGCCCAAAACCATGTAAGGATGGAGAAGTCAGATTCTATAATCTGCCCCTAAAGGATGAGTTTTGAACTCTACTAAAACTATTTAGGTGGAAAGTGAAAATGTTGGAAAAGTGGGACTGCTTCCCGCATTTCAGAATGACCTCATTCACTGGTAACATTACACAACTTACATCACTCCTAGAAATAGCACTTAGGCCTTGTTTTGGACCTTGAGGGTCTCTAAGAGTCCAGCCTGCACCAAATATCTGCTGGGATTGACAGCAGAGAAAAAGCCTAATCACCAGCAATAACCATTCCCTCCTTACTCACCAATGAGCTGACAACTCCCATCACTTCCGAAGACTTTCTAGCACCCTCCTATTCCTTGGGGACACCCACGTGAGCTCAAGGCTGAGGAGAATGAAAACAGTTCCTCCACCTGTGTTAGCAGAAAGAGTGATACTTACCTTCTGACTTGCTGCAGAGGTGGAGTAGCAGCACTGACATCATCAAAGCAGCCAGGAGCAAATTCTTGCTATTACACATCATTTTCAGCTCAAAGAATAGATCTGCTCAGTGCTGGGTACCCAGTGCCCTGAGAGTGCTGCTAGGTTCTGATAGCAGCCTGGGTCTGGGATGGCCCTACTTATAGCAAATATTGGGAATGTACACAGAAGGCGTGTTCTAACATGGGTTTTCCCCCATTGATCAACCTGCCCCATCATGTCGTCACAAAGAAAAACCACAGGGAAAACTTCCTGCCTTTCCCTAATGTTGGGAAGCCGTGAAGGTCAGGGTGAGGGGGTGGTGTTTGAGAAGGGGAAAAGCCTGCTAAATCCTTTGGGTTTTCAAAGAGGGAAGAGGGAAAAGCAGCACTGCCCTGTGGCTCAGGAATGGTTTTCATGTAGTTTTAATTTAATCTTTTGTTTCTGAAAAGAGAGGACAAGGATTAACAGGGATACAAAGGTCAGCCCTACACAGAAACATTACAGGACATTCTATTGTTACATTCTATTTGCTTTCCAGAGTCAATTGGGAGCAGGAGGATGAGGTGGAATGCCAGGCATACCTGGGGATGCATTTATAATTGCATAGTTGGGGATCCCTGGGTGGCGCAGCGGTTTGGCGCCTGCCTTTGGCCCAGGGCGCGATCCTGGAGACCCGGGATCGAATCCCACGTCGGGCTCCCGGTGCATGGAGCCTGCTTCTCCCTCTGCCTATGTCTCTGCCTCTCTCTCTCTCTGTGACTATCATAAATAAAAATTAAAAAAAAATAAAAAATAAAAAAAAATAAAAATAAAAAAATAAAAAATATAATTGCATAGTTGGTGCTCAGCTGTCACCAAGACCTGGAATTTCTAGGCTACCATTCAGATTAGGTAATATGGCAATGCTATAGTAGTGTTCCTAATTTTGGTGGAAAATACCAGCCTCAAATAAGACTCAATCCTCAGCTTCATCATGTCAATTCTAAGAATATTCTACATTTGCATAACTCTAATCAATATTGCAGCCCAGAAAATAATCCCCACATGCCCTTACCTCTGCATGCTGAGGTAGTTACATAACTTAATACAAAGCCTCAGAAGGGTTGAAGAAAAAGAGACATTCAACAAAATCAATGTCAAATAATAATAATAATGATGATCATAATGTACTATGACTCCATAACCTATGGTGGTGTAATGAGAACTCTCCACAAAGGAGAATGAATATTAGTGTATGCTAAGGATTAGGTTTGTAGGAAGAGTTTTTGGAGGTAAGAGATTTTTTTTATACCATCACAGGCATGGGTTACACATATATACATATACTTTAAAATTCCTAGAATTGTACATCAAGAGAAAAAAATGACTTGTATTTCATGATTATTTAAAAAACACTGAAATCATTAAACAAAAACTCTCCACTACACACAAATATATTGGAAGTAAATGGATCAAAAAAGATATACCATATAAGCAATAAACAAAAGAAAACTGGAGTTTCTATGTCTATATCTGGAAAAATAGATTTTTAAAAAATGTGTTACTATAGGTAAAGAAGGAGTTCCATAATAATAAAGGATCAATCCATTGGGAAGATAAAAGAATTATGACTATACATACACCTAATAACAGCACCCAAAAATACATGAATCTAACCTGACAGACTCAAAAGGAGGAATAAAAGTTCAACAGTAAAAGTCAAATATTTCAATACTATTTTTCAATAATGAATAGGAAAACCAGACAGAAAATCCAGAAACAACACTGTAAACCAACTAGACCCAACAGACATCTGTAGAACACCCTACAACAGAGTAGATAGCCTTCTCAAGTGCACATAGAACATTCTCCAAGATAAATCCTATGCTAGGTCATAGAGCAAGTCTTAATAAGTTTAAAAGGATTGAAATCATACAAAGCATGCTTTCAAATCACAATGGAATTAAATTAGAATCAATAACAGAAGGAACTTTGGGAAATTTATAATCAGATGTGGATGTTAAATGACACCTTCCTATATAGCCAATGTGTCAGAGAAGAAATAATAAAGAAAGTAAAAAATACTTTGAAATGAATGAAAACAAAAACACAGCATACCAAAATTCACGTGCAACAGTGAAAGTACTGTTCAGAGGGAAACTTACAGCAAGGATACATGAAATAAGAAATAGCAAAACAACAGAGGAAATCAGTGGAACTAAAAGTTGGTTCTTTGAAGAGGTCAACAATATTAACAAGCATGAACTAGACTAAACAAGACAAAGCAGGTGTGGGGGTACAGGGAGTGAGAGAACTCAAATTGCTAAACTCAGGAATGAAAGAGAGGTCATCACTACCAATTGTAAGAAATAAAAAGGACTATGAACAATTGTATCGCAACAAGTTAGATAGTAGAGATGAAAGGGACAAATTAGTAGGAAGATACAAATTCCTGAAACTAACTCACGTAAACGTTAGAGTTTAAAAAGCTCCATAACAAATAAAGATATCACATCCGTAACTAAAAATATTTCCATAAAGAAAAAGCCCAGACCCATACAACTTCACTAGTAAATTCTACCAAACATTCAAAGAAAAATTAAAACCAATTCCTTCACAGGCTTTACCAGTAAGTAAAGGGAGAAGGATCAATGTCTAGCTCATTCTACAAGGACAGCATCACACTGATACCAAAGTAAGATAACAACATCACAAGAAAGTAAAACTACCAGCCAGTATTCTTGTCATTATAGACACACACACAAATAATCAGCAAAACATTAGTAAACTGTATCCAGAAACATAAAAAAGGATCACACAAGCAAGTGGGATTTATCCTAGGAAATGTAATACATAATATTAACTGAATTTTTTTAAAAGTATGAAATGTATTTGACAAAACCCAATACTATATTATAATAAAAACACTCAACAAACTAGGAAGAGCATAGAACTTCCTCAACCTGATAAAGGTTATCTATGAACAATTCCACAGCTAATCTTATATTTACTGTTGAACAACTGAATGATTTCCTCCTGAGATCAAGCCCAAGACAAGGATGTCCATTCTCACCAGTTCTATTCAAAATTGTACTGGAGATTCCAGCCAGGACAACTAGACAAGAGAAGGAGAAGGCACCCAGACTGGAAAGGAAGTAGTAGCGATTTTATTTGCAGATGACATGATCTTATATATAGAAAATCTTAAAGAATCCACTAAAAAAAACTATTGGAACTGGTAGGTTCATCAAGGTTGCAAGATCTGAGATCAATATACAAAAATCAATTGTATTTCTAGACACTCTCAATGTTCATTGGTAATAATGTTCACCTGAAAATAAAATTTAAAAACAGTCACTTTTGTAATTAAAAAGGAATTTAAAAAGAATAAATTAATTCTTTTTAAATTTGAATTTAAAAAGAATAAAATATCTAGGCATAAATTTAACAAAAGATGTGGAAAATATAACTAAAACTACAAAATATTATTAAAGAAGACTTTTTTTTAGATTTTTAAAAATTTATCCATTAAGAGACATATGGAGAGAGGCAGAGACATAGGCAGAGGGAGAAGCAAATTCCCTGAGGGGAGCCCAGTGTGGGACTCGATCCCAGGACACCAGGATCACGACTTGAGCCGAAGGTAGATCCTCTCAACCCCTGAGCCACCCAGGTGTACCAAGACTTCTAAATAAATGGAAAGGCTTAAACTGGAAAATGACATTGTTATAAACTGGTTATAAACTGGAAAAATGACATTGTTAACATGGCACTACCCCCCTCCCTCGCCCCCAATCTGCAAATTCAACACAATTCGTATCAAAATTCCAGCTGGCTTATCTGCAGAAATAGAAAAGCCAATACCCAAATTCATATGGAATTACTAGAGATCCCAAATGCCCAGAACAAACCCAACACAGAAAAGGAAGAATAAAGTCAGAGGACTTACAGTTCTTGATTCCAAAACTTACTGTAAAACTACAGTAATTAAGACATGTGGTACTGGCATAAGTGTACACATGTAGATCAATGGAAAAGAATTAAGAGTCCAGATATAAACACCCTTGTTTAGTCAACTTATTTTTCTTTAATGGTGCCAAGATCCTTAAATGGAAGAAAAAAGGTCTTTTAACAATCATCACATGGTTTCCTTCATACGGGGAATATTATAAAAAAAAATAGTGAAAGGGATCATAGGGGAAAAGAGAGAAAATGAGTGGGAAAAAATCAGAGAGGGTGACAAAACATAAGGGACTCCTAACTCTGGGAAACGAACAAGATGCAGTGGAAGGAGAAGGTGGGTGAGAGGATGGGGTGACTGGGTCATGGGCACTGAGGTGGGCACATGATGGGATGAACACTGGGTCTTACACTATATGTTGGCAAATCGAACTCCAATAAAAAATACAAAAAAAATCTATGAAGAACTTATCAAACTCAATCCAAGAAATAAACAATCCAGTCATGAAATGGGCAGAAGACATGAACAGACATTTCTCCAAAGGAGACCTATGCATGGCCAACAAGCCTATGAGAAAATGCTACACATCACTTGTCATCAGGGAAATATAAATCAAAACCACAATGAGATACCATCTCACACCAGTGAGAATGGCTAAAATTAACAAGACAGGAAACAACAAGTATTGACAAGGATGTGGAGAAAGGGGAACCCTCTTGCAATGTTTGTGGGAATGCAAGCTGGTGCAGCTACTCTAAAAACAGTGTAGAGGTTCCTCAAGAAGTTAAAAATAGAGCTACCCTATCACCAGTAATAGTACTATTGGGTATTTACACTAAAGATACAGATGTAGTGAAATGATGGGACAACTGCACCCCAATATTCATAGCAGCAATATCCGCAGTGGCCAAACTGTGGAAGGAGCCACGATGTCCTTTGAGAGATGAATGGATAAAGAAGATATGATCTATATACACAATGGAATAGTACTCAGCCACCAGAAAGGATGAATACCCACCATTTACATCGATGTGGATGGAACTGGAGGGTATTATTCGGAGTGAAAGAAGTCAGTTGGGGAAAGACAATCATCATGTTGTTTTACACACATGTGGAATATAAGAAATAGTGAAAGGGGCTATAAGGGAAAAGAGAGGGACTGAGTGGGGAAAAATTAGAGAGGAAGACAAACCATGAGACTCCTAACTCTGGGAAACAAACAAAGGGTTGCAGAAGGGAGGTCGTTGGGGGGATGGGGTAAGCTTGGTGATGGACACTAAGGAGGGCACTTGATGGGATGAGCACTGGGTGTTATATACTATATGCTGGCAAACTGAATTTAAATAAAATATTTTTCAAAAACAACAACAAATGGTGCTGGGACAACTGGATATCCACATGTTGAAGAATGATGTTCACCCCTTACCTCACAACATGCACAAAAATTAACACAAAATGGATCATAGACCTAAATATAGGTGCTAAAATTATGAAACTCTTAGAAGAAAACTCAGGAGTAAATCCTCATGATTTACTCCAAACTGAAAAATAGTTTAACAGTGCCTCAAACGGTTAATCATAGAATTACCATATGATTCTGCAATTCTACTTCTAGGTATACACCCAAGATCAGTGATAACACATGCCCACACGAAAACTTGTACATGAGTGTTCATGGCAGCGTTATTCATAATGACCAAAAAAGCGGAAACAATCCAAATGTCATCAACTGATGAAAAGGTAAATAAAATATGGTAACTGTGTACCATGGAATACTATTTAGCAATAAAAATGAAGTACTGATGGATACAATAAGACGAATAAGTCTTAAAAACACTGTACTAAATGAAAAAAAAAACCTGAGCATAAAAGGCCGTGTATTATATGATTTCATTTGCATGAAATGTTCAAAAGTGGTAAGTCTATAGAGTCAGGAAGTAGAATAGTGATTGTCTAGGCGTAGGGTGGAGTGTCAGGGGAAAGGGAGGGGAAGGAGACAGATTGCTAAGGGGTATGTGGTTTCTTTTATAATCTAAAAATAGGTGGTAGTGAGGGTTGCATAACACTATGAGCATACTGAGACACAAATTGTGCACTTGGAAAGAGTGAATTTTATGGTATATGGATTGTATCTTAACAAGGCTCATAACAACAATAAAAAATTCTCCACCTACCTAGGTCTAACACCTGCACCAGTCCACAGATCCTCAGTCCTTCTTTATGACTGCCTGCAGTCTTGTCTGCATTTTTACTTCTTCCTCCATTCCTGTTGTCTCTCCTTTTCTCTTCCCTCTCTCTCACCTCTGAATTACACTGGCTTTTTGAACAGGTTATTTGGGTACTTTTTTACATTGATTGAAATTGCATTTCCCAATGCTTACTTTGATAGATGGGTCACTTAAAAATTTTTTTAATGTGACCTTCAACTGAGGGTTTTTTTTTTTTTTTGTCAATGGACATGTTAATGAGAAATTTAACATAAAATTATTTCGAACCTAATTTATTAGAAAGCTATTTATCACACTGGAATGTACTTTCTGGCTATTCTTTCCAAATATCTCAGACATATTCCTAAGTCCTAATTCCTATATGTAGTAGAGTCTTGGTGTCTTTCTCTTCTTCCTTACCCACTGCCAAAATTGACAAGAGTCTTACGTGGCAAGTACTAAGTGGTATATACAGATGGCTAGAACATGACTAGCTTACAATAACAGAATTAAACACAACACAAGTAACTATAAAACGAGGCAATATGGTGTAAGTGTCATGTTCATATTACATAAAACATTCTCATAGAAATTGTTCACAAAATGTGATCATTTAAAAGTTACTTAAATCCCCCTCCATTTTTATGACAGATGAACATAAGACATGTCATCCTGATTAATGCGGTGCCCATGAAAAACTGGTTCCTTTATAATACGGTTCCACGAAAACATTTTTAGAAGATAGTAGGAGTTCTTTTTAAAACAGCATTTATTGAGCACCTACTAGGTGCCAGATATTTTTAGTAGAGAATGTGCTGTGCAAGCAAAGAAGCATGAGGTTTGCTTCCAACAAGGAGGGGTGCACAAAAGACCACCACCCCTGAGCTCTCTGGTTTCCCTACAGTGGGGCCTGTCACACAGCTGAGCTCCAGTGACAAAAATGAATCTTACCATGGTGTTTGAATTGTACAAATTATAGAACTTCTAAGCTGGAGAAGCACAGAGACCTTCTAGTTCAACATCTAATTTTAAAGATGAGGACACCAAAGCCAGAGAGACGTTTGACTTCATCAGTGTGGCACCAGAAGAACCAGAGCTGGATCCAGAAATTACACCTTCTCTCTAAGTCAGTGAATTGTTCCTCATTTCCCCTTCAAAGATTTATTATCTGATTATCAGATGGATGGTATTACATATTATTATCTTTCACTTTCATTTCTTTCAGATAGTAATACAAGTTGTAGTTTCCATACAGGCTTAATCATACAGACCAAATACTAAGGTACTATAGACATCACTAAAAATAAGAATAATAAACCACAACTTCCACGGAGGATAGCAACAATAAGAATTCCCACAATGGGTACTTAAAATGAACCAAATATCTTGTTTCTTGGCATCTTAGTTTGGATTTCCTGAAAATAAAACCTCAGGTGCAGATCATTTATTTGAGTGATAAGTCCAAGAAACAAGAGTGAAGCAGGAAGGTGGAGGGAGGAAAAAGCTTTCAGGGTCATTCTCTGGGCACTGGAGAATTGTTTCCACTAGGACCCCTGAAAAACAAACAGATGCCTTGGAATTATCCCCCTGAAAGATGGCAGACAGAGGATCTGTCAGCTGACTCACATCCCTTGTTAGTTGAGGACTGTCCCCAGGAGTATTAATCCCCCTATATATTTAAGCTTTCCTTGATAGGGGAAAAATGGGTCTGGCATTCTCCCTCAGCCCTGAGAACTTCCTAGAGCAGAAAGACAAGCAGAATTTAAGGTAAGTTATTGTCAGTGTGATGTGATCTCACCTCATTCCACCACAGCTGAGGCTGAAATCAACAGTGGCTGGAAGGATGTGATATAGGGTCCAGAGATACCTGCTACCACTGGTTTAGTAAAGCTTTTTTAGAAACAGAAATTTGGGGTAGGTAATTGTGAAGAACTATCATCCGTGCTAAAGTCAGATGATTCCTCCATAGTCCCCAGGAACACAGCCTCGTTTTGTAAAAAGTCTTCTCCTAAACATACTGCATATCCATAGCTCTGTTTTCTTTCATCCTGAGATAAAAGTTTTGGCTTATAAATTCATTACGCTGCAAAGATGTGTAGTCATTCTAGAAATACTCATTTACTGGATTCAGGAAAACCAAGGCCTAATGGTTCTGAGATTCACAAAAAGGCCTCCGAAGATCATCATTACCACCAAAGGGATAGTCAAGAAAAGCGTAGCCAAGGAATGTCACTTTGACCTGTAGAGATAGCCAGAGACAAAGTGCTTGGGGTCAGTGCAAACATCATGAGGCAAAACATAAAGCTAAAGAAGGGCTTCTACTTTCAGCTTCAGCCCCAACATTAAATAGGATACACTCATCAAATATAATATTTTATCAAATTCTTACAGGGGATAGATTAGATACCGGTTTTCTAAAAATATATGATGTTATTCTATAATAGCTGAGAGCCACCGAGAGACTCATGCATAAATTGCTTCTTTTCAAGAGCCAAAAGTGATACCACTGAGAGATCGCTAAAGCATTGGTTGCAGGTCAGTTAGACCAGGAAGCCAGTTCTCTTCGGAATTCCTGCAGGGTTGTTTAAACCCAAGTAGAGAACCTCTGTAAATAGTCATATGATAAGTGGCACTATTATTTCAAGAGGGCAGCCTTGAGGGTCACCATGTAAATTTTTGAGGGAACATTTGGACACCCCCTTGAGTCAATGACCAAAGAAAGTGGTGTATGTTATGTGTGTGCAAACAGTATACTCCTTTTTTAGCCTACTGAGAGTCCATCCAGTTGAGATTTAGCTTCTCTGTAGAAAGAGGAATTAACATAAACATCAGCTCATCCCTCTCTGTATTGTTTATCCTGACTGAGAAGCCCTTCAATTGCCTCCAGCTTCCTAGATATTCAGTTTCTGTGTAGTCACAACAGAGGAGCCCCCAGTAATCACGTGTGGGAAGAAATCAACAGGGTTGTTCTAGGACTCATACATGTAACCAGCAGATGCAAACCAAGACAAAGGTTCCCATGCAGGGCCATAGAACATCACCTTTCCCAAAGCCAGCCAATCAAACAGTACAAAGATGGAGTAATGAGGCGGGTCAAAGGAGAAGATGACATTCTTTCCCTGCCTTGACATCTTCTCCAGGAGAAAAAAAGCTGCATTTGATGGTCTGGCATCCAAGCCAGTGGTGGGCTCATCCAGAAACAGAGACAGTTGGATCTGTAATCACTTCCATTCCAATACTGGTCTTCTTTCTGTCTCCTCCAGACATACCCCAAATAAGCTGGTTTTTCCACCTTGGGGTCCACCACTTTGAGTGCAGCTCTTGAATGATTTTGTTAAATGTGTTCCTTTTTTTGTCTGACTGCTCACATTTAATGGAAACATTGCTGAAAATCCCATTTTCTCTTACCACCAAAGTCCCCATTGTGTTATCATCTTAGACTACAGAACCTGTGGTACTTTTGAAGTTGGCATGTTGTGGGGTTCCATTTAGCAGAATATCTCCAGAGACACAACAGGGCTCCTTCTTTGCAGCAATGATGCCTCATAATGAGGATTTGCTCCCCAATAAAGGGTCCCAGGGTAACATTATGATGAGGTTTCATCACTCCATGGACATTCTTCAATAAATTCTTCTCAACAGACTAGGAAGTCACACTTCCCTTTCACTCAATAGCAGATATTAGGAGAACATAACACAGACCAAATATCCCAAAGTCTTTGGAGGGCCCAGAAGAGGACCATTTGTGCTTGTTACTGACACCGGGAAATTGAAATGTTCTTTGTAGACATCCAAAAAATTAGTTTCTCCACTGTGCTGCCATGGAATGGAATGAATCTTTCCCATAGAATTCTCATAGAACTCTGTCTAATGGGACTGCTGTCGTCATTTCTTTCCTGCTGTGGAAAATCATCTCTACTTAGTCTTGAATTAAAAAAAAATATAGGGATCCCTGGGTGGCGCAGCGGTTTGGCGCTTGCCTTTGGCCCAGGGCGCGATCCTGGAGACCCAGGATCGAATCTCACGTCGGGTTCCCGGTGCATGGAGCCTGCTTCTCCCTCTGCCTGTGTCTCTGCCTCTCTCTCTCTCTGTGTGTGTGACTATCATAAATAAA